>NC_133325.1:720035478-720348394 GCF_042186555.1 Aquarana catesbeiana | reverse complement strand
GCCCACCAACCTCTATTAAAACCTGAAATAATAATTTTGGTGGTCGGACTATTTATTGAGTAATGTTTTGACAATAGAATTGACATGACTTCTCAGGCCCCTCTGTGGTCATTGACTGATGTTAATGATAGCATGTTTACTGTAAAGCCTGATGACATATGTTGAGACCTAATAAAATAAAATATGGAGCAGCATTGCATACTGGTGAAAGCCATTTGCCTTTATAAATATTTAATAAAAACACAATCATAGAAAAATTTTAATACCATATAAATTTATCCGTACTGAATGGGAGTACACTACATCACGGCACCTTTATGCTTCTGGATTAATGTAATGTGCTTCCTGCTGCGTGTGCTTGTTTTATCACAAATCAATATACCACTTAACAGACCAATGCCCTTTCCAAAATGCCAATCTTCACAGCAATCATATACACTTAGAGGGCCGTAGTAGAACTTTACAAAGAGATCTGTCAACATTTACATTTTATTGCAGAATCCACCCTTAGTAAAGTGTTCTGGTTACTAAAGCATAGTGCTAAACTGAAACAAATATACATAGAGAAAGCTGTCAAAAGAATATACAATGTATGGTTCAATGCTTTTAAACTTTATATTTATGTCTGCAGCCTACACCACTGAAAATCATGGTCATATTAATAAGTATTACATACATTGGGATCATTGGGCTGCAGTGCTTCATTAAGCACAATAAGGGGCAAAACAACCAAGTGCAGAAAAGTCTTTAAAGCTAAAACAGAAAATGCCTTACCCTAATAAACTATAAAATGGTTATATTTGTGAAGTTCTAATTGGTAATATAAGTGGAAATATTTTACACTGTTTTCTGTGTTTCTGGATGCAACCTATTTTTTGTGCTAGCAGACATTTAAGGTAAGGAGATGATGAGCCTGGTTTTATGTAGTTAGCCCCATATTAACCCATTCCCCTCCAGCGGGAGACTGAAAGTGGCGTCCAAATCCTCAGCATGTCAGTGGGCATACACAGGCAGCAACAACAATGATGGCATTGTGCATGCCCAGACACAGACATCCGGCCACCACAGGCAAAATGGCTGCACCAGAGTCCACATCAAACAGCCGAGAACTTGTGCGCATGCCCTGTGCAGAGGGACCCACAGGCACCTCAGGAAAACCATGTGAGACTTTGGATGCAGGCATCTCAAGCCCACAAGTCCACAATTTTGGGTATGATCTAACCCAAAATAAGATCAGGCTTGGAGGGCATATCCAGGGTCCCATTGATGCTGCTGCCCCCCCCCCCCCCCAAAAAAAAAGAAGTTGGGACAGAGCCCTAACACGCCAAAAGCAATCCCATAAAAACAAGGGGAAGATGCAGAATCTAACAAGATACAGTCCCCAAAATCCCCTAAATCCTTGTAAACACAATATAATTATCATATCAATAACTCAAACACCGTGGCCCCTTATGATGAGGCTATCATGATCCATACATCTACACATCCAATGCACACTGTCTATAAATTTCACATCAACAAGATCCTGGTGTGAAACATAAAATAAGACAAAGACAACAACCAATAAAGAAAAAAAAACATATAACACCAATGCATATGTAAAAATAATATAAAGGTTACTCCAATGATAAAAGTGTATAAAAGAATACCACATACAATTCACAGATCAGCGTCCAGAAGTCAAAAGTCTACAAAGTTTATTAAATTCCTATAACTTGAATATTTTTCCCATTTTTTTCCCAATTTTTTTTCCCAATGTTTTCTGAATGTGTGACCCTGAGGTGCAGTAGGATCAGTCATCATCCAAATATTCTACCAGATCAGTGTAATCTGGTTAATCTACAGTATATCTTTAAAAAAGGTTTGAAGCTCAAAATCTCATTTAGGCCTGGTGTAAAAGTAACCCTTTAGGATTTGGATCCAGTGAATCTCCAATTGGAGCAGCTGTTGGTTATCGACATTGCCACCTCAGTTTCCCAACTT
Organism: Aquarana catesbeiana; assembly: GCF_042186555.1. NCBI lineage: Eukaryota > Metazoa > Chordata > Amphibia > Anura > Ranidae > Aquarana > Aquarana catesbeiana. The sequence continues at coordinate 720,346,411 of NC_133325.1, read as the reverse complement.
TAGTAATTACCACAGACGTTTCATCTGAAGGAATTTCTAAAAACATGACCTGTTGGGGGTACTTGAGGACTGGATTTGAGAAACATTGTTCTGATGCATAGAAACAAATGTAGTCAGAATCAAACGTGTGGTACAACCCCACATGTCGACTAATTGGTGAATCTATTTTGCCATTGGAAATCAAATATAAATGATCATATATCCATTTCCAAAATGGGTACTTAGTTTTCCCTATGTAAAAAGCCATACACTGAAAGACCAATCTGATACACTACCCCCACTGTTTGGCAATTCATTTTGATAGTGAGGAACCATTTGTGCCAGTTGGGTAATGTTATATATCTACCCTTTTTAGTCTCTCTCTTAGTACATCGATTTATGCTTAATTCATCCTCCGTGACTGCACACAATGTGATCTTTGGGGGATTTTGAGAGGTCTTTGAGGGATTTCATTATCTGATTTTACTACTGACATGATCTAGCAGTGTAAACAAGGCTGACATCTAAATATGCAGAATTCTGCCCTAGATGGCATTCTCTCTAAAGATTTCAATCAACTTTTGTGGATGAAACTGGTCTAAATACCTCAATTATTTAGGGGCTAAAACAAGACTAAACTAAATAAACCATTTTATAAAATATTATTTAGAAGGGTAAAAAAGCAGAAAAGTAAAAATGGATACATTTTTATTTCAGTAACCCTTAGATTTGACCACCAAGAAATGTATTGACTTAGTTTGGCATTAGACAGTTGATCTCGTTCAGATGTTTTCATATGATCACCTAGCAATCTTTTTTTTTCAGTCCAAGATGCACATACAAAAACACATGTATATCCTATAGACTTTTACTGGACCTAATGCCACTTCTGTGTCAGAAGTAAAAAAAAAAAAAAAAAAATTCCAAACTATCTATTAGCCTTTGCTTTTGATAGTTAAGCTCCAAAGAATGCATTGAATAACTTAAGACACCCTGTAGGCCAAGCAATGATTGTATATCTATGATTTCCTGTAATTTAACAGATTTTAAAAGGAGTTCTCAAAATAATAGTATGATCCCTTTTCCAGGAAAACCTAAAACATAAGCATGAGGTAACACATCCCTTACTTGTTGTCAGTTCTTTTTAGGCTTACTAATAAAACTGCAAAAAAATGATACTAATAAATAAGAATTAAAGTTAAATAAGTATGCTAGAATAGAAAGAGGTCATATGATTGACAATGCTTTGAGCTCTCTACTTATTAATATATATTTTCTGCATTATGCTTTTACTAGAAGCAAAAACCATCAAAACTAGATAAATCGGCACAATTCATTAAAAAAAGTTTGAAATATAATTCAGAGAGTTTGTCAACAGTACAAAAATTGTCTAAGTTATCAGTTCTTTTGCCATCAAGCATATAGTCATTTTCTCTGGTGGATTATTTATTGAGCCAACACTTTAAAGAGCTTTATTTGTTTAGTGAACTGTAAAAAGATACCTTGAATCAAAATAGCCTGAATTCTATTATCAACTAGAAAAAAAAAGATAATGGAAAAAATATCCATACAAAATACTCATTAAGCCATGTCTAATATGCTTTTAAAAATCCCTGACACTCGCATTTTTCAAGGTAGTCGGCAGTGTTTCGGGGATCTCTATTAAATATTGATAGACCGATGGACTTAAAAAGCTGGTAGCTCTATGCATGGTATGGGATAAATGATTTGGCCAACACATATCACAATGTCTGCTGAGAACATTTTAGGCAGAGGGTGCCTCAAGGCTTTATGATGCTTTTTGTGTAAAACATCATACATGGGCAAACCAGCTGTCACTGCAAATTAGGTCTGTGATGGCAGCTGACAGCACAAGGTAGAATTAGTTGCAATTATTATAATGAATGCATCAAGTCAGATACAATAGCTTCAACCGGATATGGAGAATTTCAAGTTGCAGGTCATCTTAATACGTTTTTTAATATGATTTGCAATTGGCTGTCTTTCCTTTTTTTTATTGTTTAATTTTTTAATGTATTCTTGATTCTAGAATGTTGTTTTTAGTAGCATGATGAACCTAGACAAGGTTATAAATGTACATTTTAAGCAAATATTGTCCCTTTTATCAGAGTTAGGCTCTTTTACTTTAGTAACCAAATTACAAATCTTTGAACATAATAGGATACACTTATGCCCTGTACACACGGTCGGATTTTCCAATGGAAAATGTCCGATCGGAGCGTGTTGTCGGAAATTCCGACCGTGTGTGGGCTCCATCGGACATTTTCCATCGGATTTTCCGACACACAAAGTTTGAGAGCAGGAGATAAAATTTTCTGACAACAAAATCCGATCGCGTCAATTCCGACCGTGTGTGGCCTGTTCCGACGCACAAAGTGCCACGCATGCTCAGAAAAAATTTCGACACGGAAAAGCTCGGTCTGGTAAAATTAGCGTTCGCAATGGATACAGCACTTTCGCCACGCTGCAATGTTAAAAATGGTTTAATACAGCGCACTCTCTTCTTCTTTATAATGTGACAAGAATTAAGTAGTTTTGCTGCTCATATTCACACACACTTCTCACAAACTTATTTTTTTGTTTTTTTCTTGGGATTCCCTTAATATATTGTTATTTGTCACATCTGACAGAATGTTTTTTTTGGGGTTTTTTTTTTTTTTTGGCTTTAAAGCCATTTTTGGGTTAGATTTTATGTTTGTATTTTTTCCAAGGCTGATCTTTGTTTAATGTTATTTTTAGTTTTACTCCAGACTATTTTTGTGTGTGTTTTGTGTGTCAAGTTACCACAACACTATTGATATCTTTTATTATTTAATCTCAAGGAGATTGTTTGTTGTTGGTGTCCCTTGTTAATTTCACATTGTCTTTTTGATATGTACCTGAATCCTCACAAACAAACTGTCCTTTTTCAAGTAAAACACACATAGGCAAGTATAATTCAAAACAAAAATCCTTTATTAAGGGCTCAGAACCAAACAAAGAGGGAGGCAACACTGGATCAGCAGGAGAAATTAGCGAAGCCTGGGACCCCCAGGGCAGACAACAATTCTTGAACATCAAAATTGGTGGCCTGAGGAGTCCATATGTAAGGAAGGGCAGTCTGGTCCAGAAGTCGCAGAGATCCGGAAAGCAGCAGATGACATCTGTGTCCCCAGGCTGTGGTACCACAAGAGGCTGCATCTTTTGGCCGACTAGACTGGATCCAGGGTCATCACTTTCTGGTCTTCCTTCCACGCTTCATTCCGGGCTGTGGCTGTGCTGTTGGAGATGTGGCAGGAGGAGGACCTTGAGGAGGAGGAGGACTGGGAGGACCTGGAGGAGAAGGAGGAGGAGGAGAAGGAGGAGGAGGACCTGCAGGAGGAGGAGGAGGACCATCTGTGAGTTCGCAAAGGTGTGTCTGAGATGTAATTTGGCCCCTCATACCTTTATTAAGAGCCTCCAATATGAGCGACTCACACATGAGTTGTTGTCCCTCCTCCATCCTCTGCATTTTAGAGGCAATGATGGCAGCAAAGTCATCCTCCACGGTGTGTGGTGCTCCCAGGGCCTCTGTAGCCCTCCAAAAGAGGCCTATGGCAGCCTCCTCTAGGGAACTCCTCCTCCTGCCACTTTCTCTTTCCAGGTGTTGGGGAGGGACCTGCAGATCAGCCAGCCGGCTCGGCCCGGCCACCTCCTGGCTGAGACTTCCCTGTGTATGAAAAAGGGACATGGTTTTAGTTTTTGCATCATCAATCACAATCATAAATTAGTACTCCAAACTAACATCTAGTTAACATCATTGATTGGACAACCTGAACTATTTAGAGGAATGCTATACCTGGCTCAAGCTGGGCTCCTCCACATGTTGTTGCCTGGAAGGCCCAGGTTGGCCGTCAGAAGCCTCAGCTGGGGGGGAAGGAAGCATGGAAGGAAGACTGGAGAGTGATGGCCTGGGTTCAGTCTGACCTGCCAGAAAATGAAGCCTGTCATAGTACCACATCCTGGGGACATAGATGTCATCTGCTGCTTCAGATCTCTGCGAATCCTGGACTTTCTGGCACTCCCTTACATAAGTGCTCCTCAGGCCACCAATTAAGATCTTCAAAAATGTGATGTCTGCCGTGGGGATCACCTGCTTCACAATTTCCAACAATTTATCCAGTGCTGCCTTCCTCTTTGTTTGGTTCTTGTAATGTGGGTTGTTGATCTCCCACAGACATGGCAACTCCCTTAACATATCAATGAATAGTGACATGAAGTCATTATCTTTTACTAAGATATCCATGTTCATTGCAAGACACAACACAAGACAAACCCTAATGTCAGACAAAACTCTCCTAATCTTGTTACAATATAGGCCTCAATCTAGAAGCAGTATAGGCACAAGTTTGGCTCTTACCTTTGTTCTTACGATCAGCGCGTCCAATGATCCTTCCTCCGCTCACAGATCGTACGTAATACGCACGTGTGTTACGCTTTATATACACTGTGCATGCGTGTAACTCCGCCGGCCCCTGACGTTCTTTCTAGTCTATTCCCCGCCCCTTTTCGTTCGGCGCAGTGGGTGAAGAGCACATGGTGTAGTCAGAGCAGGTGCGTGCTAATTATAGCAACAAGGAGGAGGAAAGCCCGGATCCGGAAATGTCCCGATCCAGAAGGAGACGATTTAAGGCAACAAATATGTCCTTTGGGGAGATGTTGGAGATGGTGGTGATCCTGAAGAAGGCCGACTATGACGGGAAGTATGGGCCTTACCCCAACCCCAATATCAGAAAGGCCAAGATCATGGCAAAAGTGGTCAAAAGTCTGCACAGGAATTTCGGGGTACGACGATCGAAAGATCAGCTCAGGAAGCGGTGGTCGGACCTGAAATTGAGAGAGCCTGAGCAGTACCGAAAGATCCGGAGAGTGCTGCAAAAAAGTAAGTAGTTGTGCTGTGTTCATATTCTTTTTGTCTTTCTTACGTTCGTGCTGCTCCATATGCTTTTCTTAATTGTACAGTTTAAAATGTCAATTTTAATGTTCATGGGCCCATTATTCGTTCGTATCAAACATTTTTTTTTTCGCCCTCTAAAATACCATTGTTTAGGCCATATGCATTTTCCTACATTTTTTAGGGCCTACTTGGATGCAAAATATTTGGTTGTGTAGATGGGTTTGTTACTAGAATTAAATGCAAACTAGATTCTGTGTAAGGAGAGGACACTCAGCAGCTGTTTTCACATCTGGACACTGGAGCACTAGTGTAGGACACAAGAACACCATTTTTATTAGGGGGGGCACACAGGTGCTCCAGTGTATACTATAGGGGGGTCTCCATCTGTGAAGCTTGTACTAAACAGGTAAAGTATTGAAGCTTGACAAAGGCCAATAAAAAAGCGACATCTTGGAACTCTGCTAAAATTGACAATTGTACCCCACTTCCAAGCAATGTTTCCTATTTATAGTTCTGCCATCAAATATCTGTGTGCTAATTATACCATTTTTGTTTTACATAGGGGAGAAAAGATTCGGAGGACACCTCTCATCCGAGGAGAACAGAGACCCCCCACCTCTGGAAGTAGGTGAAATACCCCCAACACAAGCGGAGCAGGAGGAAGAAGAAGATGGGGTTGAAATTGTCACCACAACAGGTGAGTGTCTGCGACCACAGGCTCAGGTAAGAGATGTATGCTGGCAGATTTTTGATACCTGTTTTTGTTTGGTTTCTCTCTTTTTAGGTGATCGTGATGTTAGGGATCGAGATCCTTTCACATCAGAAAGTGCCCAGATCCTGATCGGGTAGATCATGGGGTGTAATTTAGAATTGGAAAACCTCAAGAAAAAAATAAATGATGTGATTCAAAAAAATAATAACATCATTGATGTTTTTGGGCGAATTTAAAACCCCACAAAATCACTTTTTTTTGTGTGGTACAATGTTTTAAATATTTTAGCAATGTTTGGAAAAGCCAAATTTGGAGGATGCACACAGTGTGCCAACATGTGCTATCTGCCATCACAGGAAATCAATGGACGCGTTTTTGTGATTTGACCCCATCTGAACGCAATATCAAACACAGTTCCTAAATACTCATGTCTGATATTGCCTTCAAGTTTTACCAAATGTGAACTTTGTAAGTTCAAGTTTTTTGTCTTTCTTGTTGGTTTTACACAGGCCTGTTTTATCATAAATGGACATTTCTATTTTTGATAATGCCACCCCAAAAATTGTTATACAAAAAACATGTTGGTTTGTTCAAAAAACCTTTTCTAAATGTGATTGTGCAAGTATTAAAAAGTTTGTTAACCAATAATGTGTGGATTATTGTCTCAACGCTATAACACTTTTGGGGTGATGTAATTGCTGTTTTATGAGAAAATGGGGGTTATTTCCTAAGGGCAAATCCTCTTTGCACTACAAGAGCACTACAAAAGCATTTTCATTGCAGTTTCAAGAGCACTTGTAGTATAAAAAGTGTATACGCCTTTAGTAAATAACAGCCAACAGTGCTTTGTATAAGGTTACACAATCACGCCATTTTCAGGACTCCCCACATTTCTCTCAGGGTCAGCTAAATTAAACACAAGCAGTAAATGTCCACAAAGAATTTCTTTTTTTTGCTTTTTTATTTGAAAAAGGCTTCACAAATTTGAAGGCATATTGATGGCCCCCCTACCCGCAAAGAACTCCAGGTATCATAACCGGACATCACGGGCACTCAGGGAGGGCAAGCCAGGACGGCCGCTTTCAAGCGCCGTCAGTGTTGTTTCAGGTATCACTCCGGCCTCAGGCCCAACTGAGCCAGCATAGTTGGCCGAATGTTTCCGTAAAAAGTTATGGAGAATACAGCACGCCATGATTATATGATTAAGTTTATACTCTGCCATATGGATAGGTGTCAGAAATAGGCAGAACCGGCTGGCCAGGATTCCAAATGTGTTCTCCACCACTCTTCGGGCTCTGGCCAGCCGGTAATTAAAAACCCTCTGTTCCGGGGTGAGGGTCCTCATAGGGAATGGCCGCATAAGGTGGTCCCCCAGCGCAAACGCTTCATCAGCAACGAACACGAATGGGAGTCCTTCCACATTGTCCTCTGGAGCTGGCAAGTCCAAGCTGCCATTCTGGAGACGCCTGTAGAACTCCGTCTGGGCGATGACTCCATCATCGGACATCCGGCCATTCTTCCCCACGTCCACATACAAGAAGTCATAATTAGCCGACACCACCGCCAACATCACAATACTATTGAACCCCTTATAGTTGAAATAGTACAACTCCGAGTTGGGTGGTGGGATGATGTGGACATGTTTCCCATCAATTGCCCCTCCGCAGTTAGGAAAGTCCCACCGCTGGGCAAAGTGGGAGGCCACAGTCTGCCATTCCTGTGGCGTGGAAAGAAACTGTTGAGGAAAAAAAAAGTAATATTTTTGCACAGAAACATGGCAAGCAGATTAGGCACAAACATTCTGGGGCAACCTCCAGATAGCATTTATTAAGGGGAATTTTACAACACCAAAGTATAAGGTACACCTATCATATTCCCCCTCCCCCCCTCTCATGGGCCATTTCTAACATTATGGGGGGTGTGGAAATCTTGGACAGGTAACCCTCTTCACTTCATTGAGAGATGAATGCCTAAATACAGGGTATTACTTGGAACAGCCCCTCCTTTTAGTTACACTATAGGCAGCCACTGGACAGGTAAGAAGTGTCCGAATACAAAGATAGAAATACACACTGTACACATTTGAGCACATTTGAAAATTCTGCTATTACCTGTTTCAAGATAATAATAGGATCTTAAAAATTCAAACATTACCATTTGAAAGTATACAGGCAGGCCCTTGCACTGCATGCTTTGGGGAATTCATCCATAAATCAGAGCACAAAAGAGATGGGTATAGTGTGTATGGGTTTGGCAAAGTCAGCAGATAGATGATTGAGGATAGATAGAGAAATGGGATCAGCTGACTTAGCAGTTGGGGGAGGGAGGGTTACTAAAAATGATTTGGGGACACCACAAAAAAAAGCCTATGCCACTCTGCCTGAATTTAAAGCTAGAATAACATTTCTAAACATTTTAGGGGGTGTTTGGGGTAAAGCACTACTATGGAGCTGATAAAATACATTGTTTTAAGTGACTACATGCGGTGAATATAGGGCCCGTAGAGCATGCTGGGGAGGTTAGTGAAGGACAATCTGTCTGAAGGACCTAAAAAATTAATTACATAAAAATCCAGCATGCATGAGGACAAAGGGGACATTCACAGGATATTACAATCATGGTAATTAGGGAATGAGGAAAGGTATACAATATATTAGCAAACATTAAATACAATAAAATGTGATATTAAAGGATAAAAATCTTACCTTCATATACTCCTTCTGCAGGACCTGTATGATGGCAGAACAGGTCTCTGGGATAATGATCCCCAGAGCATGGGGGAGATGCCTGTCGAGAACTTCGAGTCCTGCAGGGTTCTCCCTGTCGCCAAGTACCGCAGGGTAGTGACGAGCCTCTGCTCCGGAGTGATGGCTTGCCTCATGCAGGTATCCTGCCTGCTAATATAAGGGGTCAGCGAAGCCAACAGACGGTGAAACACGGGGTCCGTCATCCTGAGAAAGTTCCTGAAATCATCAGGATTATTCTCACGGATCTCACGGAGCAAAGGCATATGAGAGAACTGGTCACGCTGAAGCAACCAATTCTAGGTCCATGAACTCCTCCCCACCCTGTTCATGGACTGGACTTGTGTCAAGGTCAGGACCCCAACACCAAGCCCCCGCACAGCACGAACTCTACGAGGAGTACGCATTCGCAACATGGCTAGAAAACGGTCGGCTGCTCAGAACGAAGTAACAGAACGCACTGAAGAACAGCAAGGCCTGTGAAGAGCGACCTGAAAAACAGTAACGAACGAACAAGAACACAATGACTGATTAAAGTCACGCGGAACTTGCTTGCACGCACTGAAAAGCAGATACAAACCCACAAGCACAAACTGAAGGGCAGAAAACGATCTGAAAACCACGAGTCTGAAAAAGCGCGAATCGTCTCTCACCAAACTTTTACTAACACGAGATTAGCAAAAGGAGCCCAAAGGGTGCTGCACTTGGTTCTGAACTGGCCTTTTCTAGTCTCGTCGTACGTGCTTGACTTCACCGCATTGTTGTCGATCGGAAATTCCGACAACTTTGTGCGACCGTGTGTACGCAAAACAAGTTTAAGCCAACATCCGTCGGAAAAAATCCTAGGATTTTGTTGTCGGAATGTCCGATCAATGTCTGACCGTGTGTACATAAGAATAAGAATGTTGTTATATATTCATACAGTAAGTTTTCATTTAGTCACTTGATTGCACATTTCTGAATTACTGTAATATTCCTTGTATCAATACAATGTTGTTACAACAGCCAAAACTGAACCCACAAACAAATACAACATTTACCTCCCTTCCAATTCCCTCCCAATTTTGAGTTGTCATAGGAACAGTATTAGATGGATGTTTTCTGATAACTCCAATAAGGACACAGCTGTCTAAGAGAGGATTTCTCTTACTTTAGAGAAATGTGTCTCATCTCTTACTGTGTCTCTGAGACAGAAAGTGAGAAAAAAATATTTCTAAAAAAAGTGTTGGCTTTAGCTATACCAATTCCTGTTACATAACATAAAACCACCCAATTGCATAAGAGCTCTCAACTCATAAGGGACTAAGTGTATCTACAATGAAAGAAATTGATCTAAGTATATTGAATAATCCAATGCAATCAGCATCAATGATGACCAAGGAGCAGTAACCCATAGCAACTAGCCAGTGGTCCCTTTTCTGAAGAGAGAAGGCCAAGCAGTGAATTCTGATTCCTCTCTGCAGGTTAAGGTGCTGTGTACTCTCTGCCTTTATTTAATTTGATAAGTATAGGGGAACATTCAGATCTTGTCAAGGGAGGGAAGCTGGCTATATTTCTGCATTCCACAGCTACCCCCTGTACATATACATATTTTTTCTATTTTAAATTATACCATTATATCACCAAATTATAAACAAAATTAATATATACTTGTGACTAGAGTTTTATGAAAAATTCAGAACCATAAAAATACTTATTGCTCCTGTAATAAAATTATCTGCCTCAAAATCAGGGGAATACCAGAATGTACAGGATCCCAGGAAAAAAATTGATCACTTTTTTCACATTATTAACATGAGTTGTCAAAGGTTAATGACTTAAAAAGCACCATTATATGATTCTTTTTATACCTATTAACAGCAGTTGCTTCTGTTGAACTATTATATGCAATAGCCAGGCATTCTGCATGAGTCACACCACAGTTATTGACTGCGCAACTTAATTGATGGTGTAGGTAAATGATAATACCTTGTCAGCACTACATCCCTTCATAGACAGATTTGAAAGGAGATGAATGGGACTTTTAAGGTGCTTAACATAGACAGTAATTAACTTAAGTCATAAAAAGTTCACAATTTATTGAATTACAACATTAAAAGTTCCATATTAAAAACAAGTGAGCTATAAACATGGTCTTGTTGCTCTTGTTTTCACAGTGGCACAAAGGTAGACACTCCAAACATGTTTCACCCAGTAGGGCATCTTCAGGGAAAGTGACCACCGATATTCTGAGAGCTGTATTGCAAAAATCAAAAAATATATAACCAATCTGACAATAGGACCTCATGTTTTAACCACTGTATCCTAGAATTAAACATGCACAATGTTGGCCCAGTTATGTTTACCCTGTGATCTATCAACAATCAATTAGAAAGATAATGGCATCTCAAATTGATGTCAAGTGCAAGATTTAGATTAGTTTTCAAGTGTGGGGTTGATGCACAGTATAGGATAAGAAACACAGAAGAGAATATATGTATACAATTTTTTGGTACTACAGAGCACTTTGAAAAGAGACATCACTGATTTATTTACAGAGGAACACCATTGGAAAGCAATTGGACACTTTGTATATGGACTATTATGTTTGAATATAGGATAGGAAAAGCAATTTTTGTATTTTTTTTTGTATTTATTAATTCACAGGAGCACTTTATGTGAATGATTAAATGTATTTGTTTCACACAGTTGATTAATAGGAATAGCTATTAATAGCAGCAGAATAACACAATTGAGTGCTGTCTACAGAGGTTTATTAATTGTTACAATAGAGCTGACTGAATTAAATAAAAAAAAACTTGAATCTTAGCCATATAGTCAGTGAAGAAAAAGACAGATCCTGTTGCTTGTCTGGGCACCCATAGCTACTGATCAGAGTGTATACCCTCTGCCTGAAGCAATGCCAACTTTGGTGGACTGAATATTCAGCCTTGAGAAGAAATATCCTTTAGTGAAGATGATAGTAACAATATAAACATAACATGTCTAACAATGTTTAGAATATTAAACAAATGAGATCCGAGCTGGAAGAATTTATTGGCACCTTACTAAAGATTTTAATTTTTACTTGGTGACTATGAAAGATTTTTGGTCAAGGGTCATGAAACCAGGATCCTGCAAGTTTGAGTTCCTTAGTCATCTACTCCAAGTTTACTTTGGATAGATCAACAATCTGTTTGGGAGCAGTCCAGTGGTGCTTATCTATAAGACTTCATTAAGAATTCTGCAATCTCCTCTGCAAAGTAAAGCAAGGGTTTGCCATTTAAGTTAAACTGTTTGGTGACTGTAAGCTTTCCACATAGTAATTTGCTTTTCCGTTTCTTAAATCAATATAAAATACCCAGTCTTTGTGCTGAGATGTGTTTTTGGTAATGAAAAAAGTAATTCAGCTCCATGTCAAGTAGGTCAGACATTAGGAGAATATTCCTAGAGCGTATTTCATTACTTTTATAAGGTCCCTTGCTTATTTATGACTTTCAGACTTATTTGGGCCACAAGGTCCCAGTTCAGATCTGAGTCTCTTTGGTTATTAATGTCATTAAATTATGTGCACTTGCCCTACTAGTCCTGATAAAACGATTAAGTTATCAAATGCCTGCACTTTTTAAAAATTTTCTTCCCTCTTGGGTTTTGTATAATTTATATTTTTGCCCACATTGCCAGTACTTACTTTTTTAATGTATCTAGTATTTATTTTTCAATAGAATTATCAGGTTGTGGACCTTCACCTCTCTTAATCAACAGAACCACTTTCCTAGATTAAATTAATGTTATAGTGTTATTACAGTGGGAACTGATAACAGCATAATTCCAAATTAGTGTTAATACACTACATTATAATGCATGCATAAAGTTTTATAACCATTTACTTGACGCTTGACTACTGTATTTATTTTGCAATTGCGCAATCATTTTCTTTTTTTTTAATTAATAAAAGCATTCCAATGTTATAATTACCGCTTGTACACTGATTTTTTAAAATGGTAAACATGTATATATTTTGCATTCTAGTTCAAATATTAAAGGCTACTTTTGAAATTCTCTTATAATGCTGTTTATCACTATGCAGTTTTGTTTCATTGCAACATTTACTTTTGGGTAAAAAGGCTACTACCCTTAGCCCCAGTCAACCAGGCCCCTTCCCTGTTAACCCCTATGCCATTTAGGGTAACTCACAGGAAGACTTGCACATGACACCAAGCCTGTAATTGAAGAGGCACTAACCTTTCCTCTGGTCTGTGTGTTGAAATGCCACTTTTCTGCTTCCCAGTTGCCAGACTGCTCAAACACCTGTTACCCCCTTCCACACAGAGCGGTTCCTCTCACCAGCTTTACATCTTGTAATGATTTAGGAGCTGGTGAAGGGAACCACAGCATGTGGTGGAGGAGCAGATTTTCCACATTTCCAGAAGTATGGAATACATGCAGTAGCTGGAGAGCAGTGAAGCAACAACATTCCAACACACAAGCCACTAGAAAGGTAAGTACATTGCCTCCGCTTTTGCAAGCTTTGCATTTTGTTACACACTGATGTCATGTTACCTAACAATGAACTAAAAACCCTCTCAACAATCGAAAGCAGTTTCATCTGCTTATAAACCAGACGTATGCTTAATTATGTAGTAGTAAACCAATGAGGGGCCCAACAGACCATTCACACTTTTATAATTGAATAGCAGAATCCACATTGTTTATACTACATTATCCATGATATTAAATACATTATAAATCCAGCATGGTCAGTAAGACCATTTGTAGTGAACCTGCTTGCTGGCTTGACCTGGAAAATCCAGATCAGAAACCTCACCAGTAGAGTCTCCAGAAGGTCAAAGAAATTGTGTGATTCAGCTTGTAGTTATCTGCCATAAAAATATCAATATTGGACTGGCTTCTAAAAGAGTAAGCAAACATTTTTAAGAGCTATCAGAAAAAATGCACACATTTTAGGCTGACAAATAACTATTGTTTAAAGGCTATAATCACCTTTTTTTCTAAATTCCAGCTACCCTATGTACCAATATACCATTAACCAGAAAAAAATAAAATCTTTCTTTGACTTTTAGAATAGGCCATACCTTAGCCCCTGCTGTATTTCTTAGAAAGCTTCATCACTTCCTGGTATATACTGTAGATTTGGGACAGAAAAAAGAGTAAGACATCAGAAGCAGTTTACGAGCTTACCCCATTAGCACACACTCTTCACCCATCAACTATGTTTGCACAGGATCCCCCACATCCCTCCACATGTGCATTTGTCTGGCTTGTCAATGTAAGCTGCCACAGCTGCTATGTTTGCTATGTCTGCATACTAAACTCTCTGGGGCTGCATGCGGCCAGGGGATTGCATAACCCTGATGTAGTGCAAGGACCTGCCTGAGTCCATAAGTTTAGTAAATCTAAAGGAGATTGTATAGTGTATGGCCACCCTTATGGCCACCTAAATTTGACTAGTTGCGCTTTCAGTGCCATTAATTGTTAACAGCACACCAAAAGCAAACACACATTTTGCAACATGAAAAAGCAGGTGACAAATGCATCAAAAAGCATAGTAAAAAATCCACCGCGCTCCTTTCTATTAAAAGTTCTCGGGCTTCTCTGGTGCGATATTTTGCACAGGGCAGCCTGTTCAAGTGATTGGGTTGCCCTATGCGTGATGAGCAGAAACGCTCCAAAATGCCCCTCCCCCCCCAAAAAATATGTGTATGTGAACGTGAGTTCCTGCTATGTGAAGATGTGAACTGACATGATGGGGCCTGACAGCTGGGTGTCTCCATCCACTCTCTCCTATGTACTTGTATTAAGATGACCATACACTGTACAATCTCTGTACAACTTCCTTTAGATTTACCAGAACTATGGAATAGGAGGACCCACATGAACAATATATTCAATTTGAATCAAATCAGACAAGCTCTTGCACTACATAGCTGATGGTAGATCTAAAGGTGATTGTACAACCAGATTGCAATGTGTATGATCACCTTAAGGGAAGAAGTAGGTGGTGGTATAGTAATGAGGGAGGTGTGGTCCAGACTGGTAATACACACCCTATCACACCCTTTTCTGTGATGCAAAAACACAGAGAATGATGGGAGCTGACCTACAGGAAGTGATGCAAGCAGAAAGAATGTTTTCAAACTGAAACATGACAGAGGACAGAAACATGATATTGCAAACCTTTTGTGCATGAGGTAATTGAGAGGTAAGAGCAATGTGATTGCTAGGGCAGAAATTATATTACAAAAGGATTCTATTTATTATGAAAAATGAAATTCTACCAGAAAAGGTGAACTTAGCCTTGATAGATTCACAACTCCATATAAATATTATTATTATTATACAGGATTTATATAGCGCCAACAGATTACACAGTGCTTTACAATATAAAAGGAGACAATACAGTTACAATACAATAAAATACAAGAGGATTAAGAGGGGTCTGCTCAGAAGAGCTTACACTCTAATAGAGTGGGGCAGGTGGTACAAAAGTTTGTAACTGTGGGGAATGAGCTGATGAAAGTGGTAGGAGATTAGTTGGAGATATGATAGGTTTTCCTGAGGAGATGAGTTTTCAGGGATCGCCTGAAGGTAGCAAGAGTAGGGGATAGCCAGACCAGTGGAGGTAGCAAGTTCCAGAGGATGGGAGAGGCTCTGGAGAAAGCCTGGAGACGAGCCTGGGAGGAGGAGACGAGAGAACTTGAGAATCGGAGGTTTTGAGAAGAGCAGAGAGGACAATTCGGGTGATATTTGGAGACAAGATTGGTGATGTAGCTCAGGGCAGAGTTGTGAATGGCTTTTTTGTTGTGCTTAGTATTTTGAATTTATTTGCTGGGTGATTGGGAGCCAGTGTAGGGATTGAAGTAGAGGGTTGGCAGACACTGAGCGGTTGGTAAAGTGGATAAGTCTGGCAGCAGCATTCATGAAAGACTGAAGAGGGGATAGCTTATAGAGAGGCAGGCCAATGAGAAGGGAGTTGCAATAGTCAAGGTGAGAGATAACAAGGGAGTGAATGAGGAGCTTGGTGGTTTCATTTGTTAAAAAGGGGCGAAATTTAGAGATGTTACGGAGGTGAATTCTACAAACTTTCGACAACGATTGGACTTGGGGCTGAAATGACAAGTCAGAGTCTAGGATTACACCGAGTACCCTGGTGTGAGGGAAGGGACTGATAGTTGCATTGTTGATTTTGATGGAAAAGTCATGGAGGGGGGCACGGGCGGGGGGGATATTAATAGCTCAGTTTTAGAGAGATTTAATTTAAGGAAGTGGTGCGACATCCATGATGATATGTCAGTAAGTTAGTAATGTGAGAGGAGACTGAAGGAGTGAGGTAAATAGTAAATTAGCACATTTAGCTCATTACATATATGCACACTTATTGATATTTTTTGAGCATTGTCTTAATGTTACCCTTTCTGAACTGTCCATCCAGACGTTCATACATTTTTCTGAAATAGAACACATCTCTATTCAGATCAGTAAATGGAGACCTGCTTATCATATTAAAAGGGAACAATTGTGTACATGTGTTTTTGATGTGCGATTGATGATCTGCACTTTTGATGTAGTTGAATGGAATCTCGTAAGTGGCCAACCACTGTATGACTTCTCTTGATGTTCTATGAAAATAATTTCCTATAGAGGAGCACAATGCACATTTGCATCATTCCTCCAAGTCATATTTCCACTTTCCTTTAAAAATGAATGACCTAACTATAAATTTATGAAACTATATTGAACACTGTTTGTGTATTTTGCTCTATAAGAGCTAACTGCTGTAGCTTTTCGGTGTAATGCAAATCTGATGCATTTACTGCTCTTCAGGTGGCTGTCTGGTCTGTAAAATGCTGCATAACCAAAATGTAGGCAAATTGAATGTTAAATTCAACAAAAATTTGTGTCCTTTTTATTGATGCACTCTGGTGGTCTGAATCACTCTCCAATTTTTATATCACTATAAAAAAATCCAGTAGGGGCTCTGTGCATTAGAATTCCTATAAAATGTATCCACTATTCATGGAGCTTGCATCCACCTGTTCTAAAGGAATAGGTTAAAATCCTCCTGCTTTATTTTCTGAAAGGACATGAAGTCCACAATGAATTAAGAATCCAACAGGCGGAGTGTGAGTTACCTTAGTAAGCACTGTGATAGGAGCATGTACCTGTGCAAGCCTATGGAAAGTCGAAGGAGAGGGCCACCGCTGTCTAAAAAATTGATTAAAAAAAAAAACCTGGTAAAATCCTCAATTGACATATTAATTGTGTGCTGGTGATGTGCATATATATATATATATATATATATATATATATATATATATATATATATATATATATATATATATATATATATAGATTATATATAGATATATAGATCTATATATATCTATATATAGATCTATATATCTATATATATAATCTATATATATATATATATATTATATGAAATTGTTGACTTTTTTTTGGGAGTCATAGGGGGTGAATTACTTAAAGGGTAAAACCTATTAGCTTGGAAAATTATGTAAAGTTATGTCCACTTTTATTACTCAATCATGTACAAGAGGAGTTAAAAAATATTAAAAAAGGATTTTTTCTTGCACATATTTGGCTTATTGAGGTGAATGGACCCCCAACTTAGTAAGCAAAATGAACAGTCTCTTTACTATTTGTAAAGCATTCTGATGGAGCTGCGCATACTTTCTTTGACCATTTTATTTTGTTCCTTTGTTACCCAAAAGATACAAAAAAGCTGATGGTTTATGGAACCCTTTAGTATGTACCCAAATTGACATATCAGTTTTGGGTGATATGACCTTTGATATAATCTCTAAATGTGTTAATTGAGCATCTTTCTAATGTGTATTTTCTATTTATTCTCTTCCTCGCATGCAATCATTTCCTTGATACCAGTGTCAGCTGTGAGGAATAAAGGCAAAGGTAAGTTTTGTTGTTGCATCCAGACTCATGTGTAAGTAGTAACAACATTAGACCACCATAGTTGTGAGCTGTTGTAATAGTTATTGTGTACACAGTGTTGCTTTCACTGATGCTTGTGCAACATTTGTGGTGGAGCTTGGTTAGCTTGATAAAAAATATGTGTATGCTGGTTTATATACATTTTATTATACTCTTCCCAATTTTTTTTTTACAATTGATATGACCAAGAAAACTATTTTATGTTTATCCAGAACATACTAGGCGTCTCCAGCCTTAGTACTTGCTCACACTTGTGTGTAGACCTGAATTTTTCTGTACTAGAATAACACAGGCCTCCACAAGGGCACACAGAAAATAATTACCTCTATATGCTCTGCTCACATTAAATGCAGGCATCAGGTTCAGTGCAGAGCCGTGCAGAAATTTGCAGCATGTCTGCATTTTTCTGCACCGCTCCAGAGCTCTTGCTCTGGCTGTGCTTTTCTATACACCTCAGCTTTGTGGCATTTTGATAAAGTTAATAAAAAAAATGAAGAAAAAAAGAAAAACACTGCTCTTACCCCCCTTACCCCTCAACTCTTAAAGCTTGTACAGCATGGACAGCAGCTTGCACAGGAAAGCTGATCATTTTTTGTGTGTGGGTAGTGTGAATGAGCTCTAAAGAGCCTGTTATCAAATGCAACAAAGTATGAAGTGTTCATCACTACTGGCCAGTGCAGGGTGTGTGAATGGGGCCTTACTTACTAGTTTTGCCATTGTGGGGATTGTAATCAATAATACAGTTTTCAGCACAACTTATATAATAATTTCTTTAAAATGAAAAAAAAATGCTGAATTTAGTGTCTTCATATTTCACCTTTCTATAAAGTATTTCTAAAGCCCCAAATTTTCTTTTTTCACTTATGATAGAGTAGAGCACCAGCCCAAACTCCAAACTGCTGGCCACGGTCCAGATGCAGCCATTTGCTTGCCTTTATCCATCCTCCAATGGATACAAGGCACTATTCATTGACACCAGAAATAGGGCATTACCCCCCTCAAAATCAACAATGGGGCATTAAAAGAGAAGTATGGATTTTCTTTTTTCCAAATCATACTTACCTAGGTGAAGGGACGGTAGAACGGCTCAGGCTCCCTGTGGCTCGCTGAGAGATTGAGCCGTGTGCCATTCCAGGCATGTGAGTGAATCTTGACTTCATTTTTGTGATCTTGCCCAAGCCTGGACTCCGTGACATCAGCCGACAACTGGCTTCAGCACGCTGTCTGCTTAAAATGGGTCACAGGAGTGCAGAACGAACTGCACTCCAGTGATCCACAGGAGAAGTACAGCCAAACAAGCTTTGGCTGTACTTCTCCTTTAATACCACTGATAATAACAATAGGCACCACTCCTCCTACTATTGCCTACAATGTAACACTGTTCCTCCCACTGATACCACCAATGGGGCACCCCACTGATCAAAACAATGGGGCATTGTTCCTCCCACTGATGCCACCATGGGTGTGCCCCACTGATAATAACAATGGGGCATTGTTCCTCCCACTGATACCTATGATGGGGCACTTTTCCTCATCCTAAAGACCACAGGCATTAAGTATTTTTTTTACTCCCACTGACCACCAAGCTTGAGGCCCCTAAAACCCCAAAAGTTTAGAAAGTTTGGAGACCAATGGAATAGGGAATGGGTAAAATCCATGTCAGGTCTTTTTCCCATTGAGAAAATCACCCTTATTTTCTGTCCTGTTGACAGAACAGGAAAATGAAAGGAAATCTCTCCAAAGTGCTCACTGGAACAAGTGTCTCCATTGGAAGATATCCCCCTTATTCTTTTTCTGGTGAAAACTTAACATTTTTTAATTTTGGATTTAACATTTTGAAATAAAAAAAGGCAGCACTGTGTACAAGTGTATATGCATATAAATAATTGTGATAATCTCAAATGTGTAGCAGTCTGTGATGATAACTCTAATGCCCTGTACACACGGTCGGACATTGATCGGACATTCCGACAACAAAATCCATGGACTTTTTCCGACGGATGTTGGCTCAAACTTGTCTTGCATACACACGGTCACACAAAGTTGTCAGAAAATCAGATCGTTTTGAACGCGGTGACGTAAAATACATAAGTCGGGACTATAAACGGGGCAGTAGCCAATAGCTTTCGCCCCTAATTTATTCTGAGCATGCGTGGCACTTTGTGCGTCGGATTTGTGTACACACGATCAGAATTTCCGACAACGGATTTTGTTGTCAGAAAATTTTATAGCCTGCTCTCAAACTTTGTGTGTCGGAAATTCCGATGGAAAATGTGTGATGGAGCCCACACACGGTCGGAATTTCCAACATCAAGGTCCTATCACACATTTTCCGTCGGAAAATCCGACCATGTGTACAGGGCATTATTATTACTACCCAGCGATCCTATATAACGATCCTGTATAACCAGATAGTGGTAATCTATACATTAATACCCAGTGATAATAACATGTGCAAATATAAATTTAAATTTAAAACAACCTATAATTTAAATACATAAATAAAAAAGGACCAAACAAAACACGTGAAACAAATGTGAAAAAAAACTCTAAAAACAAAGAAAATAAAAAAAAAAATCAGTCAGTGTTCTAATGCCCCGTACACACGATCAGATTTTCCGACGGAAAATGTGTGATAGGACCTTGTTGTCGGAAATGCCGACCGTGTGTAGGCTCCATCACACATTTTCCATCGGATTTTCCGACACACAAAGTTTGAGAGCAGGCTATAAAATTTTCCGACAACAAAATCCGTTGTCGGAAATTCCAATCGTGTGTACACAAATCCGATGGACAAAGTGCCACGCATGCTCAGAATAAATAAAGAGATGAAAGCTATTGGCCACTGCCCCGTTTATAGTCCCAATGTACATGTTTTACGTCACCGCGTTTAGAACGATCAGATTTTCTGACAACTTTGTGTGACCGTGTGTATGCAAGACAAGTTTGAGCCAACATCTGTCGGAAAAAATCCTAGGATTTTGTTGTCGGAATGTCCGATCAATGTCCGACCGTGTGTACGGGGCATTGTAGCAAAATTTATATCTATAAATCATATCCAAAATTGTATGTGACTCTCAAAATCCACCCTATGATTCTCCTAATTATGTATATCCAAACATGACAGGTGACATATTGATCTTCTTCTTGTGTTGAACACCGTATATAGTAACTAATCCTTCCCCACTCACCAATGTTTAGTGGCTGGTATTAGATCCACCAGCAGACAGACATTTCCCTCTGCAGGGAGCAATAATTTGTAGCTTCGTAAAGGTAGATATTCACACTCCTCTGCTCTTAGTACTTCATATGGTTGTGATAATCAGCAGGCAGACAGGCTTTGCTGGGCACAATACTCTGTGGATCTGAGATAAATTATCCCAGAGATCCTCCACTGTTACAGATCAGTATCTCCAGGAAAGTGAAAATATATGGAAAAGAAGCGCAACATAGCATAAAATCCTTTTATAAAATCCTTATTTCATTAAAATCATGGTACACTCACATGTGAAGCATATGAAGGTGTCTGCCGACACAGGCATATAAGCATAAATATATATATATGGGCTTGCTCTGGATCTGTGAATCCCACAAGCAGACACCCGATGTAGCGTGGTGATGGTGCATCCAAACAGCACATCCTATGTACGTTTCGTCACTGCCCCATGAAGACGTCTAACGATGGAACATACATAGGGTGTGCTGTTTGGAGGCATCATCACCACACTACATCGGGTGTCAGTTAGGCGTCTAATTTGTCCGCCTCAATATCGAAGTCCCACTGTAAGTCGCTAATCACGGCCATTACAAGTAAAAAACAAAAAATAAATAAATAATACCATAAATATATCCCATAGTTTGTAGACGCTAAAACTTTTGCACAGACCAATCAATATACGCTTATTGGGATTTTTTTACCAAAACTATGTGTCAAAATACATTTTGGCCTAACTTTTTGAAGAAATTTGGTTTTTACATTTTTTATTGGATAGGTTTTATAGCAGAAAGTAAAAAACATTGTTTTTTTTTTTTTCAAAATTGTCAGTCGCTTTTTGTTTATAGTAGCATAAAAAATAAAAACCGCAGAGGTGATCAAATACCACCAGAAGAAAGCTCTATTTGTGGGAAAAAGGTCATAAAATGTATTTGGGTACACTGTTGCATCACTGTGCAATTGTCAGTTAAAGTAGCGAAGTGATGTATTGCAAAAAATGGCCTGGTCAGGTGGGGGGGGGTAAATCTTCCAGAGGTGAAGTGGTTAAACAAATGAGAGAGAGAGAGAGAGAGAGAGATTATTGATTATTATTTTCCGAATATTGCTTTAAATGTGTATGCTACCAACTTACAGGCACTAGTTTTACTAGTAACCAAATATCTCTATTACGCTACACATATTCATCCAATGTGTATTGTTAAGTCAATGCGTATTTGGGAAAAAATAAATGATGAGACAGAAAGTTTAGCTTGAACTGAAGGAATACAAGGCTAAAGGTGAACTAATTGGACCTTATGACAGACCTTGACTCCATTAGGGCACTTTCAAGTAACATTTTAGAAGCTTCAGTTCACAAGGGTACATAGGTTACTATAAGATAATATAAATCAAATTCCCCTACGGTGTTATTTTATCAAAGGCTAATTGGATTCCTGCAAGCCTCAAGAAACACTTAAAGATGACAAAGCTTTCAATATTCTTGTGGCAGAAAACAAATTTATATCTCCATACCAAATGGAACCAAGAACACCTAAGGCCAAAATAGATGCTGCTCTATAGGATTTTCACTTATGTGACCGGCTCAGGCTGAGGCATTGTCAGCTAGAGTAAATCTATAAGAGAATCAGGCTGACTTCTACCAGTGGGTTAAGAAAGAGAATTATAAAAGTCTGAAGAGTGTATTAAAAAGTACCAAAATAGCAACATAAATTCTATCTTTAAAGGTACACTCCATATTATTACTGTAAAGTGGTCTAGCGACAGGAAAGGAAAAGGAGTAATATGTTCAACTCTAACCCTAAATCAAGAAATGTATTTCTTCCCACTCCTGAATTGTAACAATGGATGCATAATCATAATTATAGTAAATATAATGATAACTCCTCTAGCCTTTACAGGTTGAATTTATTTTGTGGCAGGGGTGGGCAGCCTCTTGAATCCCCAATTGATTTCTTAACCATATTCTATTTACGTATAACTTAAATATAATTTTTGATCAGTGATCCTTTATTTATTGCAAGCTGTTCTGAGTTATGTAACATTTTAAATCACATGCTGAACCTTCCAAAAGGCCTTATATGTACAGATAAGTATTTTTTTGCCTTGTGCAAGATCCTTGCATGACCCAGAAAAAAAGCAGAGGTACAGAACTGCAAAATTTGATGCATCCCCATCTAAGAGTCTGGTTGCATCTTGCAGTTACTATATGAATGCTTTAGATGCATTATGCATTTGCTGTGATAACTTGGTTACCACACTTAAAAAACAGGGCTTTTGTCATCAGTGTTCTTCCAATATTCCTAAAGGGAACCTTTACATGACAGCTTGTGAGTTGAATTAATTGCCTGACACAACTACTGTATGTGAGAGAGGGGCGTGAAACACGTTCAAAAGGTTCTTGTCTCTTGTCTGGCATGGTGACAATAAAGAGCTTTAAAGATTTTGACTTTGTTGTGGTGTGCGGCCATTCTCTTTTCTTCATTTGCACCCAAGTCCTGATGGGGCATTAACCCTTACCTATCTACATTCAAGATAGATTCAACTATTTTAACTGATGTTTCCCCTTTAAAATAAAGTTATATTTGTACCTGACAGTATATTACTATGAGCAGCTGATTTACTGTTCAGCATTCTTACTGCAGGACACTATAATCATTCTGCTTATACCTTGGCTTCTATGAGCAATAATATAGTAGAGTTGGTTAGACCCAGCCCTGTAATAAATTATAAAGTCAATCTCTGGTACAAATCTAAAACCTCTTCCTTCCACCCATTTTGCATTTTTTTTTAGTCAGAGAAGTAAGGTATACTTACCTAAAGCAAATATAATGTAGGGGCACTAATTAGTGCTCCAGATATGCCATGCGGTTCTCAATAGTCTCATCATGATGATGCCACTTCTCTTCCTGAAAGAACCCCATCATTTCCTGAGAGAACTCTTCCATTTGATAGGTGTCTCTGTCACTGTTACATAGACAACAACATGGACACTTGGAGAATGACCCCATTAGATGTAAACAGTAGGTTAGAGAAGACTTTGGCCTCAAGTGTCATGTGACCATGGCTTTACCTAAGTAAAAGGGTATTTAGATATAATTTTTATTAATAAATCAATCAAACAGCTAGAGGAGGGTGGAAGGTAGGGATTGGAAGAACTTCCTGCCCAGAGTTAGGTTTTAATATGATTTCAAATACAGGATTTTAAACTTCTGTTTAAAGTTGATATAAGGTCAAAAATGTAAAACAAGTTTTTAGTTGAAAGACAGACCAACTGTTCTTATGAAAAGTAGTTAAAAAGTATTTGAAATCTGTTTAAATGACATACTGTATAACTTACACCCTACCGATAAATATGATTTTCAAAACGTCAGGCTCTCTTTAAATAAATTCAGTTTTGATAAGCTCCCAAAATTGTAGCATATTTATTTTTGATTATTATTAAAATGTCTTTTACATTTTCATACAAGCCGAACTGTGAATCATTGGAAAACACTAGCTTAAAAAATATGAGAAATCCTAGTTTTACCAGCGTGTTGCTGCAACCAGCATTTAAAAAGGATTTTTTTTTTCAGAATAAATTACTCAAAGTTCAAGGCCAATATTCTCGAATATATGATGCCATGCATGACACCAATATCGTGCAATTTATCCCACTGGTAACAATGGGGAATATTGACTGATGCTTGTGCAATGAATAGCATTGTAATTATTAGGAAAGCGAGGGACAATCTTTCTGCCTCCTGTGCTGGGTTAAAGCTATGTGTGCGCCTAGAGTTTCTGCAAACATTATGCGATCTCTATTCGTTTAAGAGGTTTCTAGGTCAGGAGCAAGAATAAGTACCTACTTGTTACAATAAATCCTATTGGCCTCCCATTGCTTTGGCAACATAATTTCATGGTTGCGACAGGGAACACACTGCAAGGCTTTTTCATCTAGCAATATCCATCTTTTTCATTCCTCTTGATATTGAACATTTTCTACATTAATCTATTCTAAACTGTGCTGCTGTTAGGTCATAAATAATCAGATTTCTTCCCCGAGAGTTATGCCGAGGGTTTCTGTTGAGAGTTTCAGCGATGCATTGCCATTGTACTCAGCATTGTACGTTTACATTGTTGCCTGTGTTTGAAGTCATCAGCATTTTACTGACATTTGTCGGCATGCTGTCTTCGTTTCAAGGCATGCAGTAGGTAAACTTCACTGTATAAATTAGATAATAGAAACAACTGTTAGTTCAGTGATCTTAAAGGGAATCTATAGCCATTTTAATGTTTTTGTTCTATACTACTGTATATGGCCAAAGATTTGTGGGCACCTGACCATCACACATAAACGATATGGCCAAAAAATAGTGTGCAATCAATAATAATAATAATTGCCTGTAAAATTGTTGAAATCTGTTACTTGTCCCTTTTGTGGGAAATTTACAATAATATAATTTGCTTAACCCTCTGTGCATCTCACCCACAAAGACCTACATCTTCACTTTTGTTGTATTTCATTAAACATTTATTCTTTAAGTCTGATCTTGCTAGGTACCATAACCCATTTGTAGAATGGTTTAGAATTGGCTAAGATTAGGGACTTTTTAGGCACTTACACATAAGATATTATGAAAGTAGAAACACGTTAATATAACTTCATTAAAAACATCACATAGAACCAGCAGCTGATCAACCACAAGGATATATATACAGAGACCATCCTCACATCTACAGGTAACAACCACATGTAAGTAGATGAAACCCCAAGGCATTTCAATTTTTCAGAAAATCTTCATCATAGGGAAGATTTTATGATGAAGATTTTCTGAAAAATTTAAATGCATTTTGGTTTCATCAACTTACATTTGGTTGTTACCTGTAGATGTGAGGATGGTCTCTGTATAAATACCCTTGTGGTTGATCATCTGCTGATTGTCTATGATGTTTTTAATGACATTGTATTTATACATGTGTACCTTTATCATATCTTGTGTGTAAGTACCTAAAAACTCCCTAATCATAGCCAATTGTATTGCATTAAACACTTTATTGAAATGATCCCCTGCATATATTACACAGAGAGTAAACGGGAACATAGCCAAAGTTTTTCTATCTATACTGGATGCATGTTGCAAAATTGCTTATTTCTTAAATTGCCTGCAGATATCAGTCTAGTATGTACTACTTTTCTGACCTTCCTATAATTCCATAACAAGTGGAAGTATTCTACCTATATATATACTGGCTAGAGTCTTAGAGTATCAGCCCAGTATTTACTACCTATATTTGTGACCTTCCCATAGATCCATAAAAGGTGGATGTATTTTGTCTATATTGGCTGCAAAAAAATCTCCAAATCACTTATTTCTTACAACGCCTATGACTATCAGCCTAGTATATGATCCCTTTCTGACCTTCCTATAATCCATAAATAGCAGAGAGATTCTACCTGAGCTGGCTGCAAATAAATTCTACCTCTAAATCACTTGTTACTACCAATGCCTGCAAGTATTAGCCTAATATATACTATATTTACATAGTTACATAGTAGGTGAGGTTGAAAAAAGACACAAGTCCATCAAGTCCAACCTATGTGTGTGATTATATGTCAGTATTACATTGTAAATCCCTGTATGTTGCGGTCGTTCAGGTGCTTATCTAATAGTTTTTTGAAACTATCGATGCTCCCCGCTGAGACCACCGCCTGTGGAAGGGAATTTCACATCTTTGCCATTCTTACAGTAAAGAACTCTCTATGTAGTTTAAGGGTAAAGCTCTTTTCTTCTAATTTTAATGAGTGGCCACATGTCTTGTTAAACTCCCTTCCGCAAAAAAGTTTTATCCCTATTGTGCTGTCACCAGTACGGTATTCATAAATTGAAATCATATCCCCTCTCAAGCGTCTCTTCTCCACAGAGAATAAGTTCAGTGCTCGCAACCTTTCCTCATAACGAATATCCTCCAGACCCTTTATTAGCTTAGTTGCCCTTCTTTGTACTCGCTCCATTTCCAGTACACCCTTCCTGAGGACTGGTGCCCAGAACTGGACAGCATACTCTAGGTGTGTCCAGACCAGAGTGGTGTAGAGAAGGAGAATTATCGTTTTATCTCTGGTGTTGATCTCCGTTTTAATTCATGTCAATATTCTGTTTGCTTTGTTAGCAGCAGCTTGGCATTGTATGCTATTGCTGAGCCTATCATCACTAGGACCCCCAGGTTCTTTTCCATCCTAGATTCCCCCAGAGGTTCTCCCCCCAGTGTATAGATTGCATTCATATTTTTGCCACCCAAATGCATTATTTTACATTTTTCTACATTAAACCTAATTTGCCGTGTAGTTGCCCACCCCATTAATTTGTTCAGATCTTTTTTGCAAGGTTTCTACATCCTGTGGAGAAGTTATTGCCCTGCTTAGCTTAGTATTGTCTGCAAATACAGATATTGAACTGTTTACCCCATCCTTCAGGTCATTTATGAACAAAATAAATAGGATTGGTCCCAGCACAGAACCCTGGGGGACCCCACTACCCATCTCTGATCATTTTGATTACTCCCCATTTATCACCACCCTCTGAACTCCCCCTTGTAGCCAGTTTTCAATCCATGTACTCACCCTATGGTCCATGCCAACGGACCTTATTTTATACAGTAAACGTTTATGGGGAACTGTGTCAAATGCTTTTGCAAAATCCAGAAACACCACATCTACGGGCCTTCCTTTATCTAGATGGCAACTCACCTCCTCATAGAAGGTTGATAGATTGGTTTGGCAAGAACGATTCTTCGTGAATCCATGCTGATTACTTCTAATGATACTGTTATTGTTACTAAAATCTTGTATATAGCCCCTTATCATCCCCTCCAAGAGCTGGCATACTATTGCTGTTAGGCTAACTGGTCTGTAATTCCCAGGGATGTATTTTGGGCCCTTTTTAAATATTGGTGCTACATGCTTTTCTCCAATCATCTGGTACCATTCCAGTTAGTAGACTGTCAGTAAAAATTAGGAACAATGGTCTGGAAATTACTTGACTGAGTTCCCTAAGTACCCTCGGATGCAAGCCATCTGGTCCCGGTGATTTATTAATGTTTCCCAAGTCTAATTTTAATTCTGTCGTCTGTTAACCATGGAGGTACTTCCTGTGATGTGTCATAAGGATAAACACTGCAGTTTTGGTTACTGAAGCCCCCCGATTCCCTTGTGAAGACTGAGGAGAAGAATAAATTCAATACCTTCGCCGTATCCCCATCCTTTGTAACCAGATGTCATTCCTCATTGTTTATGGGGCCAATATGGTCTGTCCTCCCTTTTTTACTGTTTATAAACCTATCTCTCCTCCGTGTTCTTTGTTCCTAATATTTTATCCTAATTCATGCCTTCTAACAAGGTTCCTAGTTTAGGGAAGTTGGCTCTTTTGAAATTCGGTGTCTTTGTATTCCCCTTATGTTTCCTATTTGTATGATTTTTACATTTTTTTTTAAGCCAATTGTCGCTTTTTCCTAAATTGCCCCGTATTTCCACATCTGTGATCAGGTCTGTAGCGTTGGTAATCAATAGATCCAGTAACGCTTTATTTCTAGTTGGTGCGTCTACCATCTGAACCATGAAATTATCCTGCAAGACATTTAGGAACTGGCGAGCCTTAGACAAATGCGTGGTTCCCTCCGCCCAGTCTATGTCTGGATAATTAAAATCCCCCATTATAATAACACTTCCCATCCTTGCTGCTAATCCAGCTTGTGATAGGAGAACTGTCACCCCCTCCTCCCTCAGGTTAGGGGGCCAATAGCATACTCCCAGTAATATTTTCCCCTTAGCTTCATCTCTTTGGACCTCTACCCATAAGGATTCAACCTCCTCCCTAGCTCCCTTAGTTATGTCATCTCTCACATTCACTTGTACATTATTCTTGATATATAGGCTTACCCCTCCCCCTTTTTTTACCCTCTCTAGCCCTGCGATAAAGGGTATACCCTTGAATGGTTGCCAGCCAATCATGAAAGCTGTTGAACCAGGTCTCTGAAATTCCCACAAAATCCAAATCCTCCTTGTACAACAGTATCTCTAGTTCACCCATCTTGTCCACCACGCTACTGGCATTGGTGAACATGCCACATAGTTTAGACCAGTCGCATACTATCCTCTTATTGGGTGTTCCAAGATTGCAACTAGGACTTGTTACTATACTTACCTTGGGTTTATGTGCTTTAGTCAACCTACCACTAATGCCCCCAATACTACCCTCTGGAATATGTTCTGTGCTGACTATCTCTACCTCTGGGCCCTCCCCCTCATTGCCTAGTTTAAAAACCCCTCTAAGAAGCACAGACTCTCATCAGTAAGTACTCCTTGAGAGACTGAAATCCCCCTAATTCACTCTTGTTTATTCGTAACCGATAAACCTGCAAAGGAATGAGGCCCGCTATCTCGCCACCCCCTCCTTCCCCCCTTTTCCCCCCTTTTTTCCCCTTTTTTCCCCTTTTTTTCTTCTTTCATTTCTAAATACTCTCTCTCCCCATCAGCTCTCCCCCTCTACTATTACTTCCCCTCTTTCCTACCTCTCCTATCCCTAGTTATAGATAGCCATTCCATGTGATTACAAATACTCTTGGCTCTTGGTATGAGTATTACTGATAGTTGAGAGACTTGAAAGTACTCTGAACCTGGGTTCTGACAATTAATAATGATTGGTTTAGACACATCTACTCCCTCGGTTCCTGGACGCAGCAGGATCCCCTAGGGATCATGTACTAATTACCATTTACTCTCTGATAAGAGATAAAAATGCTAATAAAGTGCCCCAAATCCCAAACATAGTGCGCAACCCACCATCAATCATCTCATGATACTTTTAGGTGCACTTTATATTAATATGAAACTGTAAAAAAAATTGCTAATCTTTAGTGAAGTTTAATCAGCTTTCATTTTACCTTCCTTGTTTTCTCCCTTTATCACCATACTAATGATATCCTTCAATAAAACATTTCTGTTTTCATTACATACCTTATTTTAGATCCAAGTGACATCCTCACTAGGTATTTGTGCTTCTCTATGCAATAGAGGCAGAGGGACTAAAGCCTCGTACACACTAGTAGTTGTTTTTCCTGGGTTGAATGAAAAAAAGGTCGGAGCCACTGTACTAACAAATTGATGTTAGTACAGCGATCTCCCCGCCAGAACACTCTGGTCAGTGCTCTCAGTCACTGACTGAAAGTGCTGATTGGGACTCGGATGGCAGACCTTTTTCGGTCATGAGCCTTCGACTGAAGCCAGCCAAACGGCGGCTTCTGTCAGACTGGCTTCCGTACACACGGGCCAATGCTGGCAGACATTTGGCCTGTGTGTACTAGTTTATACAGAATGCTGTACATAGCTTTCTAAAAACATCACCACACCCTGCCTTAGTGGTCACCTCAAGAGCCATCAGCCTTAATACAAGCAGGTGGTTGGAACTTGGGAGGAGTTATACAAATATCATGATGGTTTAGTCTGATTTCACTGCACACATTTCTTGCAGTGTGCAGTGAATAAGTATTTTCAGTACAGGGTAAAAGCTTATGAAACCGCATAAGACTAAAGGTATTTTATTTGACTAGTCTCCCCGTGAGGTCTCTACACACCAGCTATATGATCTGCTGGGGGTTCCTTTGTTGCAGCATTAGGATATTCTTGCTCCACGGAGTTATACACCATCTTTTTGGCCACATGGAGCTCTCATTCACACCTCAAGCTCTTGTCCCATCCGATGCTGCATTCCTGTATTATGCCGCCTCAGCTCCCGCATTGAGGCCATATTCTCGGCCAACCCTACACCGATCACCCCACTTTGCGGTCTATGCCTGGGTTGAAATGCCTGACGCATCCGATCCTGACAAGTGGGAAAACCCACGAAACGCGTAGAGCTTTATTTTGATGCCGCAGCCATATACCCCATACGGATTGAGATTTATTTATTTATTTATTATTAATACATGATGTTTTTTATACCATCTGGTGGATACAGATGTACCATGTGGGTGCATGTGCCGGTGGTAGGCCTGCTGCTATTGGCACAGACGTGTCATTCTTATGTATATATAGATTTATTATTCTGACCATATGATGTTATGCATATATTTTTCCACTCTACATACTCAGCCCTTGTGCATGCCTCTTGTGTATATATGATGTGAAATATTTTTTAATGTATGTAGACCCATGCTATTAAATAAATATGTTTATATTGTAATCCACCTCCACTACTCAATTGCTTCATATAAAGTCCCAACTTCCCTTTCCTATGATGCCATACAGGGATGGAGGCACCTTAGGGTGCTTCATATAAAGTCCCGCGTGATGGAGGCACCTTAGGGTGCTTCATATAAAGTCCCAAACTCCCCCCATTTTTATACACATAAGACTAAAAGTAAGGCAGGAGTTCAGCTTTTACCTCTGGGAAACTCTGAGATCTCCCAAACATTGCCCTCAGTTTTACAGCAGAAAGACAGCTCACTCATTTTGTTGCATCTGCCAACATAAAACAAAAAAAAATCAAGAAGGAGAATGAAATTCCTCTTTTATTGGCAATGGCCATGATTTCACTCTCTCATAGCATCTGTTGTCTTGGTTCATAAACATGACAGCCAGTCAGCTACCATTTGTAATCAGCAATGGTAACCTTCATGCATTTTCTAAGAACAGGCCTTCAGGTCATCAATCTGTTATCCTGTTACACCCACACAAATCACATCCACAGAACAATGATAATATCACACTAAACATAGTCAAATGGACCCTTATTTTTTCTAGTGGAAATACCAGTTAATGTTTATTAATATGTAGCAGAGGCAAGAGTTTTTTTTTTTTTTAAGAATACTGAAGTGAACTAATATGATACAATGTCTCTGCAATTCAGGATTTGTTTTAGTTGTTTTATGATATTCCCAAAGTCCTTATCTCAAGAGCTTATGCAATAATCATCTGTTTCAATAAGCTTATTCATAATCATTATGTATCCTTCAACAGTCAACATTAACAGCTCTTATGTTAAAGTATACAATTGGTGACTGCATTTTCCATTTCAAAGACATAAAGATGAATATCTGCCACTGCTTATGGTTAGCACTTCTGTGGCTTACATTTATTTCTGTAGTTGGTGCCAGACCACGCTGATAGGCTGTTCAAAATAAAATTTTTTGTTCTTAAGACTAAAGTGTGTGAGTACTGCTATAGAAAAATTATAGAGGGTCCACTATTGTCGCTAACAGGAAACCCACCCTAAAAATTGACATGGAGCCATTACTGAAGTGCATGTAGAAATGAAGTTGCTGGGCGATCAGCAGCACTCAACATTAAAAAAAAAAGTGAAAAAAAAAGTATTTTATTATTGTTTTAATTGTTTATAATATTTAAAAATACATGAAATTTAGTCAGGATTTACATTTACTTTACTCCAATATTGACACTTTAACTGTTACACTAGCATTTTCTTTTAATGTAAAGTTTGGATAGATATTTCATTGGTATCTGAGGTCTGTTGGAGAAATTTCATTTAAGCTGTGACCCATGACCAATGCCTAAAGGTCCCCACACAGGCTGTCAAGGTCCGGTGAGTTGGATGCCACTGGTTAGTGAGGGTGCAGGCTGAGGAAAGGTCTGTCCAGACCCAAAGCATACTGCAAAAATGGGAAGCGATAGCCTGACCGCCGCACACTTCACCCGGCCTTAGTGGTTAGCAGGTGACAGCAGGTAAAAGCAGCCTCAGCTCCATTCATCCAAACCTCAACTTCAACATGTTTCACCCCGCCCTCGGTTACATTTTTTGAGTAGTTTACCTACATCAATATTTAGGCAGCTGATGATGGTATTTATTGCCCTGGCACCAGCCAGACCACAACACCAACATGTTTCGTCCCACCCTCGGTTAAAATTTTTGAGCAATTTACCTACATCAATATTTAGGCAGCTGATGATGGTATTTATTCCCCTGCCACCAGCAGACCCTCATTTCCATCATTAAGCCCCAAGGGCGGGGCAAAACATGTTGCAGTTGTGATCTGGATGAATTGAGCTGAGGCTGCTTTTACCTGCTAACCACTCAGGCCGAGTGAGGTGTGGTGGCTGGGCTATCTCTTCCCATTTTTGCAGAAATTTAAGCTGGCCATAAATGAACTGAACCATGTGTCACTGTACCTGTTCAATTAACAATGGGTTGTTAAATTGACTTCTATGAAACAAGAATGGTGGAAAATGTTTCCTGATCAGTGGCTGCAGCTGCTGATCAGTCTATTCTTATAGTGGAATATCCTGCTGTTAGAATACAATGCCCTGGCAGGGGGACTCCTCCATCCACCTCACTTGTGTTGATGAAAGAATCTGTTAATTTTTTTGTTCATCCTGCTCGATGAACAATAGAAAATGGATCATCTATGGCCAGCCTAACACCCGTTCCTGTGTTGCGGTTAATGGTTTCACCAGACAGGAAGTGAGAGAAAATCTACAACAGGGAGAGAAATAAAAAAAAAACTCCATTGCTGCTGAGTGACTGTCACATTGGGGAAGATTTACTAAAACTGGTGAACACAGAATCTGGTGCAGCTGGGAATAGTAACAAATCAGATTCCAGGTTTTATTGTCAAAGCTTAATAGATAAACTGAAGTTAGAAGCTGATTGGTTACTATGCACAACTGCACCAGATTCTGTGTGCACCAGTTTTAGTACATTTTCCTCATTGCTACTCAATGAGGAGACTTCATTGCTGCTCAGTGACTGTCACATTGTTACTCCAAGAGGAGAGTTTAGTACTGGTTTTAAAGTACAGTAAGTATATACTGTATATATCTTTACAATTTTGTTACAATGTGTTTACTACTGTCTTTTTCATCATAAACAAGGCACAAACTTTGGTTGCTTTTCACTATCTGATTCGGATCTGTGAAGTCACTGTTTTCTCTGGGTCCATCTAAGTTTTATTTAGTTTTGATCCCTGATGAAGGGGGAGTGGTGTTTCCCCCAAATCCCACTGGATGTTTTTATATGACTAATTTGCCAACAATTAAAATGATCTTGGACTCTTTTATACGTTTTTGGTCTGGTGCTCCTTTCTGTATTTCTATAATTTGAATTACTACCAGGTGGCCATGGAGGGAAGCCTTTTTCTAAATTCTGTCATGTATAGTAGAGGAGTCCTCAGTGCAAAAACAAAAGGTAAAAAAAAGGATTTTGAGTCAACTCAATGTAAAGAATGGAGGGAAGGTGTACGTTAATTAGTAAACCCAAAAATGTTATTTTATTCAGTAATAAAAATAACATATAACATACAAAACACACTTAAACTTGGCCACTTAGTTAAAGGAGACCAAATACAAACTGGCTAACCTCTTGATCAGGTTGCATTGAGGACATTAATCAGGCTGCAGATGGGCATTAATCAGGCTGCAGATAGGCATTAATTAGGCTGCAGATGGGCATTGATCAGGCTGCAGATTGGCATTGATCAGGCTGCAGATGGGCATTGATCAGGCTGCAGATGGACATTGATGGGCACTGACCCTTAACCGCTTGGCGATCGCGTTATAGCGAATGACAGTGCAGTCGGGTAGCTCTGAGAATCGCGCTCCCGTGCACCCCCGCGCGCCCCCGCGCGCCCCCTGGGGCACGCACCCGGGAATATCCATGATCGCCGGGTCCAGAGCTGGTAGCGGCTGTTTACCACGTGATCGCTCCATCAAATGTCGGAGAGATCACTTGTAAACAAACCGGCATCACGTCCGGTCCTCTCTCCCCTCTGTATCGATCGGTACAGAGAGGAGAGAGATCAGAGGCAGCAGTGCTCTGGGCTGGATGTGCAGTGCCCACAGCGCTGATATGTGATAACTCCAGCACTCATCAAGCCATTCATCCATCCATGCTCAGCCATCCATCCTCATTAATACTTAGCCATCCATCCTCATCAATACTCAGCCATCCATCCTCATCAATACTCAGCCATCCATCTATCCTCAGCAATACTCATCCATCCTTCCATCCATCCTCAGCAATAATCATCCATTTATCCTCAGCAATACTCATCCATCCATCCATACTCATCAATACTCATCCATGCTCAGCAATACTCATCCATCCATCCATGTTCAGCCATCCCATCCATACCCAGTCATACCCAGCCGTACTCAGCCGCACTTAGCAGCACTCAGCCGCACCCAGCCGTACTCAGCCGCACTCAGCCGTACTCAGCCGCACTCAGCCGTACCCAGCCGTACCTAGTCATACCCAGCCGCACTCAGCCGCACCTAGCCGTACTCAGCCATAGTAAGCCGTACCCAGCCGCACTCAGCTGCACCCAGCCGTACTCAGCCACACTGAGCCGTACCCAGCCATACTCAGCCGTACCCAGTCGTACTCAGCCATACTCAGCCATACCCAGTCCTACCCAGCCATAGTCAGCTGTACCCAGTCGTACCCAGCTGTACTCAGCCATACCCAGTCATACCCACCCATACCCAGCCGTACCCATCCATACCCAGCTGCATCCAGCCGTGTTCAGCCATGCTCAGCCGTACCCAGTCGTACTCAGCCGTACTCAGGCATACTCATTCATGCTCAGCCCTCCCCATCAACGGCTCATCCATCCCCATTCATTCTCATCCATGCCACATCAGTTCTCATCCATGCCACATCCATGCCACTAGAGTTCCGCACAAAAGTGCAATAGGTAGTCAAATTAGATTTGACATTTATGCCCCTAGAACACCTGACAGTGCTCCCTGCATGTTGGGCCTCTCTATGTGGCCAGGCTGTGTAAAGGTCCCACACTTGTGGTATTGCCGTACTCAGAAAGAGTAGGAGAATCTATTTTGGGGTGTAATTTTTGGCTATTTGTTAGAAATATTGTATAAATGGACAACTTTGTGTAAAAAAAATGTGTTTTCATTTTCTTTACACATTTTCGAAAAATTTGTAAAAAAAAATGACATGTTCAAAAGACTCATTATGCCTCATAGATTATACGTTGGGTTGTTTTTTTTCCAAAATGAGGTCATTTTTGGGGTGTTTCCAATGTCCTGGTGCTCCAGGGCCTTCAAATGTGTAAGAGGTAGTCAAGAAATTATATGTAGAGTGGGGACGGAAAGTATTCAGACCCCCTTACATTTTTCACTCTTTGTTATATTGCAGCCATTTGCTAAAATCATTTAAGTTCATTTTTTCCTCATTAATGTACACACAGCACCCCACATTGACAGAAAAACACAGAATTGTTGACATTTTTGCAGATTTATTAAAAAAAAAAAATACTGAAATATCACATGGTCCTAAGTATTCAGACCCTTTGCTGTGACATGCATATATTTAACTCAGGTGCTGTGCCTTTCTTCTGATCATCCTTGAGATGGTTCTACACCTTCATTTGGGTCCAGCTGTGTTTGATTATACTGATTGGACTTGATTAGGAAAGCCACACACCTGTCTATATAAGACCTTACAGCTCACAGTGCATGTCAGAGCAAGTGAGAATCATGAGGTCAAAGGAACTGCCTGAAGAGCTCAGAGACAGAATTGTGGCAAGGCACAGATCTGGCCAAGGTTACAAAAAAATGTCTGCTGCACTTAAGGTTCCTAAGAGCTCAGTGGCCTCCATAATCCTTAAATGGAAGATGTTTGGGACAACCAGAACCCTTCCTAGAGCTAGCCATCTGGCCAAACTGAGCTATCGAGGGAGAAGAGCCTTGGTGAGAGAGGTAAAGAAGAACCCAAAGATCACTGTGGCTGAGCTCCAGAGATGCAGTCGGGAAATGGGAGAAAGTTATAGAAAGTCAACCATCACTTCAGCCCTCCACCAGTCGGGGCTTTATGGCAGAGTGGCTCGACGGAAGCCTCTCCTCAGTGCAAGACACATGAAAGCCCACATGGAGTTTGCTAAAAAACACCTGAAGGACTCCAAGATGGTGAGAAATAAGATTCCTTGGTCTGATGAGACCAAGATAGAACTTTTTGGCCTTAATTCTAAGTGGTATGTGTGGACAAAACCAGGCACTGCTCATCACCTGTTCAATACAGTCCCAACAGTGAAGCATGGTGGTGGCAGCATCATGCTGTGGGGGTGTTTTTCAGCTGCAGGGACAGGACGACTAGTTGCAATCGAGGGAAAGATGAATGCGGCCAAGTACAGGGATATCCTGGACGAAAACCTTCTCCAGAGTGCTCAGGACCTCAGACTGGGCTGAAGGTTCACCTTTCAACAAGACAATGACCCTAAGCACACAACTAAAATAATGAAGGAGTGGCTTCACAACAACTCCATGACTGTTCTTGAATGGCCCAGTCAGAGCCCTAACTTAAACCCAATTGAGCATCTCTGGAGAGACCTAAAAATGGCTGTCCACCAACGTTTACCATCCAACCTGACAGAACCGGAGAGGATTTGCAAGGGGGAATGGCAGAGGATCCCCAAATCCAGGTGTGAAAAACTTGTTGCATCTTTCCCAAAAAGACTCATGGCTGTATTAGATCAAAAGGGTGCTTCTACTAAATACTGAGTAAAGGGTCTGAATACTTAGGACCATGTGATATTTCAGTTTTTCTTTTTTAAATCTGCAAAAATGTCAAAAATTCTGTGTTTTTCTGTCAATATGGGGTACTGTGTGTACATTAATGAGGAAAAAAAATGAACTTAAATGATTTTAGAAAATTACTGCAAAATAACAAAGAGTGAAAAATTTAAGGGGGTCTGAATACTTTCCGTCCCCACTGTATAATTTATGCTCCAAGAATGCCTGACAGTGCTCCCTGCATGTTGGGCCTCTGTATGTGGTCATGCTGTGTAAAAGTCTCACACATGTGGTATCGCCGTACTCAGGAGGAGTAGCAGAATGTGTTTTGGGGTGTGCATATGCTGTGTGTGAGAAATAACCTGCTAATATAACAATTTTGCGAACAAAAAAAATAAAAAATAAAAAAAAATTGATTTTGCAAAGAATTGTGGGAAAAAATTACAACTTCAAAAAACTCACCATGCCTCTTAAATATCTTGGAATGTCTACTTTCCAAAAAGGGGTCATTTGTGGGGTATTTGTACTTTCCTGGCTTGTTAGGGTCTCAAGAAATTAGATAGGCCATCAGTGCATCAGGTGTGATCAATTTTCAGATATTGGCACCATAGCTTGTGGTAGCAGTATAAATTTTGGCCAAAATTTCTGAAGAAAAATGACTAATTTTCAAAATCTTATAACAGAAACCAAGAAAAATTCATTTTTTTAAAGAATTTTCTGTCTTTTTTCTTTTATAACGCAAAAAAAAAACCCCAGTGGTGATTAAATACCACCAAAAGAAAGCTCTATTTGTGTGAAAAAAAAAGGACAGAAATTTCATATAGGTACAGTGTTGCATGACTGAGTAATTGTCAGTCAAAACGTGAGAGCACCGAAAGCTGAAAATTGGTCTGGTTAGGAAGGGGATTTAAGTGCCCAGTGGGTAAGAGGTTAATTTGCTTCAAAGTTGTTTATTTAAAAAATATGTTTTTTTTCCAGAAACTTCCATAAAATTAGGGTGCGTGTTATACGCCTGTGCATGTTATATGCCGATAAATATGGTATATACTCTTTAGCTGTATGTTGATGTGTGGTCTTCAGAATGCTTACAACAGTGCATGGTATCTTTTTAGAACTGTATCTTAAAACAAGCCACGTACTTGAAAAAGTCACGTACTCTACACAATAAAGTATATACCATATGCCCTTGACAATGACCATAATTGGTTAGAATGAAAGCATTTCCTCCAGTTTTAGAAAGATTGTAAAATGTCTATTTGTATAAGGATGTGGAATAACTTTTTAGAAGATTGTAAGATAGAAAAGCACCTTTTGTGCGTCATATGTTTTTGATTGTGTAGCTTAATGAAGATGTGACTATGCATGGACTGTATGAAGATATGGTTTATTAATGATTTGAATGACTGAAAATTCAGGAATGAAATAAATAGACATGTAACTGGTTGATACCAGAAAAATATATGTACATTATCTATTGAACGTTTTCCTTATTTTCAATATATTGCAGCAATACAAGTTAACTGTATATACACTATATTCCTTTTACTATGTCAGTATTTTTAGCAGTGGTCCTTAGCACCTCTTGCCGACCATCTTCCGCATATATACTGCGGCAAGGTGGCTCAGCTGCACAAACTGACGTACCTACACGTCGGTCCGTGCATAAGATACAGTAGGCACGCTATGTAAACAAGACGGATCCCCGTTCTGACAGGGGACAACATTGAGATCTGCTGTTCCTAGTGATTAGGAACAGTGATCTCTGTGTTGTACTAGTAAGCCCACCCCCACACAGTTAGAACACACCCAGGGAACACAGTTAACCCCTTGATCGCCCCCTAGTATTAACCCCTTCCTTGCCAGTGTCATTTTTACATTGATCAGTGCATTTTTTTATCACTGATCACTGTAATAATGTCACTGGTCCCCAAAAAATGTCACTTGGGGTCAGATTTGTCGCAGTCCCACTAAAAATAGCAGATCGCCACCATTACCAGTAAAAACAATAAAAGTCTATGAATCTACCCCATATTTGGTAGACGCTATAACTTTTGCTCAAACCAATCAATATACGCCCAATCAATATACGCTTATTGAGTTTTTTTTTTAAACCAAAAATATGTAGAAAAAACATATTGGCCTAAACTGATGAATACATTTGTTTTTTTATATATTTTTTTTGGATATGTATTTAAGCAGAAAGTAAAAAATATTGTTTTTTTTAATTCCAAATTGTCAGTCTTTTTTTGTTTATAGCGCAAAAAATAAAACCCGCAGAGGTGATCAAATACCACCAAAAGAAAGCTCTATTTGTGAACATCAATTTTGTTTGTGTACAGCGTCGCACGACTGCGCAATTATCAGTTAAAGTGAAACATCAATTGTCTGATTTGTGAACATCAATTTGTTTTGTGTACAGCATCGCACGACTGTGCAATTGTCAGTTAAAGTGAAAAATGGCCTGGACATTAAGGGGGTAAATCCTGAAGTGGGGCTAGAGATGCTTGATGCTTAAAGTTTTCAGGATTTTAAAATAATTGCTTAAAAAAATATAGAAACCATTTATGACTTCTGTACGGGGTTATGTTGCGTTTTGCCCACTATATGGTGGACAGAGCTCAAGCAGTAAGGCAGACTATTCCTTCCCTTTAATTGAAATAGGAACTGAAAGGTTGACTCTGGAGGTTATTGGGAACAAAGGCAAGACATTTAAATTTTAAAAAGGTGTTGGTAAAGATGTCAATGTACATGTCTACAAGAAAAAAAAGTAATAGAAAAGGCAAATATTTGCAATGGTGGGTGTGTTCTGCAAATAGTAATGATGCGCAAATTTGTCCAGGTTTGATTTTGTAAAGGTTAGGTGAGTCTTGTCTGAAATTCTGCAAACCCAAACTTATAAGTACATTTGACTGAAGTTTAAGGGGTAAAATCTTGTTAAAGTGTTACTAAACCCTCAACAGTAAAATCAGTCTGTATATGCAGCAAAGTATGCTTGTTATACTCACTGTGCAACCTTAGGGGTTAATCCTCTGCATTGTTTAAAAAGGCTGTTTGATCCTGTATGCACAGATCCTCCCCTTCTTGCATTGTCTCCAAAACATGTCTGGATAAGTTACTGGAGTCAGGCTGCACATGCTCAGTTTGGTGTGTATTGCTGGAGAGTTTTTTTCTTCTTAGGAGAGTGCATGTGGTCAGCACAGAGCCAATCAGAACTGTCCAGACAGAGGGTCAGGGG
Source organism: Aquarana catesbeiana (assembly GCF_042186555.1). Lineage (NCBI taxonomy): Eukaryota > Metazoa > Chordata > Amphibia > Anura > Ranidae > Aquarana > Aquarana catesbeiana. Next base: position 720,306,105 of record NC_133325.1, on the reverse strand, counting down.
CCCTGCATCCTTATAGGTCAGCCAGTGCAGTATGAAAACTCCTCCTACAAGCTTTGACAAGGCATTGATAGAAGTCACAAGACATTGCTGATGAAAAAGGGTATTTATCAGTTTATATTTACTAAATTATTTAATTTCCATGTTCTGTGTACTGTGGGAGACCAGATATGGTGAATGCAGGGTCCTGGGTTTTATAACACTTTAAATTCTTCACATTTTGACATGGGCAAGCTACCGTAAAAAAAAAAAAAAAAAAAAAAACTGCATGGAAATGTGGGTACTGCTATGTTGGACATGAACTAATACAAAATGTAAGAAATACCATACGACAGGAAAGAGGATTCTTTCATGCAGCTGCAAAAGCAACATTAAAATTACACATATACTTAAAGTGAGTGTAAACCCTTACTCTCCGTATAACTAGTAGACATGTGCATTCGTTTTCGTCCGAATGCATTTTCTTCCGAATTTCAGGTATTTTCGTTATCGTTTGTTAACAAACGATAACGAAAGTGCAGAATTCGAAAAACGAAAGATCCGACATAAACAAATGCTTTATTTTCGTTTTCGTTGCTACAACAGTTCGATATAGATAGGAGATTCGACATGATGAGGACAATAACAATCTGTGTCCATCAAACCTGTGGTCCAATGTTCCTAACCTTAACTCTATTAGTCCAAGATTATTCTACATAGAGAGAAAAGATTCGACATAGAGAGAAAAGATTCGACGTAGGGGAGAAAAGATTTGACGTAGGGGAGAAAAGATAAATAAAAATAATGATGATGATGAATGTTATTGGCTGATTGTAACCAAAGAGGAGGAGCAGTAAAATAGCTAGAACTAAGTACACACGTACTTTGGCTTATGGTGTCTGTTGAAAGTTCTAAGAAGATTCGACGGAGCAGCTAAACTATCCTACAGTTTAGCTGCTCCGTCGAATCTTCTTTGAACATTCGACTGACACCATAAGCCTTCAATGACAGATTCAACCTTAATTTGGATTTTCGGACGAATGCTATTTTTAACGAAAAACGAAATAAATAAAAACGAATTTCGGGAGTAACTAAGTAAATGTATTTTTCGGACGAAAACAAAATTCCGAAATGAAATATTTCAGTGTGCACATGTCTAATAACTAGAGTGACTAACCTCAGGTGATAAACAGGGAAGAAACCAATCTTCCTACATAAGTTGTACCTGTTTATCTGCAGCAATCTCTCATGTAGTTTATTCTAAAACCACACGGATTTAAAGATTTATTTTTTCAGCTCTACAGTAGCTGCAGGAAGGGATATGATGTCACACACACAGCAGATCTAATGCACAGAGTTCCCTGATATCTAATCGGAGGAAAGGGACACACCCCCCTCTATACAAGCTCACAGGTTCGTATAAAAATACACAGAGCTAAGGATGTGAGTTTGCTGCTGTGTACTGGGGGGGCATGTTGTGGATGTTGTTTTGGGGAAAATTGTGAGAAATGACTCATGCAGGTAGCAGAGAGAGAAGAGATCAGAATAGAACCAGACTGAGTGGTTTGTATTCAAGTGAATATACACTATAGTAGGATGTGCTTTGTTCATTTTTCATGTCTGAGCTTTACAATCACTTTAACCACTTCAGCCCCAGAAGAATTGGCTGCTCAATGACCAGGCCATTTTTGCGATACGGCACTGCGTCGCTTTAACTGACAATTGCGCTGTCATGCAATGCTGTACACAAACAAAACTGATGTCCTTTTTTTCCCACAAATAGAGATTTCTTTTGGTAGTATTTGATCATCTCTGCGGTTTTTATTTTTTGTGCTATAAACAAAATAAGAGCGACAATTTTGAAAAAACACAATATTTTGTACTTTTTGCTGTAATAAATAGCCCCATTTTTTTTAAAAAAAAAGCTAATTTTTTCCTCAGTTTAGGTCGATATGTATTCTTCTACATATTTTTGGTAATAAAAATTGCAAAAAGCGTATATTGTTTTGTTTACAAAACGGGATAGATTTATGGCATTTTTATTACTATTATTTTTTTTACTAGTAATGGCGGCGATCTGCAATTTTTATCGAGACTGCAACATTATGGTGGATACATTGGACACTTTTGACACATTTTTGGGTCGAATGACAATTATACAGTGATCAGTGCTATAAAAATGCACTGATTACTGTATAAATGTCACTGGCAGGTTAGGGGGTGATCAACGGGTTAACTGTGTTCCCTATGTGTGTTCTAACTGTGGTGGATGGGACTGACTAAGGAGATGAGAGATCTTGGTTCCTAGCTCAGAGGAACTCACAATCTCTCTCTTCTCTCCTCACAGAACTGGGATGTGTGTTTACACACAGATGTCCCTGTTCTGCCTTTGAGAAATTGAGAAAAATTAAGATCTCAAATTTTGTTTGTCAGAAATTCCGACAGAAAAGTCCGATGGAGCCTACACATGGTCGGAATTTCCGATAACAAGCTCCCATCGAACATTTCCCATTGGAAAATCCGATCATGTGTACGCGGCATAACACTTATGCCCTGTACACACGACCAGTTTTGCCGTCGGAATAAACTCTGAAGCTTTCTCCGATGGAACTCCGATGCAATTCCGCTCAAGCGGTCTTGCATACACACGGTCACACCAAAGTCCGACCATCCAGAACGCGGTGACGTACAACACGTACGACGGGACTAGAAAAAGGAAGTTCAATAGCCAGTATCCAATAGCTTCCGTCTCACATCTCGTACTTGCTTCAGAGTATGCGTCGTTTTTGGTCCGTCAGAACAACATACAGACGAACGGTTTTCCCAATAGGAATTGGTTCAGTCGGAAATATTTAGAACAAGTTCTATTTCTAGGTCCATCAGAATTTTCTAAAAAAAAGTCAGATGAGGCATACACACGATCGGAATAGAGGATGAAAAGCTTCCGTCTGACTTTTTCTGTCAGACATTCCGCTCATGTGTATGCGGCTTTAGGCCTCATGTACACTGCTGCTGGTAAACGGATGTTTATGAGCAGTTGGGCGTTTTTTTCAGCTGCCCCTGAACTCTCCTCTATGTTATCTTATCAGTACATGTACACAGGGTCGTTTATAGTCGTTTCTAGGCAGATGAGTTTAGAAGCATTTTTTAGAATGCAAAAAAATGCGTTCAGGATGGATGTTCAGAGGCATTTGAATGCCTGTAACAGCTTGTAAACGTGTGTAAATGCAGTAACTCGCGTTTAGCCGCGTTTAGTTTACAGGCGTTTTTCATTTTTGATAATTTGAAAAAAGAAATAAAAATGCAGCATTTAAACACGACAAAATGGACATTTTAAACATCGGTTACTATCTGTCAAATTAAATAATTCAGGAGAGGTTTTAAAAATATCCTGTGCCCCTTCCCTTCTATAGTGAGAGGGCTGGGTTATACAAAACCCCCTTATTTTCCCTTCTAATGCCCTGTACACACGATCAGAATTTTCGTCGAAAAAACCTTAGATGATTTTTCTGACGGAATTCCGCTCAAGCTTGGCTTGCATACACACGGTCACACAAAAGTTCTCTGAACTTTCGACCATCAAGAATGCGGTGACATACAACACATACGATGGCACTAGAAAATGGAAGTTCCGTACGAAGCAATGATTCTGAGCATGCGTGGTTTTTTGCGCGTCGGAATTGAATACAGACAAACAGAATTTCCGATAGGAACTTTTTCCGACGGAAAAATAGAGAACCTGCTCTCAATCTTTTGCTGGCAGAAAATTCTGCCAGCAAAAGTCCTATGGAGCATACACACAGTTGGAATTTCAGACCAAAAGCTCACATCGGACTTTTGCTGGCGGAATTTCCGATCGTGTGTACAGGGCATAAGGCTATTGCCCATAGTTCAAAAGCCACCTTGTGTGTTATGGTTAAAAAAAAAAAAACTCCTGAGCAAATCTGCTCAAAAATTCCAACTGTCTCAGAACCTGTAGGTACAGGAGAAAGTTTGTTTGTTCTGTAACTTGCTACCTGCTCCTTTATCTATTAGAACTTGACATTTTATATGATTGAACGCAGATAAAATAGAACATGATATATCACAGATCACTGATATATCTCATTATGGATGCCCTTATAGTCAGATAGTGTACATGGTCCAGTGCTTTTTGGCTGTTCTTCCAATGTTGATACAGTAAATTACTTAATATAGAAACATCCATTTAATGAAATTATAAAATAAGCTCTGTTAATAATGTCATAAATCCCAATTTAAAGTTCTATTTTTTAATGTTTTAAAAGTGGTCACATAACCACCATTTGTTAGATCGTCCTCAGGCCATTGAGGGCAGGGGAGAGTAGACTTCTGACAAATGTTAGCTTCCACTCTGCTGCTTAAGGTGTGACTATTATTTTGCTATACAGTTGGGGAAAATTATCAATCCTGTCATAAGGCAACTCATTGCTAAACAGCATTATTACAAAGCTACATACTGTAAGGCAATGCATATAAGACAATGCAATAGACCTTGCAGGCAAGCCTCCTTTCCCAGTCGATGCCTGTTACAGGGAAGCGCGTCGGATGGAGCCACTTCTGTGACTATGCATGCATGAGCCAGCTGGCGAGGTCCGTGGTTGTGTCTGTTTGTTTCTCAATCCACTGTTTTTTAACTTTATAACTGTAATGCCACATACACACGATCGGAAATTCCGCCAGCAAAACTCAGATGAGAGCTTTTTGTCGGTGGAATTCCAGCCAGCAAAAGATTGAGAGCATGTTCTCTATTTTTTGGTCAGGAAAAGTTTCTTTCTGAAAATGTGATCGTCTGTACAAATTCCAACGCGCAAAATTCCTACGCATGCTCGGAAACAATTCGTCGCATGCTTGGAAGCATTGAACTTAATTTTCTCGGCTCGTCGTAGTGTTGTACATCACCGCGTTCTTGATGGTCGAAAGTTCAGAGAACTTTTGTGTGACCGTGTGTATGCAAGGCAAGCTTGAGCGGAATTCCGTCGGAAAAACCATCCAGATCCACTCGTGTGTACGGGGCATAAGTGCGATCCTATTACAATAAATTGGAATGCTTTTAAATACTACACTATGAAGTGCTTCCTTGTTCCTTTTGCATGAGAAAAATTGAGGACCCCTTTTCTCCATTGGCTGGGCTAAATACTTGTTATTGGTTTGGTTGAGCGTAAGGCTGAACCCTCCAGGGATGATAACCTATCTCTTCTCAGACACACAGGGATGTGTGGAAACAAAAAGCGGGCTTGATCTCTATGGTTTTGCACAAGCACCCTGCCTTTGTTTGCTGCAGCTGTCTTTCTGCATTTCCGAAATCACTGGGACAATTTATTTTCCTTTAAATTTTTATTTTATTTTGGATGACACATTTATTTACACAAATGGGTTCTTTTGAAAATGGCGATATTATCTAAAGTTTATATCATATGCTTTTGCTGATGATTTGTTTGGGATGCACACCTGGTCACTTTTTTATCAACTTTTTGAGTCTTGAATATGTTTTGAACATACCTTTATGCTTGGTTGTATTTTTTCATTTTGCATTCGTTATTCATCGATTTTTTTTGTGAGGTTTTATTTTTTCACAGTTAATTTGCTTTTGGGGGATAAACACAGGATTTTGTCTGTTTTAACAATTACAAAGCTACAGCCTGCGTTATAAATCTTCCTTTGACTATTCTAAAGCAATTGAAACTGAATAAAAGCTGACCCTGACCACTTCTCAATTATGTGTCTGTTTAATGTGGAAATCTGTCTTATGTTCAGTAATAAGCTTGTCTTTGCACTTTGCAAACTGTCACTTTTGGCTGTTCAGTAATACAGATGTGCAAGCTGGAAATCTGTCGCAGTAACTTTGCTGAAGAAGATGCAGCCTGATTCAAGACTAACTGTGTTGCTTTTTGCTTGATAAATGTCCCCTAGTGAGTCCCTGAATGGTAGCTGCTGAGGGCAGGGCTAAGGGCATGTCATCTTATGATTACACAACAGGCTTGCTTGTCTTTTGTACAGAGTCCTGCTAGTCCCATTGAAAGCTGAACTGTACGTCTTTCAATGCTACCATAATACTGAACCCGTGGAATAATCCTGACAGAATGCAGCAGAAAGTTGTGGAACATGGCAGAAAAAATATCAAGGTAGAAAAAAGTTTGGCAAGGTAAGGATACAAAACAGTTAAGCGTGAAGAGAGTGATCATATTTTTTTACATATACCTTCACTTTAAGACTTGCTAATATATGCTTAAAGTTTAACTAAAGGCAAAACTTTCTTTTTTAGTTGTGGATAAAGTGTAGAGGGATTCGAACACCTCTCTATTTCAGATTCAGAATACTTTATTAATCCGAAAGGGAACTTGTTATATTATTAATTTTCATCCTGTTATCATGAAAAGTAAAAGAAAATCCCAAACTGTGAGTTAACATCAGAATACTAATAGAGGAAATATCTTCCAATTGGGACACTGGTTCTGCTGACCCTGGTGACACACCGGATTCCCTCACTTTGGAGGAATTTCCTCTTATTTGATTTTTCGGGAAAGGCAGTGAAGGGAAATCTTCCCAATGGGACACAGATGGCAAAAAAAAAAGGTCTGGTGCTTCTGGATACGGCTACACTCCTTAATCTACTCGGTCACTATGGTTAACCCTACAAAAGATCCTCGGATCGAACTACTCAATGAACCTGTGAAAAACATCCAGAGATCTACAAAGACTCTAATATACTACATGTTCCTGGTGGCTAAAATAGCTATTGCTACTGCTGTGAAAAGCCCCATGATTGATTAGCCCTAATGAAACGAAAGCTTACCTGGATCATATTACACAAACAACTTGTCAGTGTCCTGCGGGATAAACAATCCCTGTTTGAAGGTTATGGACCCCCTGGCTCTCCCTGGTCCCAGACATCTGAGGTCGACATCGGATTGGTGGTCTTTCTTTGTCTTCTCTCTTTCCTTTTTCCTTTCTTGTTCTCTTTATTCCCCTCCCCCTTTCTTTCCCCCTTTTTATTTTTTATTTTCTGAAGCATTGTCAGCCCTGTAGTTTAACCTTTTTCCTCGTTTTAAGGTCACTGACAAGGTTTTGCATTTGACAAAGTTCCTTAAAGCGGAGCGCCGCCGAAAATTTTTTTTTTAAAAGTCAGCAGCTACAAATACTGCAGCTGCTGACTTTTAAAACATGGACACTTACCTGTCCAGGGCGCCCGCGATGTCGGCACCCGAGGCCGAAGCGTCTCTCCGTCCTCGGGTGCTGCCGCCTCCATCTTCGGTAAGGGAATCAGGAAGTGAAGCCGTGCGGCTTCACTTCCCGGTTCCCTACTGCGCATGCGCGAGTCACGCAGCGCAATACGGATGGTCCCTGCTGCCTCTGGGACCCGTGTGTTTCCCAGCAGGCAGCGGGGAGGGAGCAGGAAGTGGCGTAAATAACCGCAGATTCTGCGGCTATCTATGCCGGAAGTGGGTGCAGATACCTGTAATATACAGGTATCTGTACCCCTCTCCCCCCTGAAAGGTGCCAACTGTGTCACCGGAGGGGGGGAGGAATCTGATGAGTGGAAGTTCCACTTTTGGGTGGAACTCCACTTTAAGAGATAGGATGTTGATATACTTGTTTTTGTTCTCATTTTTTTTTTCTCCTATGATATCTGGATAGAGATACAACTCCACTATTTGGTACCATAGAGGTTTCACTTGGTCGAACACTTTGATGTAGTTTCTCACACCTACTTATGGGTTCATAGTGAAATCCTTATCATCTTTCATCCATTTTTGTCATTGATTTTCTTTATTGTATACTGCCTATGTTGACAGTTCTATTTTGTACTAATTTGTGCTACCCAACAATGTCTCATCTTGTTGTTTAAAAATCTTATTAAAAAATATTGACACAGAAGAAAAAAAAGGATAGGTGTTCTAGGCCTTCTGTAATCTATCCAAAATGGGGGGAAAAAGTTTTGCCTTTAGTTACACTTTAGGGCAAGCCAAAGTGACCTTCTTCTGTCCACTAGTTGAGCCAATTAGGAAACAGTGGTGGGTGGGTCCCAATCGTGCACATAATTGGATGCTCCCCTCCCACCCCCAAGCTTTTTATCTATCTGTGGCTAGCATAACACAGTTCAGTCAAGTCAGTAAATAAAATATCAGATAGAAGCAATACCAATGAATGTAAAGCCTTACTGGACAAGATTTTTTTAAATCAGACTAAAACCATCTTTGGAAATTCAGAGCCATGAAAAACCCAAGGACAAGTGTTAAAAGATCTGGCAAACAGTCAGTATGTTTAATTTACAAATGTAAAGTAAAGCTATATTAATATTACATAGTTACATAGTTTCATAGTAGGCGAGGTTGAAAAAAGACACAAGTCCATCAAGTCCAACCTATGTGTGTGATTTTATGTCAATATTACATTGTATGTTGTGGTCGTTCAGGTGCATATCTAATCATTTTTTTTAATTATCAATGCCCCCCCCTAAAACCACTGCCTGTGGAAGAGAATTCCACATCCCAACTGCTTTTACAATAAAGAACCCTCTACGCAGTTTAAGGTTAAACCACTTTTCTTCTATTTTTAGTGAATGGCCACGTGTCTTAATAAACTGCCTTTTGCAGAAAAGCTTTATCCCTATTGTGGGGTCACCAGTACGGTATTTGTACATTGAAATCATTTCCCCTCTCAAGCGTCTCTTCTCCAGAGAGAATAAGTTCAGTGCTCATAACCTTTCCTTATAACTAAGGTGCTCCAGTCCCTTTATTAGTTTTGTTGCCCTTCTCTGGACTCTCTCCAGTTCCAGTACATCCTTCCTGAGGACTGATGCCCAGAAATGTACAGCGTACTCCAGGTGTGGCCAGACCAGAGTCTTGTAGAGTGGGAGAATTTATGTTTTATCTTTGGAGTTAATCCCCTTTTTAATGCATGCTGATATTCTGTTCATTTTACTTGCAGCAACTTAGCATTGCATGCCATTGCTGAGCCAGTCATCTACTAGGACCCCAAGATCCTTTTCCATACTAGATTCCTCCAGAGGATCTCCCCCTAGTGAGTAGATTGCATTCATATTTTTGCCACCCAAATGCATTATTTTATATTTTTCTACAATAAACCTCAATTGCCATGTATTTGCCCACCCCATTAATTTGTTGAGAACTTTTTGCAAAGTTTCCACATACTGCGGAGAAGTTATTGCCCTGCTTAGCTTAGTATCATCTGCAAATACAGAGATTGAGCTGTTTATCACATCCTCTAGGTCGTTTATGAATAAATTAAATAGAATTGGTCCCAGGACAGAACCCTGGAGGACCCCACTTTCCACCCTGGACCATTCCGAGTACTCCCCATTTATCACTACCCTCTGAACTCATCCCTGTAGCCATTTTTCAATCCATGTACTACTATGGTCAATGCCAACGGACCTTACATTGTACAGTAAACCTTTATGGGAAACTGTGTCAAACGCTTTTGCAAAATCCAGATGCACCATGTCTATGGGCCTTCCTTTATCTAGATGGCAGCTCACCTCCTCATAGATGGTTAATAGATTGGTTTGGCAAGAATGATTCTTCATGAATCAATGCTGATTACTGCTAATGATACCGTTGTCATGACTAAAATCTTTTATATAAAAGTCCCATATCATCCCCTCCAAGAGCTTGCATACAATTGATGTTAGGCTAACTGGTCTGTAATTCCCAGGGATGTATCTTGGCCCTTTTTTAAATATTGGTGCTACTTTGGCTTTTCTCCAATCAGCTGGCATCATTCTAGTCAGTAAACTATTCGTAAAAATTATTTCCTTAAGGACCCTCGAGTGCAAGCCATCTGGTCCCGGTGACTTATTAATGTTACATTTTTCAAGCCTATTTCTAGTTCTGTTCTCTGTTAGCCATGAGGGTGCTTCCTGTGACATGTCATGTGGATAAACATTGCAGTTTTGGTTACGGAAGTCCCCCGATTCCCTCGTGAAGACTGAGGAGAAGAATACATTCAATACCTTCGCCATCTCTCCATCTTTAGTAACCAGATTCCCTTCAGTATTCTTCATGGGACCAATATGAGCTGACCTCCCTTTCTTACTATTTATGTACTTAAAGAATTTTTGGGGATTTTTTTTTACCCTCCTCTGCTATGTGCCTTTCATGTTCTATCTTAGCCGCCCTGATTGCACCCTTACATTTCTTGTTGCATTCTTTGTAAAGTTGGAATGCTGATGATGATCCCTCAGCCTTGTATTTTTTTGAAGGCCTTCTCCTTTGCTTTTATATGCATTTTTACATTAGAGTTAAGCCACCCAGGACTTTTATTAGCTCTTTTAAATGTATTTCCCATTGGGATGCACTGGTTAATGCCCTCATTTAACATGCTCTTAAAGCATACACATTTTTCCTCCATGTTCTTTGTTCCTAACATTTTATCCCAATTATTATCTTCTAGCAAGGATCGTAGATTAGGGAAGCTGGCTCTTTTGAAATTCAGTGCCTTTGTATTCCCTTATGTTTCCTATTTGTGTGATTAATACTAAAACTAATTGACCTGTGATTGCTTTTTCTTAAATTGCCCTGTATTTCCACCTCCGTGATCAGGTCTGTATTGTTGGTAATCAGTAGGTCTAGTAACGTTTTTTTTCTAGTTGGTGCATTTACCATCTGACCCATGAAATTGTCCTGCAAGACATTTAGGAACTGGTGGGCCTTAGATAAATGCGCAGTTCCTTCCACCCAGTCTGTGTCTGGATAATTAAAATCCCTCATTATAATGACACTTTCCATTCTTGCCGCTTATCCAAATTGTGATAGGAGATCCGCCTCAGACTCCTCCCTCTGCTTATGGGGCCTATAGCATACTCCCAGTATTACTTTCCCCTTAGTTTCCTCCCTTTGTAGCTCTACCCATAAGGATTCCACCTCCTAACTTGCTCCCTTAGTGATGTCATCTCTCACATTCACTTGTACATAATTTTTGATATACAGGCATACCCCTCCCCCTTTTTTACCCTCTCTATCCCTGCGATATAGGGAATACTCTTGAATCGTTGCCAGACAGTCATGAGAGCTGTCGAACCAAATCTCTGTAATCCCCACAAAATCTGAATCCTCCTCGTACAACAGTAGCGCTAGTTCTCCCATCTTGTCTGCCAGACTCCTGGCATTGGTGTACATGCCACGTAGTTTATACCAGTCGCATACTATCTCCTTATTGAGTGCTCTGGGGTTGCAAATAGGACTTGTTACTATACTTACCTTGGGTTTAGGTGCTTTAGTCAATCCACCACTAATGCCCCCAAAACTACCCTCTGGAATATGTTCCACGTTAACTATCTCTATCTTTGGACCCTTCCCCGTCGCCAAATTTAAAAGCCCCTCTAACTTTTCACCGTCTTCACTCCCAGCAGATCTGCACCTTCCATGTTTAGGTGCAGTCCATTCCTTCTATAACCGACTGAGAAGTCGCCCCAGTTCTCCAGGAACCCAAACCCCTCCTTTGTACACCAGATCCTCAGCCACTTGTTTACTTCCCTAATCTCCCTCTGCTTTTCTGGTGTGGATTGAGGTACCGGTAGTATTTCTAAGAATACTACCTTGGAGGTCCTTTTCCTCAATTTAGCTCCTAAATCCCTAAAATCATTTTTAGAACACTCCATTTTCCTCTGACTTTGCCATTGGTGCCAACATGCACCATGACAGCCGGGTCTTCCCCAGCCCCCCCAATAGTCTGTCTACCAGATCCGTGATGTGCCGAAACCCGAGCACCCGGTAGACAAAATACAGTTCGGTGCGTCAGGTCTTTGTGACAGATTGCCCTCTATGTCCTTCTAAGAATTGAGTCCCCTACCACCAGAATCTGTCTTTCCTTTCCCTTGGCTTTACTCACACCCTCATTGGAGGAATCATTCCCCTGGCAGCTAGGGGAGTGACTCAGCTCCAGCAGTGCTGGTCCCTGACTGGTTTCACCAACATCACTCAGCTGGGAGTACTTATTAGGATGTTCCAGCCCAGGACCGGCCTCCCTGAGTCTTTCCCCTCTATCCTTCCTGACTGTCACCTATCTACTCTGCTTTGGTGTCTGCCCCTCTTTATCTCCACCCGCCTCTGTTAAACATCATGTCATGTGTGGTGATTGAAGTTTCTATTTTTTTACCTTTCCCTGTACATAATTGTGTGTTAGAAATCAGCACAGATTTACATCTACTAAAGTAAATAACCCATAATCTGCTTGAAAAATTGCATGGAGACCTTTAAATCTATAATGGCAAAAGTAGACATAAACCAGTGTAATTGTTAACGCCAGATAAAGTATGTCCTTTCATTGTAACAATAAGAATGTGGAATGTGAATACTGTAACCTTCTCTACTTTTTCTGTAACTATGCAATCAAGACTTTTTTTGCAACATCTCTTGCTAAATAAGTTAACATTCCTATGGATCATTATGCTAGTTGTCAACAAGTTTAGCAGTTCATCAGATCCTGGCACAAAAGAAGGTGTCACATTTAAATCATTGATAAGGTAATGAGAGTCTGCAAAAATAGACTTCCAATTGAACTATATTTAAAATTTCATATTAAATGCATTCACCTCTTTAGTTAGCTCAGAGTTTGCACAAGGGAATCAATACAAGATGTACTTTGTAATGTAAAATGAAAAATTATCAAGATGAATGTGCCTGCAAAACAATGTTATTTGGTCTTTACAATATGTTTTCTTCGGGCGAATGATTACTATGGCCTTCCATTGTCAAAAAGCAACTGAATTCTAAAACTGGATTTAACTGTTGTTGGTCTTTATGTGGTTTCATAGCACTGGAACACATAACAAGTAGCATATCTGCTTGTGTTGATTTAAAGGCACGCTCTGTGAACAAGTCCCAGAATTCACGAATTGTGAATTATAATGTGAACTCGATTGAAGAGGTGAATCCTGGAAATCAATTCTCTTTGTTTTCATGGGTTTTGAAAGCTGGGCATTGCCAGAGGGGACATGTATCAATGAAAAAAAAATACTGTTCTTTGGGGAGCAGCTCTTTTAATAAGGCTTGGTGGGTGTCCATGTTAGGGGCATGTGGCCTGTTATGGTTCAAACAAGGAGGGGGTTGGGGTGCTCACTCACTGTTCCCTCACTTTCCTGTCCAGCCAGGTTACAAGCTTGGATGATGGTCATACATAGATTTTGGGGGATTCAATGATTTTTTTCTTTTTGTATAAGATATCCCCTTGAAATTCATACCAGACCCAAGAATCTGGTATGGATTTTAGGGGGACCCACATCACTTGCATTTGGGGGGACCCTACATGAGTTAATTGCATCCTAGCAATCAATTACATCATCAGCTGGTAAGGAAGGGATAAGCTGTCATTTAGTAGGCGTAGTAATAAGGCCTACTGAGGAAGCCCAATCAGAGGGCGTAACACATAAATGTAGGAGGTGCAGAAGCCCATGACGTCATACATTGCATACAACTATCAGCTGGGAGAGCTGGAGGTTTTTATATGCCTGTTATCTGATGTTCTTGTGAGTGTTTTTAATCTTGATTTTTGCAATAAGTATGGGTGAATGGAGAGCACTATGGTGTTTCTGTTCTATTTCATAATATACATAATACATAATATATCCCCGATCCGGGGATTCAAGAGGGAGAGGAAGTAGAGGCATCCCCAGATGGGAAGATAAGGAGATCTGGCTACATTCTCTATAGGAAGAGTATACTGAAGGCTTATTTGACTCTGCAGTGGGGTCAAATATTTGAGGTGAGCGAGCACTTTACCTGTTGTTCTTGGGTCACCAGAAGCACTGTGAAGAGTGAAGAAGGCTTATAGCACATTAGCAATTACACAGATTGTTATGAGATTATTGTTGTTCACTATTGGCATTAGTTTTATGATATGTGGAATCGCACTAACATTCACTTTATTTTTAGGTGTTTATAATATGTAGAGTTGAGGAGTTATTAGCAGGCTCCAGTCGTATATAATATTACTTTAAAAGGTTATGTATAATTGATTGTATTTGTTCACATACCCGTTGCGCCACACTTATTCACACATTTTTTAAGCATATTTTTGTAGAAGCCAGAGGGTAATGCAGGCAAGCAGGTTAAACTGGCCCTTTGGTTAGCTCGGTCTATGAACATCAAAGTTTGGCATAAAATCTAAATAGCTGTGGATGCTAACTTCAGCCCCAATAACAAGTAATGATGGGTTAATGAATACAATAAATTTTGTGAACTAGCATGGCAAGCTCAAATGAAACTGAGTGCTAAGGATAACCCAAAAGGAGGTACGGGCCACACTTATCTAATTAAAATGTTATTATAGCATTTTTTGGGGGATTAATGTACAGATTTAAAATTCTTGCTTTTGAGAACACTGTAAATTATTAACAAATATTTAGTCTATTACATTTTATACTCCTAAAAGTTTAAGTCACTAAACTGTAAAATACTGAAGGGAAGAATCACATTAATGAATTATATGAAAGACCAGGACCTCATTCATTTGAAATCCTTAGACTGTCTGAGGGCCACTATGAAGGATTAAATGGGCAGCATGTGGGACAAAACATGACATGTCTGTTGTAGGAGTTCCATATATTTTTTTGCGGCGTGCTGTAATGTTTAGCTAACAAACCTGAGTCCCTTTTGTCACTACAAGTATACTTCTGCCCCCTGCCCTTTGTAGTACCCTGTCAGTAGAGGTTTTATCAATAGCCACAACATTCTATATACTAGCACATCAGAACACCACAATTGTTTTCAGTGTGCTCTGTTGCTGAATACCTGTCAGACAGTGCTGCTTTGACACTGTGGTCCACTATAACATCTATTACATTGCCTGGATGAAGAGTCCTGCTATTACACTCTTCCATCATTAGCAACAGCAGCAGCATTTGTTAATTACATGTTTTATAGCAAGTGGCTGTTTTAGATTGTTTTAGTTGCCAGTAAGCTGACTTTTCACAGCACTTGCTATCATTTCTAGTGCAGAGTCCAACAGAAAACACACACGCAGGGACAGCGGTTATGACTTCCTATAAGCAAGGTCATAGCAAGTACAAATTCAGTAGAGAAATGTGGTATGTAACATGACCTGCTCAGCACATCCATGCTGCAACAAGCATAACCGCTGGAAAAAAGAATATGTATAGATTTTTTTTGTTTAATTGAGCTAAAAATACCAGCTATGCAGAGTAAATACATTTACTGACAAGCAGCAACATCCAGGCTATTAACAATGCAGTAAATTATTTGCACATTTTGGCTGTCATGTTGAATACACTTTGGTAAAACAAATATCCATTTTTCACTTTTCAAGCTCTCTTGAAGACGTTCCCAGATCAGTCTTCATTTCGATCAAGTAAAAAAAAAACTCAAACCCAAAAGACACCATCCTATCTCCTCAAACCAAAATAAAATATATTGATCTTCCCTGGTGTAAAAGTGAAGACAGAGGTTTTAGATCCATGGGAAAATAAAAGCAATTGAATTCAGAAGAAATAAAAAATGGCAGACTCCATATTTTCCATGTTTCCTTTCAATGGAATGTATTGTTGATTTAGGCCTCATTCACACCATGTGCATATATTTTCTGCACCTGTTTTGCAAGGGCACAAAAAAACAACTGTTCTCTATGTGACATGTTCAAACCCACCACAACACTGGTAAAACGTGCAGATTTTTTCTGTGCAGAAGTCTGCAACAAGTATACATTTTTATGCAAAGAAAAAAAACTCACATGACGTCAACATTGTGATGTGAACATGGAACATAGAAAACAATTGTTTTCTTTTTGTCTTTGCATATGTGTAATAAATATGCACGTCTCTGCACATGGTATGAATAAGCCTATGCAAAGTCCAATCTGCCCATTTTTTCCAACATTTTAATGCACGTATGGTGTGAATGAGGTCCTTTACATATTGAGTTTATTTATGAAGGCAAGCATTCAAAAATAGTGCATATATACATAGTGTATATATGTAAATATGGATTTTTCCTAATTCTATTTTTATATAATTACAGTTATACAAAAACAGCAGTGCTAACATGAGAAAATATAAAACTTATAAAAGATAACACATTTGGAATAGTCAATCCGAAATCGGGACATAGAAGATCCTGAAGAATCTGAAAGGGTGGAAAAATTCCATTGAAAAGTTATGACGGGAGCATGAAACCTCCCCATAGTAAGATAGTAAGTAAGAGACATATGGTGCATTTTGGAAAGTATAACTGGAAGTGCTGTAAAATGTTTTTCTTGTTCAAATTATGGGAGAAGGGGCAGGAGGGGGAATCAAGTTTCAAAATAGCAATTAGGTTAGGAGGAGGGAACTATAAAATATTTATTTATTTATTTTTTAATTTATGTATTATTTATAGACAGGTGGAACTTTAGGTTTTTTCATCCTTACCATCTCTGGTAAATACCTTGTTATTTGCAGAGCTTATTAGCTCAAGGCCAGGTATGGATTAATGCACAGGCTGGTCTAGGCTGCAGCCTAGGGCCCCACGTGTGCAAGGGCCCCCGATTGGCCAGGATATTTTGATTTATTTATTTATTTATTTATTTATTTTTTAAAGTAGTTTATTAAGTTTTCACAAAAGTAAAACAAGTGAAACAAATATATGCACATGTTACAGGTTGGCAATGGATAAGGTTAACAGTTACATCATAATTGGCTATTTTATATATAATATAGCACAATATTAAAGGCAGTAATAATTGGCATATAATGAACCTGTTATGGTCCGTAAAGAAGAGTAGAAATAAAAATAAATTGAGAAATAATAATAATAAAAAGTGATGTTGAATGAGAATCGTAGGTTGGAGTTGCATTATGCCTGAAATATCCCTGTGGAGTAAGATAACACATCTGGTTGTAGTTTTCCTGGCCGAAATGTCTCCACTCCCGCACCCGAGCACCCCTATATGGGCACTAACTGTGCCCGGGTGGAGGAGTATATGGAAATGTTAGTCAGTGGTGAAGCATTTCAGGTCAGGGAAATTGTTCTGATGTTGAGGTATCTCCCCAACGTATTGGGTAGCCTTTGTATTGTTAAGTTTTCAGGGTTCAGTCGATGTAATGTTGTGGGAAAAGGGGGTAGGAGGAGGGGGGGGGGAGACGGAAAGTAATGGTCAGTTAAGTGTTTATTTATGGAATTATGTAGGCATTTGTGTGTTTGTGGTTCCCCCTGAGTCTGTGGGGTAGGGAGTGGTTGAACTAGTCTGTATTTGGGACGATTTAAAATAAACCCAACAAGCCCAGATGTTCATGTATTTGGTTGGAGTATCTGCTGTTTGGTGAATAAGGCTTTCCATTTCAGCCACTCTATCAACCCTCTGAATCCATTCTGTTATGGTGGGGGGGGATGTGGTTCTCCAGTGTACTGGGACACATAAGTTTGCCGCATTGATGAGGTGTAGAACCAGGGATCTCCTATATGTGTGTTGTGGAAGTGAGGTATGGTGGAGCAAATATTGTGCCGGAGTGAAGTCTGGGGTGAATGTCGTTATCTGAGTAATTAATCGATGGATTTCAGTCCAATATGTTTGGATAAGAGGGCAGTCCCACCATATATGGAGTAGTGTGCCTCTCGACGCATTACAATGCCAGCATAGGGGAGGGAAGTTGGGTTGGTACCTATGAATCCTGTCCGGGGTCCTGTACCATTTTGTAAAGATTTTATATCTATTTTCCTGAGTTGATATATTGCATGAACCTTTATGCATATGATAGAGGGCTTGCTGCCACTCCTCTGCGGAGAGGTCTATGTTCAAGTCCTGCTCCCACCTTCTAATTAAGTCATCAGTTTTGATTTCGTCTGTTGAAAATAAGAGTTTATATAGTGATGAGATGAGGTGTCTTTGGGGTTCAGAATTGTTACATAATAGTTCAAAAGGCGTAAGGTCTCTGTGCAGGTCCACCGCGGGTTTGAGGCTATAGATGAAGTGATGTATTTGCAAGTATTTGTGGAAGGGAATGTGGTAGTCTGGAAATGTGGAAGTTAGGGCATGGAACGTCAAGAAATTTCCATTGTGGAACATTTGATGTAACTTGAGTCGTGATCTGCTGGGATCTGTTACCGGGTGGAGGGTGTGTACTCCTGGGGTAAACTCTGGATTGTTTTCCAGAGGTGTCATGGGACCGGGAAAAGGTTTCAATTTGAGTGGTTTGCAAGCTGCTTTGAAATTTGTTAACATGGAGTTGATAAGTGGATTTAGTTTGGCTTGTGTTGGCACTATTTTTTGGTTGATCCATGGTAATGTGTGTATCGGTAGAAGCGTTCTCGATATAAACCCAATCTTTGCTTGTATTGTTAGCATGCCAGTCTACAATTCTGGCCAGGTGACATACCCAATAGTATTTTTGCATGTCTGAAATGTTTAATCCCCCCTGTGACTTAGAGTTTGCTAGTCTTTTCCAATTTAATCTGGGTTGTTTGGAGGACCATATAAAATTTCTACAGAGCCTTTTGAGGGTGGAGAAGAAGGCAAGGGGAATTTGTATGGGTACGGTCTGAAATAGATATAGCAGTCTGGGGAGCACATTCATTTTTAGGACAGCTGCTCTTCGAAACCATGAAAAAGGCCCCGAGGTCCATTTTTGTAAGTCTGTTCGTATAGTATTTAGGATAGGTAGGAAATTCAACTTATAGATCTCTGTCAGTTTGATGGGTATTTTAATGCCTAGATATGTGAGAGCCTGGGTTTCCCAGCTGAAAGGGAAATTTTGTGTGCATTGGGTGACTATTTCGGTGGGTAAGGAGACGTTAAGGGCTTTAGATTTAGCTAGATTGATCTGCAGGTTGGATAGAGATTTGAATATAGCAAAGTCTTTGAGGAGGTTAGGTATTGTAGTGATTGGGTCTGTTAGAAATAACAGGACATCGTCCGCATAGGCCGCAATTTTAAATTGTTTATGGTCTATTTCCACACCTTTGATATTTGGGTTTTCCTTAAGTTTGCGGAGGAGTGGTTCCATCGTGAGAATGAAGATTAAGGGGGACAGGGGGCAGCCCTGTCGCGTCCCATTGGAGACGGAGAAGGCGTCCGACAGGTGCCCATTCACTCTTATTTTTGCAGTGGGTGAGGAATATAAAGCCATAATCATATGGATTAGTTGGAGTGGAAGGCCTATAGAGTGTAACGTAGCTTCCATATAGTCCCAAGCAACCCTGTCGAACACCTTCTACGCATCCAAGGACAAGAAAAAGCCTTTGGCGTTATTGGTGGTCATCCAGTAATGGATGTCTAGGGCTTTAGTGGTGTTGTCTCGGGCTTCCCTTCCCGGGACAAAACCAACTTGATCTGTGGATATTAGTTTGGGAATTAGCGGTAACAGACGGTTGGCAATAGCTTTGGCGTATACTTTAATATCAACATTAAGAAGGGAAATTGGGGCGGTAGTTGGAGACCATGGTAGCATCCTTACCTGGTTTGGGAATAAGTGTTATGTGAGCTTCTAATGTTTCCTTGGATGCTATACTATGGGGCGAGAGGTTGTTCAGCACTTTGACTGGGGGGGGTATGAGTATGTCTGAGAAGGATTTATAATACGCTACAGTAAGCCCGTCAGGTCCCGGACTTTTACCTGGTTTCATCCGCTTTAGGGCTAGTGTGATTTCTTTTGGTGTCAATGGGGAGTCTAGTGCATCTGTTTCTTCTGTCGTGAGGGGTGTGGGAGCGTATTGGGAGAGGAATGTTTGGATTGTTGCCCGTCTATCTTCTGGAGTATCGGTTTGTGGAGTGGAGCGTAGGTTGTAGAGGTCCGTGAAGTAGTTCACGAATTGTTTCGCTATGTCTCCAGAAGTAACAGATGGCTTGCCTGAAGGGTCTTTGATTGTGTGTATGGTGTGGGCCGCACGTTTAGCTTGTAGGGCTCTCGCTAGGAGCTTCCCCGATTTGTTGCCATATTCATAGAAGCATTTTTGTTGCAACGTATATTTGCGCTTAAGTCTGGTGTGTAATTCGTTCAGTAGTTCAGTTCTAGCTTGTGTTAGTGCTGTGAGTGCTTCAGATGCCAGAGATTTTTTATGTTTTTGTTCAAGTTGAGAGATGCATGTAGTCAGTTCTTCCAGTTTAGCTTTTCTGAGCCTATTTCGATGTGCCGCTATCGAGATGAGCGTGCCCCTTATAACGCATTTATGTGCGGCCCAGACCACATCTGGCGAGGTATCACCCGGTTCGTTGTCTGTGAAATAATTTGTGAGGTGTTGGGAAACCTTGCTTGAGATATCAAGATCGGTAAGTAAGGAGTTGTCTAATCTCCATATATGGGGACGCACCGACTTATTGGGAAGGTGAAGGGTCAGTGTAATTGGGTTATGATCTGACAAAACCATCGGCTCGATAGTGGTGTGTTTTAGCAGTGGAAGATCCTCTTGAGATATAAAAAAATAGTCGATTCGTGAATATTTAGAGTGTGGCGTGGAGAAGAACGTGTAATCCTTTTCATTAGGGTTCATGGTGCGCCAGGTGTCGTGCACTAGTAGGTCACTAAGTTGTTTTTTTATGGCACGAAGGGCTCTGTAAGTGATGGAGGAATGGCCATTAGAGGTGTCTAGGGCAGGGTTGAGGGGTACATTGAAATCGCCTCTGATTATTAACGTGCCCGAGCTAAAGGCCGCGAGTAACTGTAAAGTATCTCGGAAAAAGGAAACTTGGTGTGCGTTCGGGGTGTATAGGTTGGCAATTGTGATTCTTTTCCCGTATAGGGTGCCTTTTATGAAGAGGAAGCGTCCTTGTGGGTCATTGTGTGTGTCCGAGACAATGAATGGGCAGTCTTTTGCAATGAGAATGCAAACTCCTTTTGATTTAGCTTCATTGTTGGTGGCATGGTAGATTGTGGGGAATTGTTTGTTGTGTAATTTGGGGGTAGCGTCTGTTCTGAAGTGTGTTTCCTGAATTAGAGCTATATGTGTTTTAGACTTATGTAGCAAGGCGAGTAGGAGAGAACGTTTTTCGGGCGTATTTAGGCCCCGGATATTGACAGATTGGAGATTCAGGGATGGGTGTGATTTCGCCTCAGTGTTTGTTGTTCAGTTGGTATCCATTATTTCCGTCAGGGTCAAAAATAAAGGACCGAGATAAACAAATAAAAATTATAAAAGAAAGAGTGAGGGGGAGGGGGTGTGTGGTCTGGGTAGAGTTTCTTCTATTCTTAAGTGAGGTTAGGTGATGTATGGTATCTAAGAACTCTGTAGAATAACTGATGAGTCCACCGGGATAGTAAATTATCCCGTGTCCTCACTTTGAAGAAAGGGATCGGTAATGTACAGCTCAGGCGCAATGCACAACCCGGTGTGAACAGGCCGGTACACTACTCCGAAGCTGTGTGGGGGTTGGAATATACCCGACACGAGAGAGTTGGCAGAGGAATAGAAGAAGTGAGTGTCCCGCCACCTCACGGCCATTGAGCAGATTAGGGATAGGTGGAGGGGTGTGGAAAGAGCCTGTGTGGAGTGAGTGTACAGCCGATGCCAATGAGAGTGTGCATACAAACAACAATATAGAGATCTAATAACAATTATAACTTCAGTAACCGCTCTAGTAAGAAGGATGAACAAAATGGATATGTTCCTCAGTATCAAACTCTGCGGGATGTCAAGTCAGACTACCGGGGTCGCACCCACACCAGTGGGAAAATGCACTGGGTAATCATGGGAGCGAGTCGCGGCATATCATGCAGGGCTGCGAGTACTGAGGAAGTTGAAAAATTCCACAGCTTGAGCAACTGAGACTACTTATCAAGCGTTGAGTAACTAATAATTGCCCAGGATGATATGCGTACCATTCATGTGAAGTACATAAACACACAATAAGGTAAACTCAGGGTATACTTGTAGGTCGAGCTCCAGGGCTTAAAGTTGCTCAGGGCCATGGATACCTCAGAGTTTTACCCTGTTCAGTGTTGTATACCCCCTCCCTCTCTATATCCCTTGGGACAGGAGAATCTGGGACACAATGCTTTCAGAAAATAGTCACATATCTTAAGACCTTAAATGTGTCCTGGGAACCGTTCTGGGGAGTGTGTGGTGGGTAATCAAATACCTCTTGGGGTCCATTGCTCACTCCGACTTTAGGCATTAGGGTAAAAGTGGGTCCTGGTGAACAAACGGAGTTAGGGGAGTGTCCCATCTGGTGCCAAGCAGACCTCATGACAGTAAGATGTCGTTGCTACGTTGAGGTTCTTTGCTGTGGATGCGTATGACGAGTGACTCTGCAGGCGGTATCCCTGAAGCGATCATCCATGGAGAGCAAGTCGTCTGAAGAGTCAGGATGACGTAGCGTGGTGTCAGGTGACTGATGTTGACGCTGGTCATGGGGATCGTTGAGGAGGTTCCGTCAGTCGTCCTTCTGTACAAGCCTGATGTCTTCGGTTGCGGATCCGTACATCAGGTAAGCGGGATGAGCTGTGACAAGTGCCGTATTGTGTGTTTGCCTCCGTCGCTGTGGTGGCGGATATGCTAGTGTTCATCTGTATGAGGGCAAGGAGGTTTCCGTGTCCTATAAGAGGGTCCCCTCGCACTTCCGGTTTGCGCTGCATTATGATCGTTGTAGTCTGCTGCTCAAGCTGTGGGACGCCAGCGAAAGAGGCACATTAGCTAGGGAATCTTTTGAGTCCCAACAATAAACTTGGTTTACTCATACAGGGCATGTGTACTCTCTGTTTATCTCGCTGGATGATGACAGCGTTAGGGGTAACATGTAGCTGAGAGTCATGACCAATAAGTAGCAACAATTAACTGTAATGGAGAACAGAGAGAGCCTAACGTGGCATAACAGAAAAAGAGGGTTACTGCAAAATTAAGTACTGCCTTGAGATATTAGCGATCTCTTCTGGCTCTCCTGGATGTGGGCGAGTCGGCTGTGCTGAGGTCACGGTGCTGGGAGCGGCGGGTGCCATGATACGCTGAGGCGGAGGGTGATCTTCTCCTCCTGTGCCCTGTATTCATGGTATCCATAGGCATTTCATGGTGCTGTTCTCTCCGCACAGCTGAGCGACGAAAGTCCGCGTACCAATTAGGTACTTCCACAGTGGGGATATTGAGGGTCTCGCAGAAATAGGGAAGATCCTCAGGCACTTTGAGGAAAGCAGTGCGACCTTGCGAAGTGGCAGCCAGGCAGAAGGGGAACTTCCATTTATAGTTGATGCCTTTGGCGCGAAGGGTGTCTAGTAGGGGTTTTAGGTCCCTTCTGTGTTGGAGAGTTATGCCTGACAGATCTTGGAATATCTGGATAGGTTTACCCTCTTGTATTAGCTGTGGAATGCTTCTAGCCTGTCTGAGAATATCCTCTTTGACTTTGTAGTCGGTCAGGCAGCAAATTATATCCCTGGGCGGGTCAGTGTCCCTTCCTTTGGGTCTTAGTGCGCGATGAATTCTTTCAAAATCCACAGGTGTCTGAAGGGGCCTGTGTAGAATGCCATTGAATAGGCTGATAACTGATGGGGTCAGTTGATCTCCTTCAATCGACTCCGGGAGCCCCCGAACCCTCAAGTTGCGTCTTCTGCCCCGATTGTCGAGATCCTCGAGGTGTCTCTGCATATCCCTCATCTGTAGGGTATGTGAATCGACATGGCGGGTGGTTTTGCGCAATTGAAGGTTTTGTTGTTCAGCCATTTGCTCTGCCGTTGTGACTCTGTCAGACAGGGTACGGAATTCCAGGCGAAGTTCTGATATGGCAGCCGACAGTGTGTCCTTTATATCATTGGCAATCATCCGCAGATCATTTATGTTCAGTTGGTGGTGGGGTTGTTCCTCTGGTAAAAGTTCCCCCTGGAAGCTGACCGGTGGGGCGAGAGACGGCGCTCCCTGCTGAGAGGACGATGCGGCCTGTGAGCTCCTATGGCGGGAGGACGCCATGTTGCTTCTGCCCGTCCGGAACATTTCAGGGATATTGTGTTCCGTGCGTTCCGGGTGTCCCCTCGGTGAACAGGAGCGGGAGGCTGAAGTGTTCCTAGATGCAGTCCCCATGTTGTGAGGTAGGTTTCGTTCGGCTGAGCCTCCGGTAAGTGAAGTTCAGGTCATGTGGTGGCAGGAGCTGAGGAATTAAGCAGCCATCTTTGTGTCCCTTTGATTAATTTATATATATTTATGTATATGTAGAATAAAAAGAATGTAAAAATGGATGGGGAGACCTTTTTGATAGTGCTGTGTGGGCCCATGAAACAAGGAATGGCGTGTAATGCTGAAAAAAGGAGGGGATAAAGAATGTGCGAGATGAAAAAAGGGGTTTGAAGAAATAATGATAATGGATGGTTTCATGGGCCCACACAGCACTATCAAAAAGGTCTCCCCATCCATTTTTACATTGTTTTTATTCTACATATACACACACACAGTTTTTCATTATGTTTGGTTCAGCCTGTCGTTTGTAATATAATGAATGCACCATGTTATTAATATATCCTGGTATCTGATGTTATCTAATCATCCACTTCCCGAATAGCTCTGAATGATCGCAGCATTATCCAATGCACGGAGCGTTTTGTCAACCTATCAGTGTCACTCACTGGCTGTATAAACCCTGCCCAATCACAGCCCACGTTAGGCCTGAGGAAGGAGCGTAGCTCCACAAACGCATCGCCTATTCGTGCCCGCTTCCGGAAGTGACGTCATCCCCCTGGTTCCCACCGCGCGTTCCAATGGCAGGAAGTGCCAGCATCCATCGGCACAGCCTGTCCATCGGACACCACTGCAATCCAGGAAATGGACCAGACTCACTCCCAGGATATCCAGCAGCTTTTGCCAACATGCTTGTTCACTATGTACCTTTGTGAGTAACTTCTTACAGTTTTATTAAAATTGTTTAGACCTGAGAGTTGCACTTGAGGCGTATAATATAGGTCTACCCTTTTACAAATGGCATTAAATAATTTATTTTCTGGTAAAGCATGCTTAGGAGGGGGCCACACAAAAAGTAGCCTAGGGGCCCATGACCACCTTAATCCGCCACTGCCCACACCCACACCCACACACACACACACACACATATACAGTATATATGCACAATTACAAAACAAATTTGTATCAATAGGAATTCATAAACAATTGTAAAAACAAATAAATACATTTGCTCGTATTAGTTTCCCTTTAAGACCTTTAGAAGGGCAGGTTGAAGAGTTTTAGGGTAAGCATTATTATAATTATATGTGCTGACATGCTTTAACCACTTGCCTAACAGGCACTAACACCCCCTTTCCTGCCTAAGCCATTTTTCAGCTTTCAGCGCTGTCAAACTTTGAATGACAATTGCGCGGTCATGCTACACTGTACCCAAACAAATTTTTTATCATTTTCTTCACACAAATAGAGCTTTCTTTTGGTGGTAATTAATCACTGCTGGGATTTTATTTTTTACAAAAAAAGACCAAAAATTTTGAAAAAAAATGTTTTTCACTTTTTTTCTGTCTGTAAATTTTGTAACTAAGTGATTTTTTGCCTTCACTGGTGTGCGCTGATGAGGTGGCACTGATGGGCACTGATAGTCTGAACTGGTGGGCATTGATGAGGTGGCACTTATGGGCATTGATGAGGTGGCACTTATGGGCACTGATGAGGCAGCACTTATGGGCACTGATGAGGTGGCACTGATGAGGAGGCGCTAATATGCCGCACTTATGGGCACTGATAGGTGGCACTGATATGTGGCACTGATGAGCACTGTTAGGCAGCACTGATGGGCACTGTTAGGCGGCACTGATGGGCACTGATAGGTGGCACTGGTGGGCACTAATAGGTGGCACTAGTGGGCACTGGGCACTGATAGGCGGCACTGGTGGTCACTGATAGGCGGCATAGCCGCATGGTACTGATGGGCACTGATGGGCATTGATGGGTGGCACTGATAGGCGACACTGATGAGCATTGATTGACAGCAGTGATGGGCATTGATGGGCAGCACTGATAGGTGGCACTGATTGCCAGCACTGACTGGCATCACTAATGGGCAATGATTGGTGGCACTTGTGGGCAGTGGTGGGCACTGATTGCTGGCATTGGTGGGCATTGGTGGGCACTGTATGGTAACAATATTTTTCACTATTGTAATCAGGGCACTGATGAGGAGGCACTAATATGCCGCACTTATGGGCACTGATAGGTGGCACTGATATGTGGCACCGATGAGCACTGTTAGGCGGCACTGATGGGCACTGTTAGGTGGCACTGATTGGCCCTGATAGGTGGCACTGGTGGGCACTAATAGGTGGCACTAGTGGGCACTGGGCACTTATAGGCGGCACTGGTGGTCACTGATAGGCGGTATGGTACTGATGAGAGAGGGGTAGAGAAGGAAGCGCCACCTGAGTGTAGTATTAACACTACTACTGATGGGCTCTGATGGGCATTGATGGGTGGCACTGATGGGCGAAACTGATGAGCAGTGATTGACAGCAGTGATGGGCATTGATGGGCAGCACTGATAGGTGGCACTGATTGCCAGCACTGACTGGCATTACTAATGGGCACTGATTGGTGGCCTTTGTGGGCAGTGGTGGGCACTGATTGCTGCCACTGGTGGGCACTGATCGCTGGCATTGGTGGGCATTGGTGGGCACTGTATGGTAACACTATTTTGCACTATTGTAATCAAAGCACTGATGATCAGTGCCCTGATTACATTCCTAAATGTCCCCCTGCATGGAGGAGCCACTGATTGGCTCTCCTCGCCACACACTCTGTCAGTGTAAGGTGAGGAGCGCCGATTACCTGCATTTCCTTGTATACATGTGACCAGCTGTGATTGGGCACAGCCGATCACATATTTAAAGAGCCGCTGCTCTTTCCACAGATCAGGGTCGCGCCGTGTCCTAGTAACATGGTGCGGCCGCGATGGGCATGCAAGAGCGGCCGTTCTGGGATGCCGTCATATGACGGTATCCCAGAACAAGAGCCCCACTGCCCCGCTCTCATTTGACAGTGGGCGGGCGGCTACCAGTTAAAGAAGTGTGGACACAATTAGTATTTTCCCCATAGATTATGTTGTAGTTGTTGCAAAGTTTGGCAAATAGTAAAGGTGTTAAGTAATTAAGCTTTCACAATCACTGAAAACTAATTAATAGACAAACACTTAAGGACTACATCTAAATAATGTTATTCAGTGACACTTTGCAGAATAGAACACAGTCAGTGAAAAGTATAATAATGATGAGGCCATTAAAAAGCTGTGAATCTACTCTGTGGACCTTAAGAATATAGTTATGAAATTTCATCTGTGAGATAATAAATGACATTAGCATATGTGATAATTTTCACACTTACAAGACCTGTAAAAAGGATACCTAATTTAAACATTGAATGCAGAGTAAGAATATAAATATATAGAGCCTTTAAAAAGTATTCATACTCCTTGAAATTTTCCACATTTTGTCATGTTACAACCAAGAAGGCAAATGTATTTTATTGGGATGTTATGTGATAGACCAACACAAAGTGGCACATAATTGTGAAGTGGAAGGAAAATGATAAACGGTTTTCCAATTTTTGTATACAAATAAATATGTGAAAAGTGTGGCATGCATTTGTATTCAGCCCCACTAGGCCAATACTTTGTAGAACCACCTTTCACTGCAATTTCAGCTGCAGGTCTTTTTGGGGATGGCTCTACCAGCTTTGCACATCTAGAGAGTGACATTTTTGCTCATTCTTCTTTGCAAAATAGCTCAAGCTCTGTCAGATTGGATGGAGAGCATCTGTGAATAGCAATTTTTAAATCTTGCCACAGATTCTCAATTGGCTTTAGCTCTGGACTTTGAATAGGCCATTCTAACACATGAATATGCTTTGATCTAAACCATTCCATTGTAGCTCTGACTGTATGTTTAGGGTTGTTGTCCTGCTGGAAGGTGAACCTCCACCCCAGTCTCAAGTCTTTTGCAGACTCTAACAGATTTTCTTCTAATGCCGCGTACACACGAGCGGATTTCTGATCGGAAAAAGATATGACGGCTTTTCCGACAGGATTCTGCTCAAGTTTGCCTTGCATACACATGGTCACGCAAAAGTTCACTGAAATTACGACCGCCAAGAACGCAGTGATGTACAACACTACTACGACCTGAGAAAATGAAGTTCAATGCTTCCGAGCATGCGTCGAATTGTTTCCGAGCATGCATAGGGATTTTGCGCGTCGGAATTGCCACAGACGTGCCACAGATGATCGCATTTTCGGATAGGAACTTTTTCCGACCGAAAAAATAACAACATGCTCTCAATTTTTTGCTGGCTGGAATTTGGCCAGCAAAAGTCTGATGGAGCATACACACGGTCGCATTTTCCGATGAAAAAAATCTCATTGTTCTTTTGCGGGCCGAAATTTTGATCGTGTGTACGTGGCATAAGATTGCCCGGTATTTGGCTCCATCCATCTTCCCATCAACTCTGACCAGCCTGCCTGTCCCTGCTGAAGAAGAGCACACCCACAACATGATACTGCCTCCACCATGTTTCACAGTGGGGATGGTGTGTTCAGGGTGATGTGCAGTGTTAGTTTTCTGCCACACATAGCGTTTTGCTTTTAGGCCAAAAAGTTCAATTTTGGTCTCATCAGACTAGAGCACCTAGTGTCCCCCACATGGCTTCTCACAAACTGCAAATGGGACTTATTATGGCTTTCTCTCAACAATGGCTTTCCTCTAGCCACTGTTTCATAAAGGTCAGATTTGTGGAGTGCACAAGTAATAGTTGTCCTGTGGACAGAGTCCGCCACCTGAGCTGTGGATCCCTGGAGCTCCTCCAGAGTTACCACGGGGCCTCTTGGCTGCTTTTCTGATTAATGCTCTCCTTGCCTGTCACTTTAGGTGGACGGTCATGTCTTGGTAGGTTTGCAGTTGTGCCATACTCTTTCCAATTTTGGATGATGGATTGAACGGTGCTCCGTGAGATGTTCAAAGCCTGGGATATTTTTTTATAACCTAACCCTGCTTTAAACTTCTCCACAACTTTATCCCTGACCTGTCTGGTGTGTCCCTTGGCCTTCATGATGCTGTTTGTTCACTAAAGTTCTCTAACAAACCTCTGAGGGCTTCACAGAACAGATGTATTTATACTGAGATTAAATTACACACAGGTGGACTCTATTTACTAATTAGGTGACTTCTGAAGGCAATTGGTTCCACTAGATTTTATTTAGGGATATCAGAGTAAATGGGGCTGAATACAAATGCACGCCACACTTTTCAGATATTTATTTGTAAAAAATAAAATTAAAAAAAAAAAACATTTATCATATTCCTTCCACTTCACATTTATGTGCCACTTTGTGTTGGTCTATCACATAAAATCCCGCTAAAATACATTTATGTTTGCGGTTGTAATATGACAAAATTTGGAACATTTCAAGGGGTATCAATATTTTTTCAAGGCATTGTATATAGCTATATCTTCCCTATGCAATTTGGACAGGAATTTGGCTATTAAATAGCTGTCATAGAGAAGCATGCAAATTTAGTTGTTCCATGCTATCAGATTTTACCAAGAGGGGACAACCTTGGTAAAATATGTAGTTGTAGAGCTCCACTCTTCGTATTATGGGTGTGGGGAAGATAGTGTCAGTAAAAATAGAAAAACGGTAAGGAAGTTTTTGGTAGAAAATAGACAGAGTGTCTCTCCTACCAGAAAACTGTACCTACTAGCATTTTTTTTCTGACTGTAGTTTCGCTTTAAGATGCAGAAAATGTTTTCTGATCGGTTGTAAACATTTTTTTGTACATTCTTGCCATTTACAGTCTATTAAACAAACCCACAATTTCATATATATTTCTGAGCCACAACTTTTTCCCAGTTCACTGTAGCATTATTTTTATATGATCTGACTCAATTTTTCCCATGGTAACATTATTATCTGTCAATTTTAGATGTTAGAGGATATAATTTAAGCATCATTCATAATGCTTTAATGGCATTCAGCCAGCTGAGTGGATATATTACATTTGGGGAATGTAAAAGGAAAAAAAAAAGGAACACAGAATTAATATAGTTACTGCAAAATAGAAGTAAAATTAAAAATGCTACCTTGCTGGAAGGAAAACACGTTTCCATGCATTGCCTTGGCTCTAATGATAATAGAATGTAAGAACGATTGTAGCCTCATCATTTCCCACCAAGATGACAGTAAACTGTCACTAGTAATGTGCTTTTGAACCCATTTTTCTTCCTTTGTTCCACTGAGTGAACAAGACATTACAAGGTCACTACAAGGGTAAGTACTACTGAAATAAATGGAAACAGTATGACACAAAGTCCATTTTGCTCTTTACAATTCACACCATTATATATTGTAAAAAGTAAACAGGTTAGATTGACTATTGTATTAATGCACCTCTGTAGATAAGTAATCTGCCTTTCAGAGGAACTGAGAGCCAGCAGAATGAAAAGGAGAGAAACAAAAAGCACTTAACTAGTGCTTACACTTATAACTAAATCAGCCCATTCACACACGACAGGCGTGAAAAAGACTAAGCTATGTATTCTGTAATGTCCACCTAGTTCTGAAACTGGGAGGATTATTATGAAGTGTTATTACATAGCTTAGCAAAGCCAGCTTTGTGGCTTAGTAATAAAACCTTTCTTCCATTTATGAATAATAACAGGGATATGTGCCTGTAAATAGTGCGCTGCTCAGCCCAAGCAGTGAAGAGTGGGTTTGGCCTGCATTATATACTGAGCACCGGTGGTTTTATTGCTACATTCAAAGTGTGTTGCTATGGAGAGAAGTTTGAAAAACGATATTTGCCACTAAGCATAGAGGCAGCCTATGTTCTAGTAACAACCACTAGAGTGTGCAATTTTTATTTAACTAAGACATTGAGGCAAGGGCAACTACAATATCTGTGTCATCACCCCTAATGTAACCCATACTTTAGCATGAGTTGGGTGGTTTACCTGTTGGTCTTCAACTACACTTTTAGAAACTGGGTTGCTTATCAAAGACTCTGCTTTCTGATGGCCAGATGTTGACAAGACAAAACTGCCCCATTGATGTGAAAATGTCAGCTGCGCAGTTAAAGTGGCGGCTGACTGAAAATGTAGCAGTCCTTTATCACTGGGATTAAGACAGTGTTTCTCAACTACAGGCCTCAAGGCGCCCCAAAAGGTCATGTTTTCAAGCTCTCCATTATTTTGCACAGGTGATTTCATCAGTTTCACTGCCCTAGTAATTACCACAGCCATTTCATCTGAGGGAAATCCTGAAAACATGACCTGTTGGGGCGCCTTGAGGACTGGATTTGATAAACACTGGATTAAGGAATGTGGACACATGCCACATTCCTATCCATTAAAGGGAATGTGTTGTGGCATTCTGCATATTTTCTTTCTTTTTTTTGTAGTAAGGTTAATACAGAAAAATACATATGAATAATATATATTCTTGGATCTGTTATTCAAATGGGACCCTCAGCTACTAATCACATTTCACTTCTGTATCTTTACTATGTTGTAAATAGCCTTTTGTTTACAGAATTCAGTAGCCCAAACTAAAATGTATACTTACAATTACGTCATAGCTAGGAATCCTCTTAATGGGGCAGTTCAGTCTAAGGTTTCAGTGGGTAAAATATATATGAAACTAATTGAAACAAAGATCAGAGGAGTGTGCAGAAGAAACTTTTCTTTAATGGCAGGGATCTTGTGCTGTTTTCTCAAAAGGCAGAACTTTTGCTTTGAATGTTTGAATGAATCACATCTATATCTCCATTTCATAAAACCAAAGGTACGTTCTGTGTAAGAAATACATACTTTTATATTGACCCAGTGCCTCTATGTGCCTGTCAGTGCAGTACTTGTACTTTTCAGCTTTCCATAGCTGAGCTGCCTAAGACTGAAAAAAAAAATTGCATCCATTATTCAGTTGAAACTTTACCTGCTTTGCTTTTTGCAAGGTGTGCCTTCTGGTGGAGTGGTGGGTTGGCTAAAAACATGCAATAAAATCTTCAAAAATAACACTACTGGAACCAAAACAAATTGGCTTATCTTTGCAAACGAATAAAGTGATTGATCATGGTGTATCACCAGGAAGGACCTCTCCAAAGGGAAACCCAATCACACCAACAGTTGCTGAAGGCACTCTTGCTAGGTATCCCGCAGAAGGAGCCAACAGCAGCTGAAGACACTCTTACTAGTTAGCCTGCAGAAGGATTGATGTGAGCAAGGGTGCAAACTTCTGAAGGAAACACTGCAGGAACCTTGGAGCAAGGCAATACAGAAACATGTGGGAGAAGGGACACTATTGCTATGTAGTTGGCAGAAAGAGAAACAAGAACAAGAGTGAAAACATCAGAAGTGGACACTGCAAGGACCATGCCCCTTCTCGCACATGTTTTTGCATTGCCTTGCTCCATGATTCCTGCTGTGTTTACTTCAGAATTTTACACCCTTGCTCACATCCTTCCTTCTGCTGGCTACCTAGTAAGAGTGTCTTCAGCTGTTGGTTTGACCTGGTTTCCCATTAAAAGGTTCCCTCTGGTGTTATGACCAGATCAATTCACTTTATTCTAAGTGCAACTTTACCACTGCCACCACCATGTTTCACAGTGGGGATGGTGTGTTCATGGTGATGTGCAGTGTTAGTTTCCCACCACACATAGCACTTTGCTCTTAGGCCAAAAAGTTCAATTTTGGTCTCATCTGACCAGAGCACCTTCTTCCACATTTTTGCTGCTTCTGTGATCAATGCTTTTCTTTAGATGGACGGCCATGTCTTGGTAGGTTTGCAGTTGTGCCATACTCTTTCCATTTTCAGATGGTGGATTGAATAGTGTTCCATGAGATGTTCAAAGATTGGGATTTTTTTTATACCCTAACCCTGCTTTTAACTTCTACACAACTTTATCCCTGACCTGTCTGGTGTGTTCCTTGGCATCCATGATGCTGTTTGTTCACTAAGGTTCTCTAACAAATCTCTGAGGACTTCACAGAACAGCTGTATTTATACTGAGATTACATTACACACAGGTGGACTTTATTTACTAATTAGGTGACTTCTGAAGGCAATTGGTTCCACTAGAATTTAGTTAGGGGTATCAGAGTAAAGGAGGCTGAATACAAATGCACGCCACACTTTTCAGATTTTTTTGTAAAAAAAAAAAAAAATTATCATTTTCCTTTCACTTCACATATTGTGTTGGTCTATCACATAAAATCCCCCTAAAATATACTAAAACATTTACGTTTTTGGTAGTAATATTACTACATAACAATACTTTTCCAAGGCACTGTATATAGGGTTAAAATGGTGTATTTATTTATGTCTGTATTTATTTTATCAGAAAGCAGAAAAAAATACTTCTACATTTTCACACA
The DNA here is from genome assembly GCF_042186555.1 of Aquarana catesbeiana. Lineage (NCBI taxonomy): Eukaryota > Metazoa > Chordata > Amphibia > Anura > Ranidae > Aquarana > Aquarana catesbeiana. Next base: position 720,272,836 of record NC_133325.1, on the reverse strand, counting down.
TCACCCCCTATTCACCTGAACACACATCTTGGAAGATGTCCAGAAGAAAATATTTCAGGTGAAATATGTGTTTTGCTTTGGGCATTAAGGCACCTTCAGCATCTTGGGTTGCACAGGGAGGTTGAACATTATAAGAAATAAAAACAGTGTATAGCTTAAAAGAGTTTTTTTTGTTAACTTTATATTGTAGTTACACAATAAAACATCAGGTCGTTTAACACAGGACCAGGACAGGAAGCTGACAATGACAAAATAAAAGGTTAGCTGATGGTTAGTAAAAAATAAAAAAAAAAATCAGAAAAAGGATAGGTTGTGACATCCTCACTGGAACAGAAAAGCTAACTCTAAAAAAAAGTCTTAAAGAAAATATTTTTTTACAGAGTGGTAAATTTCTAGACTTAGATGACTAACAACATCAGACTTTTTTCACTGCTAAGAGACAGTTGTGGATTCATTAGCCAAACTTGGACAGGCTAACCTGGAAGACCATACCAATCCTCCAGTGAGCCCCACAATAAAACTCAAAATGAGCTCGGTGGCTAGTGTGATTAATCTGATCGCCTTGGCACCACCTCTCAACATGTTCTGTCCTTCCCCCTGATAACAATGCCTGCACTACTACTCAGGCAGGAAAGAGAGAGAGAAAAATGGGCAGCATATCATGGTGCTAGGGCTGTGGGTGACATATTGCTGGTCTGGGGCTTATGGATTAATGATTGCATATAGTACTTTGGTAAGTTAGAATAAGATGGGGATGTATAGTTTGCTTTTGTTGCATGATCAATTAGCCCCCCTACACACATTTGTGGTGTGTTAATGCATGCATGTTAACATGCTGTAGGTCACGAGTTGATGAGCGTTAAGACAGTCTATTTATTTTGAATGGCCTGCAAATACACTCCATAATGCACCTCATATGGATATAACCCTTTTTTGACAACACACCAAACTACAACCTATTGTAGTGCTGTATTGCAACACAATGCTTTGTTTTAATATATTAGGGTGCCATTGAAAATGAATGGCAACACAGTACACCAACATGTGCATGGTGTGTTACCACAAGGTAAAGCTTTTAGGCCATCCCAAGACACAAATATGGTGCAATACATTGTAGACCTCTCAACGTCCTAAACCACAGAGGACTGCCTTGGGATTTTATAAAAACCTCAGAGTTCTAGAGTCCTAGGCCATGTGTTTGTTAAACTTTGGCTGTGGAACAGCATTTTAATAATCACACACATTGTCAACTTTTTGCCTCAATATGTTTATCTTATTCTCATATATCTTTATTTCTTGAATTTCTTGAATGTTAAAGTAGGGAGGTATACGTAATGTAATGTTGTGATTTGATCAACACAACTAATTGTTTAAAAATTTTGTTGCAGTTTGTTAAACTTTTAATGGCTGACTGGTTGATATAATTCCAGTGGTGGCATGGTATGCTCTTGCTAGGTAATATAATTGTTGTTTTAATTTGGTATCATTTGCTATACTATCCTTGTATTATGTGCATTAGTGTGATATAATTTGCTGTTGTGGCTAGATATAATGAGGTATAGTAGCATGTTATAATATACTATGGTGGCATTGTATAATGTATAGACATGTTACCATCAATACATGTCCCTGAAAACAACACAATTTTCACGTCCACTCACAGTAATCCACACCCACAATTTGCAATGAAGCATTACACACACCATTGTGAGGTAGCCCCCTGTCATTGCCATGGCATAGAAAGGACTTTTGTCTTTTGGTCACACAGGACAGTTGATAATGAAACAGATAAGGTTACTGATAGGGCAGTGGCACTACAATGTGATCAGTGATGGACTTTAACTTAAGGAGGAGGTAGGGTGGCTGAAATGAAAAAAGTAATTGGCACTGGTTAGGTTATGTGACCCGCACTGGAAGAAAAGAGTTTACAGGATTAATGGAATGTAGCTATTTGACATATCTTTGTAATGTTTTTGTGATGCCTGAGGGAAATTATTTTAAATAACCCAGACTATTGTAGATAGTTTAGGTCCATTTTACAGAAGAGAGAGAAATGTAATATTTTATCTTTTTCTTTCACAGTGGGAAAACAAGTTTAACATACATTTTTCTGCTCAATATTCAATTCTTAGCAATAGGTCAGCATAAAAATTGTAGATATCAGCATTGCTATCTAACGTTATATTAATATATATTCCACGAAAACCCAGCTCCAAACAAATTTTTTTTTGTCCCTATAACATCAGGATAAAAAGTAAGCAGAACCTGGGTCACTAGCCCAGATAGATGCACATAGCAGTAAAAAAACACATTAAAATCAACAGAGGTGCTTTCTCTACTCCAGTGTTTTGATGCTGGCTCTGTTTCCTTTGCAAAGATTTATATTAGCTTTTTGTCCCCATAAAACCATGACGGAAAATAGGGAAAGATCTCCCGATTTGGGACACAGACAGCAATAAATACCTTGGTGTTGTTCAAACCCATAATTACATTTCTGGAACTGGGCTTTACAATGTAACTAGGCTGAAGGCATGGTTACAGGTTATCAGTACCTCTCCAGCCGCAGTAGATAAAGAAGAAAGAAACATTATGTAGGAAAAGATATGAAGCATGAAATGATTAGTAGTGATGATCACATTCAAATCTGGACTTGTTTTGTAATGTTGATGACATCATTTAGTTTGTTCAAACCACTGCTATAGTTCTGTTGAAGAAGTGGGTTGGAGAGGTTATGACATGCCTTCAACTTACAGTACAACAGACAGATTGAACAAGTCAATTTGAATGTGGCTAACCAGTACTATCATGACCTGGTTAAATGAAAACCTTCACAGACAACAGCTTGAAAGTTCTTGGGATCCTTTGGTTTCAAAATCGAATCTAGGGCTTTAGTATTTTTATCCTGGCAGTATTTTGAAGCACTTTGGAAGGACATGAAACATATAATTTAAAATGACAATATATAGATTATCCCTCTTTATTCAACTTTACCCATCCCTCTTATCCAACTTTACCCATGCAAAGGCATGAAGCTAAAACCCTACATTAACTACATTACCTAATACATTTTAACCCTGTTAACATTTCACATTTTAGTAGCGTAAAAATAGGTAAGTACTGTATAAACATCTTTTTACACAGGTAAGCATTGGTGTTTTGGGGGGGGGGGGGGGTAATTTAAAGATTAGTTAGTATTACCCTGGGAAATCAGCTGGTTATTGCAATAAAAGACAGTGTCCATCTCTCCAGGTGGTCCACTTCTCCTACGTTCCCATGTGCAGTTTTGGAAAACCTCTTTGACATTCAACAAATGTGTCAAATACATGTATTTCCTGGTGTGTGGTTGGTTCTTTCCTCCTGACCAGCATTTAGAGACCTAAGACAGGAACCGGCTGAGATTCAAACCATTAATGGGTAGGCTGAATGTAACAAATTGATTGATCGATCAACTTGGGTACATCCTGCGTGCCAGATTCACTACCAATTATCGCAAGCAGCTGCTATAGCCCCTAGCGATAATCACTGTCTTCTCTCAGTGAGGATGCCTTCCTCCCTCTGCCAAGCTGGCCACTGCAATGTACACAGGCTTTCCCCTGTCAAAGATACCTTCCTCCCTCTTCTCTTGGCGAGGATGCCTTCCTCCCTCTGCCAGGAGAAGACAATTACTGATTCTCCTGTCAGCACTGTCTGAGTTGATGGGGGAATTGTGCAAATTCCTTTTATGCAATTCATGGTTGTGTAGCGGGTATCTCCATTCTTCCGTGACTCCACCAAGCTCCGTGATGTACACAGGCTTTCCAGCCTGAAAGAGGGAGAGAGCTGCCTGTCAGTGTCTGCATGGGCTTTTCATCCCCATCCCTCTATTCGCTTACATACACAGGCATCAGACTATTCTGTTCCTCCCCTGTATTCCTATTGGCAGGAGGAAGAAAGTCAATTAAAGGAGCAGTAACAGGAACCAATCGATGGGGATTTACGAAGCAGCAGGACTCTGGAATATGAAGTCTCAGGACAGAGTGGCCTCACTGACTTTTAAAGAGGCAGGACTACAAATCCCAGCATGCTCTGCTGACAGGGAAGGAGAGACTCCATTTTGATTCCCTGAGGAGAATTTAGTCAGCACAAAGCAGAGGAAGAGATCAGACCTGAGGGAGAGATGCTGTCTCTCAGGTGATTTCACCGGGCAATTCAGGCCTCCGCTGCCAGTCGGGACATCCAGCCTGAGAGAGGGGGATCCCATGTGCACATCCAGGTGCACCTGCACCAATGAGGAAGGGTTCCAGAGTGACGTGACCGGTCGGGTCGTCAGGAGAGCCTGCCTTTTCCAGGACGTTCGATTGGGCTTTGACCACAGGATCTGGGTGAGGGGGCTTTTGCCCATTTGCAGGAAACAGAGACATTGCACCACAGAAGGAGTTCATTGAACACTGCATACAGATATCATTGCTGGTAGTCATCTTGCTTACACTTGTAGTGCTACAAGGATAAAAGATAAGGTCATTAATTTCTGGGGACACTGTATACAGACATCATTGTCCTTTCACCTTGCTGAGAAAGATCCTGCCTGCCTCACTTGATAATCTGGGCCAGTTGTGTGTTTGTCCCTGCTATCCAGGATTTTAAGTGCACCAATGAAAGTGGCTAGCTGAAGACACAAAGTTTTATCTTTTCTTCAAAAGGACTGAAGGTACTAGTGCCATACGGATCCCCACACACATATTCAGGGCTTTGTATATGCAGTAGGTGTGTGTGGGGCAGCTTATCTAGGAGGTTAAGCCATTACATGTTGATGTGAATAAAGTGTTTAAAGATGGGCCTGTGGTGTCAGGGAACAGAAGAGAGAGGCCTGACACAAAAATGGGTCATTTCTCTGCTCTCCTCCAGCCTGGACTCATGAAACCAACCTGAGTAAAGGTAACCAAGCCGATTTAAAGTGTCATGTTGTGCTTTATTTGTAATTTAAGTGTGCCTCTGCTCTTGGGGACAGTCTCAGGTTTGGAATCCCCTGAAAGGAACTTGAACATAGGATTGAGAGCTATATTGCTCTTAAATCTCAGTTATGGCTCTCTAGTTGTTTCATTGAGTATATATTGTTACTGTCTGTTATTCTTCCACAGAAATATTGCAGTAAAGACAATTTCTGTGTTTTATCATAATGTGTGTGCCTCTCATTGATCATTACACTTACACTATTCCCAGGTGTGCCAGAGGGGGCTGAGGCTGTTATTAGGGTTGAGAGGCAGAGTAATAGACTGAACTAACTTAAGCGGCTCTTACGGGGGTAGCGCTACATTTGTAGGAAAGAAATTTGCATTGTGTATGTCTGGACTAACAGGGTCTTTTTAAAACATTTTTGAGATAAGTTAAAGCAAGTCGATATATTTTGCTTGCTCCTATAACAAAGTAAAACGTTCAGTTCATTCTCTTTAGCGACTCTAAACTCTTAAACCAAACTCCCTGCAACATCTATTGGGGTCTCCAACAAAGCTGTCTCTAGACTCACCTCTAGCTCTTTAGGAAGGGGTCTCAGGTCTTATACTTAATGGTATTTATTGAGCTGATAGCTGAAGGAATAAGTGTAACTGACTTTTTCTCATATTGCCTTGAGGAAAAAAGGGGTAGACCCTGTATCACGAGGGGAAGCTCTCACTGTTGGAGACCCTGAGAAATATAAAAATCCCACACTTGATTTAATTCCCTTCTATCCAACAAAAAAAACTGAAATATATTTTCAGTGAACTTATACTTTAATAAGAAAGCTGTGTGCACTAAGACCTCTATAGAAGCATATACTTTTATTGCTTTGCCACAATATATACAATTATATCAAATTTGTGGAATTACAAAAGAGTAAAAAAAATAAAAAAAACATAGTGACAGATCCACCCCAAGCCAAAAAAACAATAACATTTGATAAATGACAAGGACAAAGAATGAAATAAACTCTAACAGCAATGTGGAAGAAAATGAAAAGAGTATAGGAAAGTAAGACTAGCTGGGAGATGGAGGGAGGTTACAGAGGTGAGAATGGTCATAAAACAGACATAAAAATATCTAGTTGTGATTTAAGAATCCCCGGTCACTATTAAGTCAATTTTCTCTCCTGTCAAAAAGTATTATCACTGTCACTTCAAAATGCTTCTTCCCCTGAATGTTTCCAATTTTCTTTTGCGGGACAGAGATATTATTAGCTTCCTTTACTAATCACCCTGTTTTGTGGCCTGTTATTGCATCTCTGTTAATTCATTGTCACCCAGTCACTCTATAATAAACCACAAAGGACATCACTATTATACACCAGTGGGATATCATTTTGACACTCAATAAAGGACCTTGAAATAGAACCTCAAAGGCAAAGAAAATATATTTAATTAAAATTAATGGCTTTTGCCCTGAATGCTAGCTTTACAGTGACCTGGGCTGCTTAAATCCCATGGGGATTTAGTAATCATTTCCTCTGTGCCTTGTGCGCTGTCTTGTTTGCTGTGTTTCACCATTTTTGCTTTCTTTTGCTATTTAGATATCATTCAGGTTAGAATTCTTTCCAAGGTACTTTCTCCAGCGCTGGCAAATGATTTGAATATGAAAAAAATGCATTGTTTCCCATGGGGCTTGTTCACACCATGGTATTGTGATGAGAGGTGTAACATTGTCATAATAATTTCAACAATTTTTTCCTGTGATGACATACAAAATGCTTCAAAGCACCTGTAAACGCTTAAAAAATGCATATAAAAATGCTTGCCCTATACTGTACAATGGTTTTGAAAGTAACTGTCATTACTGACTTCAAAGTTCAGTTCACATCAGTTTGCTAAAACACTGTGTACTCTTAAAAGAGAAGTATGGACAAAAAACAAACTCACCTAAGTGGATGCATCTGTCCCCCGCTGGCTCTGCAGGTGAGAACTGAACAATCAAACACCGCTGAACGGTCAGTTCTCCCCACTGCTCTGAGCAGAGAACCGTAACTGTCAGTGTCTGGCTCTCTGCTGTGCCACTCCAGTACTCACTGGATTGCTGGGCTGTAGAGGGGGTGGGAGATGTTGTCTCAGGCTCTCTGAGCGGCTGAGCCAGCTGCTGGTTCAGGCATCTGGGTGGACCCCAGCCATATGATCCAGATCTTTTCAGAGCCTGGACCAGCTATTTACAAAATGGGTCACAGCAGTGCAGAACTAAGTGCACTTAGGAGAAGTATACCCCAAAAAACTTTGGCTATACTTCTCTTTTCATAGCTACTAGATATGTGCATGACGAAAAAATGTGTTTTGTTTCGTTTCGTTTAGATTAGTTAATCTAGTTATTTTGTTTAGTTAAATTTGGTTGATTCGTTGTATTTGGAATTCATATTCGGAATTCTTTTTATGTTTTTTTTTACATTTTTTTCAAATTTACAGATTTTTTCTATTTAAAGTGTTTAAATCGATACATTTTGAATTGACCGAATCGAAAACTTTAAGATTTTTTTTTTTTTTTTCGTTTCAAATGTGGCAAAGTAAATAAACAAAATAAAAACCTTCATGGGATGATTACAATGACTCTTTAAATCACCTTTAACTTAACTAAAACAGCATTATTTTGAAATGGTACTCTAATAACACACACAGTCTTTGATTTCAGAAACATGTTTACAGTTCCAATTAGACTGGAATTCTATGTAAAATTTGATTCAAATTTCAATTCGAATTTCAAAAATTTGGACGAATTTCGTTTCATTATTCGGAGCATTTGTTTGTACTGTAATTCGGATATTCGGATATATCCAAATCTCCGAATAATGAAAAATGTGTCCGAATATTTATTCGGAACAAAACGAACCGCACATGTCTAATAGCGACTGTATCCCACTTGGGCCAATGTAACTATGCATAAACCATACCCAGCCAATGTCACTGAAAGATGGAAATCACTGTATTAATCATTGCTACTACAGTGATCTATACTAGCTTCTGAGTCCTGCTAAGGGGCTGCTGTGTTGCATTGTGAACAAAGGAGGTTACCCACTCATTATAGGAACAATTCAGAGATTCCTTTGCATTTTTTCCATGAATACAAAGCATTTTTTGATTGAATGAGGTAGAGAGGCAGGGTGAAGATGTCACAATCTTCCTCTCATCCAATCAGAGAATGATTTGCATTCATTGGGAAAATGCAAAGCGTTCTCTGAATGGTACCCATGCCAAGCATATGGTCTTCTGTGTTGTGTAAGTATCAGGGCAACTGTTTAGCACAGGACCTGGAAGCCAGTGATGATCACTGTAGTAGCAGTGCCTACTACAATGATTTCCAACTTCTTAGAGGGATCAGCCAAGTATGGTATATACATAGTTACACTGGTGCATATGTAAAAACATCCATACCTAGGATTCTTCTGTAAAAATTGTCATTTTTTTCATCCTTATTTGGATTTTCTGAACTTCTGCAGCTTCGTTTGCCACTTCCTGTCTACATGCTCCCTCCCACCATCAGCGGAATATCATTGCTCAGGACCAACCTTCTGATAGTGACCATGCAAACACTGTAAAACAAAGAAGAAATAGCACACCAGCCTTGTGCAGTACCCAAGTGGTGTCTTTAATAATAAATGAAAGGAAGTGTGCTCACAAACAAATCAATGATAAAAGCACATCAAGGTTCATAGTAGACACAAAACAACCAGGTCACGGGGACTGTTCCCAGCTTGTTCAAGGACCTTTCAGATGGCTGAAGCGTTTGAGGGGAGATTCTCTCTTCCTAAGAGCCAAACCTGAGTGACCATGCAATGTGTGACAGTATCGTTGTTTTTAATCTCCACCAGGGGCTCATGTGAAAGGAGGGAATAACTAGACTGAAGAGTAGGGGGCACATTTTCCCTTCAATTCAATATATTGGACTGGTGTTCCTGAGTGTAATTTACTATTACGATATTGATCAGTATGGGACCCGCAGTTAGAAACACACATAGGGCATTATATAGCTATTTCCTCCTTCTTAGGATTTGTGTTCATACAGTAGCTTCTGGCAGAGGGAAGCCTTTCAGCTCTTACATCATTTGTGTCTTTGAGATGTTATGATGCTGATGTTGAAAGATGCGAAATGAGATGTCACATTAAATCTTTTATCTTGGTGACCATTAGCTGCAGCAATTTGTTACACTCTACATGGTACCTGTTCTTTAGCCCACAGAAATCTGTCCCTACCATGGTCTCTACCATGACAGGACCTGCCGTGGTCTGTGTCTGGTCAACCAGCAAGGGATCAGAACCAGCACAGAACAGATAAACAATTAGTATGACTCCTGTGCAACCAATAAAATTATAATAATAATGTGACTTGGTTGAAATAGCTGCTGCTAACATCTGTGTTCCCATGCCTTAAAATTATAAATGAAAAGGAAGTTGTTGTGCTGCTAATCAATTATTTAAATTACGTGAATTATCCCAATGTGTGTAAATTCACAAATAAAACTTATGACATAAACATAGTGTCAATTAATATCAAAGAAATATGCAAACACAAATTGCTGGACATTAAACAACTTATGGTGATCAGTTTCTTCTTGAACATCCAGTAATTAAGATTGTGTTGCTTCTTTCATGCTCTTAAATGTCCCACAACAATATGGGTATAAACGTGCTCCTTACAAAACAGACGTGGCACCTCAGTGCTCTCAGAACTCTCGCCTTCAATCAATAAAAATTGTGCCTGAATGTGATCATTAGGGATGAGCTCGATGTTCGGGTCGAACATGAGTTTGACTCGAACATCAGGTGTTCGCCCGTTCGCTGAATATTGAACAATATGGGGTGTTCGCGGGAAATTTGAGCACCCGCGAAACGTCCCATAATGCACTGCGAGATCGCAGTGCATTGCTGTATGATGATTGGCCAATCCCAGTGCCCTCTGCTAAGAGAGCCATAATTGGCCAAAGGCAGGGTACATTTGGCCAATCATGGCTAAGGGGGACTAAGTCCACGCCCCACACTATATAAGGTTGCCTGCACGGTGGCCCTGTGTAGTGTTGTTGGCGTGGACGGAGACATAGCTTGATTTAGATTGAGCAGGCAGGTTATTCAGTTAGTGGCAGTGTATTTAATACATATATACAGTCAGTCCAGTATATATATATATATATATATATATATATATATATATATATATATATATATATATACTCTGCAGCATCCAGTCAGTGTAGCCCAGAGATCTACATTCTAAAGTGCATTCCGTGGTGTACTATTTCTAATCTACTTGAGGCGGTGTATTTGATATATATATATATATATATATATATATATATACAGACAGTCTAGTATATATATATATATATATATATATATATATATATATATATATACACACACACACACTCAGCAGCATCCAGTGTAGCGTATATCTACAGTGCATTCCGTGGTGTACTGTTTCTTTACTTTTCTGGTGGTGTACACAGCACACAAAACAGTGCAACCATAGTGTAGCTGCTCCTACTTTTCTGGTGGTGTACACAGCACACAAAACAGTGCAACCGTACTGCAGTTGCTCTTACTTTTCTGGTGGTGTACACAGCACACAAAACAGTGCAACTGTAGTGTAGTTGCTGTAGTTGCTCCTACTTTTCTGGTGGTGTACACAGCACACAAAACAGTGAAACCATAGTGCATTTGCTACTACTTTTCTGGTGGTGTACACAGCACACAAAACAGTGCAACCGTAGTGTAGTTGCTTCTACTTTTCTGGTGGTGTACACAGCACACAAAACAGTGCAACCATAGTGCAGTTGCTCCTACTTTTCTGGTGGTGTACACATTACTTAATGCACTGCATCCACAGTGCAGTTGCTACTACTTTTCTGGTGGTGTACGCAGCACACAAAACAGTGTAACCGTAGTGCAGTTGCTACTACTTTTCTGGTGGTGTACACAGCACACAAAACAGTGAAACCATAGTGCATTTGCTACTACTTTTCTGGTGGTGTAAACAGCACACAAAACAGTGCAACCGTAGTGTAGTTGCTCCTACTCTTCTGGTGGTGTACACAGCACACAAAACAGTGCAACCATAGTGCAGTTGCTCCTACTTTTCTGGTGGTGTACACATTACTTAATGCACTGCAACCGCAGTGCAGTTGCTCCTACTTTTCTGGTGGTGTACGCAGCACACTAAACAGTGTAACTGTAGTGCAGTTGCTCCTACTTTTCTGGTGGTGTACACAGCACACAAAACAGTGTGACCGTAGTGCAGTTGCTCCTATTTTTCTGGTGGTGTACACAGCACACAAAACAGTGTGACCGTAGTGCAGTTGCTCCTACTTTTCTGGTGGTGTACACAGCACACAAAACAGTGTAACTGTAGTGCAGTTGCTCCTACTTTTCTGGTGGTGTACACATTACTTAATACACTGCAACCGTAGTGCAGTTGCTCCTACTTTTCTGGTGGTGTACACAGCACACAATACAGTGCAATGTGGTGTAGCCAAACAAATTATACATCATGTTCGGAAGGCCACCAAGGAGAGGCAGACGCTCACAGGCCACTAAAAGAGGGCAAGCATGCTCTGTGTCTACATTCAACAGTCCTGGTCGCGGACATGGTGCATCCTCTGCAGGTGGCTGTGGGGCATGCTTGTCCTTTTTTCCTGCCTTTGGCCGTGTTATTGAGCCAGAACATGCATAAGAGTTGGTGGAGTGGATAACAAAGTCATCCTCATCCTCCTCATCCTCTGTCACCCAGGCTCAGAGTAGTTTGCCTTCCAATGCAGCTGCCAAAGTGGCCTATTCAACCAGCTCCTTGTCCACAGTCACTCCTTCCGTAGCCCCACCATCATGCACGGAGGAGCCCCCCGAACTATTTGACCACAGTGTTGGGTACATGCTGATGGAGGATTTGCAGCGATTAGAAGGCTCCGATGTTGGTTCTCAGGTTGAGGAAGGGAGTAACGTGAGCCTAGAGAGAGGGGGTGCCCAAGAAGGACTAGAAACTGGCAGTCATGTTCCCCCAGCCACAGCATACTGCCAAGTTTGCTCCAGTGACAAGGAGGGAGGGGATGATGAGGTCACTGACTCTACTTGGGTTCCTGATAGAAGAGAGGAGGAGGAGGCACAACTCCAATGAGGCAGGATGTCCTCTAGGAGGCAGCTTAAGGGCAGCCACCCTACTGCATCACACCGCAGAGCTCCGCAGGTTCAGGGCGCTGCTGACTCCCCACTGATTTTGAAAAGTTCCTTGGTGTAGGCCTTTTTTGACACATGTGCAGCAGATTGCACCATTTCTGTTTGCAACCTGCCCACCAACCGCCTCATTTGTGACATGCCCAACAAGTGTAACTCAACGTTGGCAATGCTGCAGCGGCTGCACTCGCAGCAGAGGGCCATCAATGAGTACCTGTGTGAGTATGGCACCAGGACAGGGTCAGGGGAGCTTGGCTTTTTTTCGCCACGCCAGTGGCTACTGATCAAGGATGCATGCACTGTCCTGTCACCATTTGAGGAGGCCACAAGGATGGTGAGCAGCGACAATGAATGCATCAGTGATACCTTCCCTCTTGTCTTCCTGTTGGAGCACATGCTTTGTGGAATAATGGACAGAGCACTTGAGGCAGAACAGCGGGAGGAAGAGTAGGACTTCCTTACCTCTCAAGGCCCTGTTTATCCAGATAGCATTCCTGTGGGCCCGCCAAACACACAGGAAGAAGAGGAGGAGGAGGATTGTGTCAGCATGGATGTAGAGGATAACACTCAGCAGCAGTCTTCAAGGGATGGTTTTCAGTCCCCAGAAATTCAAGGAGTTGTACGTCGTTGGGAGGAGGTAGTTTCTGTAAACGTACACTGCATGGCCTCCCTGGTGCTGCAAAGCCTGCAAAAGGACCCAAGGATTTGTGGTATCAAGGAGAGGGATCATTACTGGCTGGCAACCCTTCTTGATCCACGTTACAAGGGTAAGGTGGCAGAATTCATTCTGCCTTCGCAGAGGGAGCAGAGGATGAAACATCTTCAGGAGGCCATGAAGAAAGGTTTGTGCAATGTGTTTCCAGACCCTGGGAGGTTACAATCTCCTGGTGCTGGACAACGTGTTACTGAGGCTTCGGTCAGTCAGAGGAAGAGCGGTGGAGAACGCGGCCGGCTGACCGATGCCTTTAGACAATTTTTTAGTCCTCAGCGTCAAGGTCTGATAGGTTCAAGCAACCATCACCAACATCTGCATTACATGGTGCAGGAAAATCTTGGGGCAAGAGCAGACTTGGAGACCTTTCCAACAGACCATCCATTGGGATACTGGGTCTTAAGGATGGACCACTGGCCAGAACTTGCTCAATATGCAATTGAGCTACTGGCCTGTCCTGCATCCAGTGTTCTTTCTGAACACACATTCAGGGCTGCTGGAGGGTTTGTAATGGATCATAGAGTGCGCCTGTCCACAGACTCCATTGATAGGCTCACATTCATAAAAATGAATCAGTCTTGGATCAGCAGCAGCTATCAAGCACCTGATGCTGATGTAACTGATTAATTTTTTCTATGGATGTGGGATCCCTTGAATACTGCCTATGCTGAGTGACTATCTTATTCCTCCTCAATCTAGATGATGCTAGCTGACCAACAATATTTTTGGTTTAGGGTACCACCACCACTGCCTAAGGCCCATTTTTTTCTGCAATTACATTTTTTGATCAAATATTTCATAGCAGGGCCCCTCCCTGCGCCCAACATGCATAACTGTCAGGGGTTACAGTGTTGTGGCACCACCATCACTAGCGAAGGCCCTATTTTTCTGCCCCTGTTTAACAGGGGCATGTAATTACAATTTTTGATCAAATATTTCACAGCAGGGCCCTTTCCTGTGCCCAACAAGCGTAACTGTGAAGGCTTACAGTGTTGTGGCACCACCACCCAAAGCCCAATTTAGCTGCCCCTGTTTAACAGGGGCACATAATTACAATTTTTTATCAAATATTTCATAGCAGGGCCCATTCCTGCGCCCAACAAGCATAACTGTGAGGGGTTTTAAGTGTTCTGGCACCATCACCACCACTGCCTAAAGCCAAATTTTTCTGCCCCTGTTTGACTCGGGCATGTAATTAAAATTCTTGATATAATATTTCATAGCAGGGCTTGTTCCTGCGCCCAACAAGCATAACTGTGAGGGGTTACAGTGTTCTGGCACCACCAACACCTAAGGCCCAATTTTCTGCAGAGTATTTAGGGCAGGCCGTATAGTATATATACTTCTGTTCAGAGTATATAGTACCTGGGGCCCCCACACCATTTTTTTTTAATTTGGGTGCGAAGTTCCCCTTAATATCCATACCAGACCCAATGATCCTTGTAATGGGCTGGGGGACCCATGCCGTTTTTCTCAATGATTTTCATGTATATTGCCGGGACCCGACAATACATTACAAATGTAATTTTGCTGTGGTATTGTTCTAAACACGGGAAAACTGGGCCACTTTATAGGCATACTATAGACACCCCCCAGGCATGACATTTAAAGGAATATTTCATTTTTATTGTTTCACTTTAAGCATTCTTAAAATCACTGCTCCTGAAAAAACGGCCGTTTTTAAAACTTTTTTTTGCATTGATACATGTCCCCTTTTTAGGGCAAAAACTTGCATACAAAAATTAGCACTTTTGATTTTTCACGTTTGTGTCCCAAAGACTTTAACGGTGTTCGCATATTCAAACAAACTTTTTGGCATGTTCGGATGTTCTGGTGCGAACCGAACCGGGGGGGTGTTTGGCTCATTCCTAGTGATCATCCACCAAGATATCTCCAATTTACGGACACTCCAAAGCCTTCTGTCCACAATGAACTCTCCTGCTGCAATGCACAATGCAGTCAATATATCTGGGGTATGGTCCCTTTAAAACTCCGGACTACTCACGCAGCTATACTCATGTTGGAAAAGAACATATAAAAACTCCCCAGTGTAGTATGTTAAATGTGCTTTTTTATTATAATGCTAATGCACTTACAATGTAAAAACTTTTAAAAACACACAGTAAATGATTGCTATTTTTTAATATATTCCCCCCTAATCCAAGCCTTAAAGGTGTCCCATAATATGAGTGGACCTGAGGTTTCTGCATTACTTGTCCAAAAGTTACACAATGCCTCAGGTATTTCTTCTTGAATCTCTGTGTCCATAATCCAGTATTTGGATAGCCTCCACACCTTCCGACCCCCAGGCAAAGCCGCCCGGACCGTGACCAGCAGAGGGGCATGATCCGAGATGCCCCGAGAAAGAATTTCAGTGGATGCCACCTCCCTTAGCAGGCCACGGGATGCAAAGGCCAAGTCTATACGGGACAGTGTCCGATAGGTGGTGGAGAGGCAAGTAAACTGGGCATCGGAGGGGTGGAAGTGGCGCCAGAGATCCATCAGGTCAAAGGTGTATGCCCATTGAGCCAACCCAGTGTGGGTAGGGGAGGTAGCACGAAGTCTATCCACTTCATTTGACATAACCAATTTAAAATCTCCTACATATAACACCCTATCCACCTCGTATTGTGTAACAGTTTGCATCAAAGAATGCAGTAAGGTGATATCAGCAGGCAGGGGCAAGTATATTCCCACTATTACATAGGGTATCCCTACAATCAATGCATGTACAATAACATACCTCCCCCGGGATCAGCTTTGACTGTCACAAGCTGGAAAGCCAGGGATTTGTGCACCAACACACTCACCCCCTAGCGTAAGTGGAATAAGAAGCATGGTAATGTGCACCGACCCAGGCTCTCTTTAACTCTAGAATCCTGGCACCCACTAAGTGGGTTTCCTGTAAAACACAAATCTTGGGATTGTGTTGCTGAATATATTTAAACACTAGAGACCTTTTAATGGCAGAATTAAGGCCTCTGAGGTTCCAAGAGAGCACAATGAAGTCAGCCATATTTCCTACAGAGCCATAAATGAAGGATACTTATTTGCCAAGGGATGCCACATCCATCCACGGGTGTGCAGCACCATGTCATCCTCAGTGCTCTAGCCACCTCCACAACTAGACAACATGACTGATACACACCCGCAGATGCTCCCCCGTAGCATGTTATAGACATGATGTAAAGACCAACCAAAAAAAACAAACAATAGAAAATAAAAAAAAAATTCCCATACTGATGGCAACGGCCATCCAATTCCTTCCCCCACCCCATGCACCTCTAAACAGCGTGAAGCACATGATCCCAAAAATTAACTGTTATCAGAGTTAGGAAACTCGTGAGGCGTGCGTCCAATTAAGCCATTTCAACATTTGTAGTCACAGTTCAAAATTGAGAGGGAGAAACTAGAATAAAAAAGAAAAAATAAATCTGCTGATTAGAGTTGCTGGAAAAAGTAGTGTCTCAGATAATAAAAAAAAATTCATCTAAGACATTCAACTGGGTTATGTTACGGAACACACATAAGATCTGCAGCTCCGTGACTCCATATCAGGATACAGTACAAGGAAAGTCACGGTCAGGAGAAAACTTAGCCCGGGAACAACAGGAGCGCAACAACAGCTCAAAGTTCTCAGGGCCACATTCCCAGGCTAACCTGCACAAAACAGCCACCTCACCTCCTCATTGCAAATCCTTCAAACCGAGACCTCAATCAGAATTAGGCAAGCTTGGGAGAGGAAGAGCACTACGGAGGTAGAGTCTCCAGCCGGGCGCCGGCATCTTTAGGACTTGTGAAGATCCGCACTGTTTCTCCATTGGCGACCCGTAGCTTTGCCTGGAACAGAATGCTATAGCGAATCCCTTTCACTCGAAGCATCGCTTTTACAGCGTCAAATGAACAACGCTGCCTTTGAGTCTCCAGTGTATAATCCGGGAACATCATAAGCTTAATGTTACGGTATGGGATATCACCCGCCTCACGGGCCGCCCGCAGCAGCTCATCTCTGTCCTGGAAATTCATTATTCGTAGAATAAACATACGGGGGGAGCACCCTCCGGCCCCGGCCTCGTGGGTACTCGGTGAGCCCTCTCCATCGTGAAAAAAGGGGAGAGCCAAGCCACCAGAAGCACCGATCGCAGCAGGTCTTCGAATGAATGAATGAATGAATGAGTGACTTGTATAGCGCTACCTATGCGCACTGAATCGCCTCAGGGCGCTTTTTAACCTACCAGCATGTCTTTGGAGTGTGGGAGGAAACCAGAGCATCCGGAGGAAACCCACGCAGGCACAGGGAGAACATGCAAACTCCAGGCAGGTAGTGCCGTGGTCGGGATTTGAACCAGCAACCCTATTGCTGCTAGGTGATAGTGCTATCCACTACACCACTGTGCTGCCCGGTAGGGTTGCGCTCCTCCACTCACTCCGGTAGACCAACTATACGGAGGTTATTCCCGCGGCTGTGGTTTTCAGCGTCTTCTGCCCGATATTTAAGCACCCGCACTTTTGTTTGGAGAGATCTGATAGAGGCCTAGTGGTCAGTCACGGTATCCTCCACTGCACCAACACGCTGCTCCGCAACCGTTATTCTGGACCGGTCCTTGTCTAGATCTTGTCGCAGTAAACCCACGTCTAGTTGCACAGCCTCTATTTTGGATGTGAGCTCTGTTTGGCAGGTAGTTATAGCCGGCATCACCTCCGGAATACCAGGTGGAGCGGCCTGCAACTGCTCCTCATGGTCTGTCTGCGACGCCATGTTGCAAAGGCACGCTGGTGTGTGCTGCCGATCAAAGGACGGGCTCACCTCTTCCACAATGCCGGGGGGAAATTTCAGTTTCGGGCCCCCAGGAGTTCTAGAAGGCATACAGGGCTTTTTGGACCACCTAAGTACTATATCTACCCAGATACTGATCTATATACGGATGACTTTCCAGCAGAGCTCAGGCAGCACATCTGCTCAGTCTTCCATCCCGGCCACGCTCTACACACAGTAAATGATACCAGGTACCATCACTTCTGGTCTGTGCCTGCCTCTGCTCACGCCCTACACGTTACATCACGGTCACGTGACTTCACCAGTTGACGGTGATATAATACAGAAGGCAAGACCGGAGACAGACGCAGACCAGAAGTGATGCAGGAGGGAGCGTGTCTCGGTACCTGGTGTCATTTACTGTGACTTTTTAAAAGTTTTTGCATTGTAAGTGCATTATCATTACAATAAATGTTTGTTTTTTTATACTGCAGGCACTTTCCAGACCCATATAAGATCTATGAATGACTTTATGTAAACAGACTTGTGTCTGTTTACATAAAAAAATAGAAAATAATGTAGACTTTTTCATTTTGTTCCTGGACCTGGATGAATTAGGAGGTAATGAAACATGCATCCGTTTATATCTGCCTGTTAACAGACTTACATTGAGCGTGTCATCAGGTTTACATGAAAAAATTACATTCAGACCGGTTTGGATTTCCCTTTTGAAAGGGGCCTAAGCATAATTTGTAGGCTGTGTTGCTGACTTGTCCTTCAAAAATTGCAAGTTGCCTGGCTGTTAACCAAAAAACATCAACATGCCCCAGGGTAGCCAACACCACTGATTCTATTTTTTGACCGAGACAGAAGAAGGAAAGGCGAGGTTGTGCAGGCAAGTTGGTTACAAGGGATTAGGAGACTTTCAGAGATAACTGTTAGCAGAAAGAGGTCAATGCAGAAGGCAGGACCCAGTGTAAGCTTCTTAGCTACTTCACACCACAACATGTGCCCTAACAGCGCATTAAAATTCAGCATAGAAAGTCTAAAAGGAGCTGGCCTTGTGAATCAAACAACTTCAAATGACGCAAACAAGCTCTCATCATTTTGAAATCTAAGTCACTAGAAAAGACACGTTTTTAGTTATTTATACTTGAAAAAGTTTCATCCTAGTATAAAACCAAGTACAGAAGTAAAATAAGTAGTTTTCTAATATTGATGTGCTATCTAAGTAGTGTCTGGCTCGTATTTAGCTTTCTTTGTCTTTTCTCTGTCTAGCCAGTGCTATTTACATTACAAGATTGCTTTATTCTATGTAAGCCCCATACTTATCCGCTCTTCCTTTATCTTGTTCTAATCTGTTGCATATCCCTCTTCCTTTATGAGTCTCAGCATTCTCTGAAGAGCTCTTTCTTTCTTACCCACAGAGCCGTGTCACATCAGAAATAATTTTCTTTCCCGTCTTTGGTATTCTTCCCACTAAGCTTCTCCCTTCTTTAGGTTCTAATTGAAAATATACTTCTATGTTTTCAAATAGGAATTACTGTAGACTAAGAGACTAGTGAATAGAAACAAAGAGAGGCATAGTGGAATGGCTCAAACCCCTGATGTACTTATAATCCTATTGCACCTGCATGGTTCCCACTGTGGATGATTTGGACTCACAGATGGCATTTAATCTCGGATGTACCTTTAGCAGCATCTTTATGCCATTTCTATTACTTTTTTGTCATAGTGATGCACACTGTAATTGCTTTTTACAAGTTATTAAAGTGAACCCTAGGTAACCAGTAAAAAACATAGTTGAAATACATATATGTGAACTGCTTTTTTTCTGCCAAAGGAATTGTAGTTCTGTTCAGCCAGTTTTTTTAGAAAGTGCAGCCAGGTCCTCAGGGTTCATAGGAACATCAGCGCAGCTCCACCCAAAAAGGAATGTTCCGCTTTAAGGCCTCCAACCCAACTCCTGTTTGTGAAATGGATCTTTTGGGGATGTTGACAGGTACCAGCTCTCCTTCACCCCCTCCCGCCCACAGCCTTCTAAAAACTGTCATGTTGCGGGACCATTCACAGTGCGTAGAGCCACTCACGCATGTGCAGTGGGCACCTGACTGTGAAGCCGCAAGCTGCAGCCATAGTAAAAATGCCGGTGCTGGGGAGAGAGGACGCAGGGTGAAAATGGCTGGGCCAAGCACAGCGCTGGATCGTGAGACAGGTAATTGGCTGTTTATTAAAAGTCAGCAACTTTTGTCTTTTATTTTTTACATTGGAGACTGGAGCTCCACTCCCACCTGTTGATTAGACTATGAAGGTGTAAAAGCTCATTGATGAGGTTATCCTTTTGCTCTGATCCTCAGCTGTGGTTGATAGCACTGTGCCAAACAACAGAGCCCTGTTTGAGTGCTGCCAATCCACTTCCACTCTCTTTGCTGCTGTATAGAGAACAGCCAGGAAATGACATCAGCCTGCTAGGTCTATCTAACACATTTTAGGTAGACCTAGCATGATCTATGTTTCTCCATGTTAAAATAAAACTATAGGCAAAACTTTTTATTTTTTTTTTTCATTTTGGATAGCGCAAGGGATAGTTATAAGTCAGATTTTTTTCGCCATCTGTGTCCCATTGCAGAGAATTGCTTTCACTTCCTGAGAAAACAGGAGGTTAGAGGGAATCCCTGCAAATTAAAAGAATTCCTTGGTGACCCCCAGGTCACCAGAACTAGTGTCCCCACTGGAAGATTTCCCTTCTATTACTTTTCTGGGGACAACCCAAAATTTGGGATTTCCTTTTACTGTACTTTTATTTTCATTTTCAATGATAATGGTAAACAGGACAAATAGAGAGGGTGAATCTCCTTAATGGGGGAACAGACAGCAAAAAAACTGACAGGTGTTCTAATCCATCTACACTTTGTCTAAAACTGAAAAAAAAACATTTTGCCTTTAGTTATACTTTAAATGCAGTCATGCTGGGTAACATGTAGGTAAAACAGTTACAGTTACTTAAAGTGTATGTAAACCAGAAAGTTCTCTTATTTGCTCCATTTTGGTTTGTGAAATAAAGCATTGAAAGTGCAAAAAAAAAAAAATAAGTTGTCCATCCAGCCAGAAATCTTGTGAACTGCTAACTTCCTGCACAAACTGCTTCAGGGCTGTCCTCAGCATTGTTCCATGCTATTTCTTTGGACTACAGAACAGAGAGAGGTGTAATGCCGCATACACGCGACCAGTTTTGCCGTCAGAATAAACTCCGAAGGTTTTTCGGACGGATAGAATTCTGCTCAAGCTGTCTTGCATACACACGGTAACACTAAAGTCCGAACGTCCAGAACGAGGTGACGTACAACATGTACGAGGGGTCTAGAAAAAGGAAGTTCAATAGCCAGTAGCCATTAGCTTCCATCTCATACTTGCTGCAAGTCATTTTTGGTCCGTCGGAACAGCATACAGATGAGCGGTTTTCCCGATAGGAATTGGTTCCTTCGGAAATATTTAGAACATGTTCCATTTCTAGGTTCGTCCGAATTTTCAAAAAAAAAAAGTCCGATGAGGCATACAGACGATCAGAATAGACGATGAAAAGCTTCCCTTGGACTTTTTCTGTCGGGCATTCCACTCGTGTGTACGTGGCTTTATGCAGTCTTAACACAGGGTTATCTAGTATTAAGACACTCCTTGTCCTAGGGTGACAACACTCCTCTGTATGGCTGTCACCCTAGGAGTGGAAGTGAGTTAATGGCAGAATTACCAAGGTAAAATAAAGTAAATAAAAGTGTGAAAAGAAAACGAATGTAGCCACCACATCTGAAGGCCGGTAAGCTGCAATGCTATTAGTGTTTATTCTTGGGTTTAGATGCACTTTAATATCTATATAAGAGCTAATAGTACTCCCCTGGACAATGCTATTGTCTGCTTTTATTTGCAGGGAGAACAGCACCCTCTTTGTTCAGGCATTATCCAGGATCACATCTACCTCCTGTATTGAGATTTGTACTTCAAAATAACAAAACTGAGTTTTTTTATGTTTTTTTTTAAAACACTACACACAACTATCTTGGATTTTATGTAGTGTTTATCAGACAAGCTAATGATCACTCTGAAATTTCAGATTTTTATGTCACAAAAGGCTTAAATCCAATAATGGATACAA
Source organism: Aquarana catesbeiana (assembly GCF_042186555.1). Lineage (NCBI taxonomy): Eukaryota > Metazoa > Chordata > Amphibia > Anura > Ranidae > Aquarana > Aquarana catesbeiana. The sequence continues at coordinate 720,251,072 of NC_133325.1, read as the reverse complement.
TGCAGTCACTGTTTAGCAGGTAACTTTTCACCAAGTTCAGTCAATTTGAAATTGACTTTCGAGACAGGTGCTGCTTGCAAGTACACATACAGTTCGAATTTCAACTGTTTCACAAATTGATCTGTTTATAGCCAGCCTTAGTATGTTGTTACGGGTTACTTTTTACACACAAGTAATATTTACACATCTACCATTGGCTACAATTAGATACTTTAAAAAATGTCACAGACAGAAAGAAAGAAAATTGGAAATTACTGGAGTTTACTGAGTATTTCACTATTCTCCCCTTCAAAAGTATTTTTAATTTTTTATTATTAATATTTAATATTTTATATCATATTATGTTTTTTAATTTTTAGTTAGGATTATAATGTGTTTACATTATATTTATTTATAAAACATCATAATGCACTATTTTGATTTTTGAAAGTATATCTCTGTGGACAATATCATTCTATAAGCCTCAAATGCGTGTATCGAACATTAGCATGTCATAATTGGTGCCTATTCATTTAGTTATCCCAATACTAGTGGGTGTGTAATGTTCAAATCACAACAAAGCAATATGACAAATAACAAATTAATATTCTTGTATGCAGTGGCTGTGTTGTAGAATCCCCCTGTGAAACATTGAACAGTTTAAGCTTTACAGTATAGTTCCATTATTATTTTCAGTTTTTTAACCCCTTGCCGACCGGCACATGCTGATATACGTCAGCAGAAGGGTGCGTACAGGCATATTAACGTACCTGTATGTTGCCCTTTAAGACGCAGCATTGTGGGCACGCACACGCTGCTGCGAGCTCCATGAGTGTGATCGCAGGTCCCGCGGACTCGATGTCAATGGGGATACCCACAATCGTCTCACAGAGAGGAAGAACGGGGAAATGCTGATAAAAACAAGCATTTCTCCACTCTTCCTAGTGACAGGACACTGACCACCGCTCCCTGTGATCAGGAGCGGTGATCAGTGTTGTGTCACACGTAGCCCATCCCCCCCACAGTTAGAATCACTCCCTATGACACACTTAACCCCTGCAGCACCCCCTAGTGGTTAACCCCTTCACTGCCAGTCACATTTACACAGTAATCAGTGCATTTTCTATCGCACTGATCGCTGTATAAATGTGAATGGTCCCAAAATAGCGCCAAAAGTGTCCAATCTGTCCTCCATAATGTTGCAGTCATGATAAAAATTGCAGATCGTCGCCATTACTAGTAAAAAAAAAAGAATATTAATAAAAATGCAATAAAACTATCCCCCATTTTATAGATGCTATAACTTTTGCGCAAAACAATCAATAAATGCTTATTGCGATTTTTTTTACCAAAAATAAAAATGTTTTTTTTATATATTTTGGGGGGATATTTATTATAGCAAAAAGTAAAAAATATTGCATTTTTTTCAAAATTGTCATTTTTTTTTTTTTTTGTTTATAGCGCAAAAAATAAAAACCACAGAGGTGATCAAATACCACCAAAAGAATGCTCTATTTGTGGGGGAAAAAAGGACATCAATTTTGTTTGGGAGCCACGCCGCATGACTGTGCAATTGTCAGTTAAAGTGACGCAGTGCCGAATTGCAGAAAACGCTCTGGTCTTTGGCCAGTCAAATGGTCCGGAGCTGAAGTGGTTAATTAGTCCTATTCTTTACTATGAATCAACGACCCACCTTTTGTTTGACCAATAGTTATTTTTTCCATTCCAAATGACAATTTTAAAGCCTCACCCAGATAGACTCATGCCCTGAACCAGTGCTGGATTAAACTCTGTGGAGATCCCCCAACCTTGGGGTCCCCCTTGCAGGTTTCTTCTACACATGGAATAACATTGAACTAAGTAGTGTGCATGTCAGCTGATAGATTGAGATGACCATCACTACAGTAAATTACATGTATGTAGGTTGCATCAAACTTTTTTACAAACTGACAGCTAAAAGAAGATTAGCTTTTAAGAGACAAACTGTAATGAGATCCTGATGTCTATGGTTTATGTAATTTACTGTAAGTTGTTATTGGGTACATTATATTAGTACAGTATTTTTTCTATAGAGTCTTTAATGTAAAGTTTTTGTTTCTAGAGTTGGTTCATTTTTTCTATCTTTAAACAATTTAAGAACGCTTCATTGTCATTTTCCAACAGGGTGGAGCCCATAGACCAGTGTCTACTCTGCCTATTTGGTAATCTGGCATTGCCTTGAACCAGGCCATAATTAGTCAAAACTATTGACATTTGCAAAGTTCTACTACTTTGAAACAGTAGTAAACTCTGCTTTATTCCATTAAAATATGTGAACCCAGCGCTACCTAACAAAAAACTCCTGTGCTAAGCTACATATTATCACTCTGTGCAGATGGTCTTGAAATCATCTACATAGATATAATAATACATAAATTCATAAAGACATCAAATAAAGTTCATATACTGCTGCATACATCTGTGCATCTATACAGTGGCCAATGATTGATTTAGTCCTTTAAAGTGCAATACGTGCTTCAGTATTCTTGTACCAATGATGTGCAATGAAAAGCAATAAAGTGCTGTGCTCCCCCCCTCATGTTACGGCCTCATCATGACTCCCAATAGGTATAGCGCCTCTTAGGTATATGACAATTCTGAGATGTCTATATGGGCAATTCACAACTCCTTCATATGTTCCAGCAGGGTAACAGATCTCTCTTATACTATATATAGAAAACCTGTGGATTCCCACTGGTTTGCTCAGTACGGAGCCCACGCTTTTGTGATGGTCTGTATTCAGTTGCTGCTCCGGCATAGGTGATCAGTGTTCTTCGTACAACTTTAAACACCTGGAAGAAGGTGAGAGTGTGAACATCCCTCACTGTAAAATTATTCTATGTATATGAGAGACCTGTTACCCTGCTGGAACATATGAAAGAGTTGTGAATTGCCCATCACAGGCACCTGATAAATATCATATACAGTGGGGACGGAAAGTATTCAGACCCCCTTAAATTTTTCACTCTTTGTTATATTGCAGCCATTTGCTAAAATCATTTAAGTTATTTTTTTTCCTCATTAATGTACACACAGCACCCCATATTGACAGAAAAACACAGAATTGTTGACATTTTTGCAGATTTGTTAAAAAAGAAAAACTGAAAAATCACATGGTCCTAAGTATTCAGACCATTTGCTCAGTATTTAGTAGAAGCACCCTTTTGATCTAATACAGCCATGAGTCTTTTTGGGAAAGATGCAACAAGTTTTTCACACCTGGATTTGGGGATCCTCTGCCATTCCTCCTTACAGATCCTCTCCAGTTCTGTCAGGTTGGATGGTAAACGTTGGTGGACAGCCATTTTTAGGTCTCTCCAGAGATGCTCGATTGGGTTTAAGTCAGGGCTCTAGCTGGGCCATTCAAGAACAGTCACGGAGTTGTTGTGAAGCCACTCCTTTGTCATTTTAGCTGTGTGCTTAGGGTCATTGTCTTGTTGGATGGTAAACCATCGGCCCAGTCTGAGGTCCTGAGCACTCTGGAGAAGGTTTTCGTCCAGGATATCCCTGTACTTGGCCGCATTCATCTTTTCCTCGATTGCAACAAGTTGTCCTGTCCCTGCAGCTGAAAAACACCCCCACAGCATGATGCTGCCACCACCATGCTTCACTGTTGGGACTGTATTGGACAGGTGGTTTTCTCCACACATACCGCTTAGAATTAAGGCCAAAAAGTTCTATCTTGGTCTCATCAGACCAGAGAATCTTATTTCTCACCATCTTGGAGTCCTTCAGGTGTTTTTTAGCAAACTCCATGCGGGCTTTCATGTGTCTTGCACTGAGGAGAGGCTTCCGACGGGCCACTCTGCCATAAAGCCCCGACTGGTGGAGGGCTGCAGAGATGGCTGACTGTCTACAATTTTCTCCCATCTCCCGACTGCATCTCTGGAGCTCAGCCACAGTGATATTTGGGTTCTTCTTTACTACTCTCACCAAGGCTCTTCTCCCCGATAGCTCAGTTTGACCAGACGGCCAGCTCTAGGAAGGGTTCTGGTCATCCCAAACATCTTCCATTTAAGGATTATGGAGGCCACTGTGCTCTTAGGAACCTTAAGTGCAGCAGAAATTTTTGTAACCTTGGCCAGATCTGTGTCTTGCCACAATTCTGTCTCTGAGCTCTTCAGGCAGTTCCTTTGACCTCATGATTCTCATTTGCTCTGACATGCACTGTGAGCTGTAAGGTCTTATATAGACAGGTGTGTGGCTTTCCTAATCAAGTCCAATCAGTATAATCAAACACAGCTGGACTCAAATGAAAGCGTAGAACCATCTCAAGGATGATCAGAAGAAATAGACAGCACCTGAGTTAAATATATGAGTGTCACAGCAAAGGGTCTGAATACTTAGGACCATGTGATATTTCAGTTTTTCTTTTTTAATAAATCTGCAAAAATGTCAACAATTCTGTGTTTTTCTGTCAATATGGGGTGCTGTGTGTACATTAATGAGGGAAAAAATGAACTTAAATGATTTTAGCAAATGGCTGCAATATAACAAAAAGTGAAAATTTTAAGGGGTCTGAATACTTTCCGTCCCCCCTGTACCTAACAGGCGCTATACCTATTGGGAGTCATGCGTGAGGGCACATGAGGAGGGGAGCACGGAACTTTATTGCTTTTCATTGCACATCAACCTGAAGCACGGATTGCACTTTAAAGGACTAATTTATTTGTTGGCACTGAATAGATGCATGGATATATGCTGCACTATATGAACTTTAATTGATGTTTTTATGAATTAATATATATATATCTATGTAGATGATTTCAAAACTATTTGCACAGAGTGATAATATGTAGCTTAGCACAGGAGTTTTTGTTAGACAGCACTGAGTTCGTATATTTTAATTTTAAAAGGACACCACACTTTTCACCGCAGCAGCAGTCTATATTACCACATATCACATTGGTACATTCACCGCAGCACAGGGACACTAATACTTAAACTCTGTTTTATGACTTGTATATACAGGTGAGCCTATAATTAAAGATGAGTCAAATAGCCCCCCCCAGTTCGGTTCGCATCAGAGCATCTGAACAGGCAAAAATTTTGAACAAACACGCAAACACTGTTAAAGTCTATGGGACACGAACATGAAAAATCAAAAATGCTCATTTTAAAGGCTTAAATACAAGTTATTGTCATAAAAAGTGTTTGGGGACCCGGGTCCTGCCCCAGGGGACATGTATCAATGCAAAAAAAGTTTTAAAAATTGACTTTTTTGGGAGCAGTGATTTTAATAATGCTTAAAGTGAAACAATAAAAATGAAATATTCCTTTCAATATTGTGCTTGGGGGGTGTCTATAGTATGCCTGTAAAGTGGCGCATGTTTCCCGTGTTTAGAACAGTACCACAGCAAAATGACATTTCTAAAGGAAAAAAGTCATTTAAAACTAATCGTGGCTGTAATGAATTGTCAGATCTCGGCAATATTGATAAAACTCATAGAAAAAAATGTCATGGGTTCCCCCCAGTCCATTACCAGGCCCTTTGGTTCTGGTATGAATATTAAGGGGAACCCCAAACCAAAAATTTAAAAAAAATTGCATGGGGGTCCCCCCAAAATCCATACCAGGCTCTTCAGGGGGGACCCTGCGCTAAATTAAAAATAATGGCATGGGGTCCCCCAAAATCTATACCAGACCCTTCAGGTCTGGTATGGATTTTAAGGGGAACCCTGAGCCAAAATTTAAAAAAAAAATGGCATAGGGGTCCCCCAAAATCCATACCAGACCCTTATCTGAGCATGCAACCTGGCAAGCCAAAGGAAAAGAGGGGGGACAAGAGAGCGCCCCCCCTCCTGAACCATACCAGGCCATATGCCCTCAACATGGGGAGGGTGCTTTCAAGTAGCCCCCAAAGCACCTTGTCTCCATGTTGATGGGGACAAGGGGATCATCCCCACAACCCTTGCAAGGTGGTTTTGGGGGTATGCAGGCAGGGGGCTTATCGTAATCTGGAAGCCCCCTGTAGCACGTGATGTCAGAGTAAGGTGGGGTCACACGTTTACATCACTGAGTTGCCCCGCCCTCGGCTATATAACAGCTGTCATTGAGAAGAAGCGTCACTCGCTCCCATGGGGCGGAGGTGTTGCAGCTAGATAGTATAAACATTGGAACTAAATTTAAGAACTATAAGCCTGCAATGTTCAGTTGAGCTATATTGCATATAGCCAGATTCTTCCTGCAAACAGGCTGGCCCGATAATAAAAGCTACTCTAAGAGCAGTGTACCTTTTATTCACTATGGGCTATACCTCTTGGAACTCATATGTATGAAGCATATACTTTTGGTTATCTTTTTCTTGCAGAGATGTTGTTGTCACTAATATTCAGCCATGTCCTGCAGTTGGCATGCCATAAACTGTTACAGTGGAACATATAACCTGCTATAAGCCAATTGTGTGCCAGCTAGTGCTCTGTGCTGATGGATTCTTGATGGTATTTCATATTATAGTCTACTCTACTGTCATATTTTTTTCTGATGTGATTCTGGACAAAGGGGCATGATTTTAATAGACATTTAACATAAAGTTATATTCAACAGAATTGCAGTTTTAAATGTACATTTATGTTGTATATTCATTTTAGATTTTCTTATGTACAACTGAAGATGTGTTTATGGTTTAGTGACACTTTCCATTTAAAGCTTTTTTTTTAAATAACCTTAAAATGGGGCACTCCATATTGCAAGGGTTAAATGGTTGTTTATTCTACATGATAAATAAGTTGTAAAATATACCTTATTCCTTGTTCTCCCGGCTGCTAGCACTCTCTCTGACTCTGCAGGTCATGAGTGGGCCCTTATCATCTTCACATACAATGCAGGACTGCTTTTCGTACACTGTACATGACAAAAATGTCAGAAACACTATGACCCGATCAGATGGTTTTGGGGTGACTGGTCACACAGCGAGGAAGCCATCCAGATCAAGGAATAAGAAAAGAGTTACTGCCTATTCCTCTACTCCTTCTACCCCTAGACTTAACAAAAACATTTTACTCTTGCAGTGCCTGGAGGCCCCACTGTAAGGGTATTTTTATTTATTTTTTGCTATCCGGATTGGAACTTGCTCTGTTCTTCAATAAATGTAAAATTAGTTAGAATAATAGCATTGTGTGAGGCCGCAATAGGCTATTTAATTATACCAAACATTCCAACCATTTCTATTTTTACAATGCTCTTATTAAACCTGAGCTTCCTCACCATAATTTGCACCTTGACAAGTATAATTGCATTGTTACTGGCCTACCATCTACAATCAATAAAACATGCTATTGTATGAGGCTTTGTTCTCTTCAAATGTTGCAGGTATATTTGCATGAGACAGAAAGCAGAAGTGGCTTTGATTTTAATCAGAGCATCATTAATGCAGACTATGGTTTCTTTCCATTCTGTTTAGGAACATGCCCAATGACAACTGGGCATTTACATTATTCTGAATGTTTGCTGCAAGGGAAATACATTTAGCAAACTTTACTTCAGGTTCTTGAGAAAGGCCATACTCTCTTTGGATACTTCCAACTTTGCAAGGCTAGGGACTTTATTGGGGTTTCTATGTCCCATATAAGAGATTTGGGAATGAAAATTCTGGAAAATTCAATCTACACATTAAATAAAGTTTCCATGGTTGCAATGAGAATGAATTAGATTTTTTGACAGTTCTATAAAGTCATGTATGGCTACCAATGGCTAAAATTGGTTGCAGTGTAAGGATAAAATTGTTTTTTTAGGCTAAAAATGGGTTTTAATGTCACAGGTAACAAACCTGATAAGTGCTTAAAATGTAGGCACAAAAAATCTGAATAATGGACCCTCGGTTAATTTACAGCAGCCAAACAATGCAAATGTGCACTTGAAAATTACAGTTGAAAAATGGGCTTTTGAAATTCATTGGTAGCTATGAGCTGAGAATTTTTTTTTCTGAAGATGGTTGTATAAAGGTAAATGTGTTTTTAAACCTAACAAAATCCATCCCCATGTAGTTTGTTTTGCTGTCTGTCCCAGTTTCAGCATGTATCACTGCACTCCCTTTGTCCACACATTTTATATACTGACCTGCTGCCTTTGTGCTTCCTGTCTCAGCTCCCATTCACATTTGTATGTAGCCTGCTTCTGCTTTGAACTTTATATGTAACCTCACGTTACTCAACTTGGCTGCCTGCCTTAGCTTGTATCCTTTTCATACTTTCCTGGCTGTGCTAGCCGTGGAAATAATTTCATTTAGATTAGAGTGTGAAGTGCAGGTAAGTGTCAGTGGGCAGTGGGTAAAGCTCTCTGTATGCCCCGAATGGGCAAAGTGACAGATTCTCTTTAATCTCTTGTCTACTGCCGTATGTTTTTAAATGATGGTAGGTTGCACATGATATTCTGAAGCCCCATTTTTAAATAGTGTTATATTTACCACCTGTCATTGCACAGCACAGGTCACAGGCAAAATGTAGAGTGCCAATCAAAGTGGTTCTGTGCCTTGTGATTGCTGTGATAGTGAATCACAGTGATCACACTTGTAAACAGTATTGCTGCTTATGTTTTAGAGCCCTCTTCTTCCTTTCACAACAGAAAGAGAGGTGGAAAAAAAATTGAACGGGGGTTAGGACATCCTAGGGAGGTAGTTAGTTGCAGAATAGGGGTGTAATGATGTGCTGTATCTTCTAAATGTCATGTTTTACCCACCTCAATACTAGCATGTTTCTTCATTTCCAAAACATTTTGGAAAACAATTAGATCACCTTGGGGTATCACCTTTCCAAAAAAAGGTAATTTTGGGGATGTTTGTATGTTTTTGTTATAACAGAAAGTGAGGGACACAGTGTTTTTTTGTTCTTTTTTCCTTTCTATGGTAAAAAAAAGTGGTTATTACATGCCATTAAAATGATGCGCTATCTGTCCCAAAAAAATATCAGTCAAACTTTCACAGCACTGAAAAATAAAAAAAAATTGCCTGGCAATGAAGGGGTATATACTGGCTGGTACTCTGTAAGTGGATAAGCTGTAGTATTTTGCTTACGTATACTAAGGGTAAAAAAAAATCGTCACTTTCCCTTTTAATGTAAGCATTACACTAATGGTTCAAAGTAGTTTGTTGCAGAAGAGTGGTAAAATGATTTCTTCCTTTCCAAAAATTTTGGAAAAATATTAGATCACCTTGGGGTGTCATCTTTCCAAAAAAGGGTACTTTTTGGGGATGTTTGTATGTTTTTGTTACAACAGTAAGAGAAACTTTTTTTTGGTCTTTATTCGGTAAAAAAACAGTGGTTATTAAATGCAATTAAAATAAAGTGCTATCTGTCTCAAAAACATTATCAGTTAAACTTTTACAGCACTGAAAAATGAATGGCCTGGCAATGAAGGAGTATATACCGGCTGGTACTCAAGTGGACAAGATAAGATAAGCTGGAGTATTTTGCATATGTATACTAAGAGGAAAAAAAAAGTCTACCGTTATCCTTTTAATGTAAGCATTGCACTAATAATTCAAAGTATGTGCTCACTGGGAATACATTAAAGTCTCCCTTTTAATGTATTAATTGGATATATTTAGTGTTTTCAATGGGCTGTCATTTTAAAACAATATCTTGCTTAGACTGGATTTAAATATTAATATTAATATCAGTATTAGTACTACTCAAGCATACTAATATGCCAATCATGGAAAGTTAATGCAAAACATTTTCACTTCAATCAATTTTCTGACTTAATATTTAAAAAAAAAAAATCTTCCTATTAAACTGTTATAGAAAATCCTGATCAGTCTGAATGTATATCCAACCCCAATGTTCCCATGTCTAAAAGAAAACTGCTATAATTCAATAAATGCCACTCTGATTCACCCAGATCATCATTACCTAGCTGTCATCTCTCCTTATGTCATTCATTTTCTTGGAGCAGCTCGGAACTTAACCAATATTTCCTATAAGATGTTCATTGATAGTGACAGAACTCATTCAGACAGAAGCAAAGTCTACAATCTAAATATATTTGTCTGAAATGTTGTCTGACAGCCATATTTAGTGCATGTATGTACATTAAAAACATAGAATAAACCTTTAATGGATCCAATTATTGCCCAGCTGCCAGACTTCAAAAAGTGTCTGTTTATTTTATCGTCTTTATACTGCAGTAGAACCCTGAACAGTATGCAAATGATGGATTGTTCGGAACACTGCCTTCCTTATACACTGATAGAATTCAGTATGGTTCTGGAAACTGATTTGCAACTGTCTTTGTATGCAGGATAGCGAGAACTACCACATAGGGCTGTAAGTAGCACAGCTCAGATTAATGGCTGACATGGGAACCCTTCTAGCAGGATATCCCACAGAGTTCAGACAAGGGTAGCTCAATATGCTTAGGCAGTATTAAAGTTAATTAGGAAAAGATTCACCTGCAGCTCTCCAAATCCATATCTCTCCTGGGTATCAGATTAAGAGCTAGTCTGTGCGTAGACGAAATCAGATAGCAACACTTGAGGCTTCGGAGTCTAATAGGAGTGTTCAGTGGATTCGAGCTGCCAAGATACCTGTTTATTTGTTCACATTTTTTTCCAACACTAATACACTTTAGAGTGAATTTTCACAGAACTTTTACAATTTGTCTAAAGAGAAAATACAATTTTTATCATAATAATATCATATTTTATTTCTTACATATCCAGTATTGAAGGTGTCACGGTTCATAACATGTTTGTATTAACATCAAATAACTGATTTTATTTATTTTTTTACTTCTGTGAACAGCTACCAAGGGGAAATCATAGTGGTGCTCATGGCAACTAAATACATTTTGGTGTTTATTTTTTTTTTTTTAGAAACTTTTTATTACAGTTTTTTTTTTCAAAGAAAAATGTACCATACATTTTCAAAAGTTGTGCCACAGTATCATAGATAAGCACAATATAGATAGAAATGCATAGTCTGTATACATTTTACAAAGGTAAAATTCACAGACGAAATGCAAGAAGCAGTATATACCATCACAGAAAATTATTTCACAAAGCACATGAGTGAAAAATGGAGTGCAGGGAGTGTTGGTTGTGAGGGAAGAAGGAGCGGGATCAGATGGAGTCCAGCCATGCAGACCAGATTTTATCATATTTAGGTGGGCAGCCTCTACTCATATAATTCAGTTGGTACAAGGGAAGTGTGGCTCTAACAGTCGGACACCAATCAATGTAAGAGGGTGGGGTAGTTTCCTTTTAAGGGGGATTTCCATCCTGGCATGTGTTTAGCATGTTTCAAGATAGATAGGGAGTCACAAAACCTAACAATAGAACCAAGCGATCCAGGGTTAAGGATACATTTTTATTTTATTGGCTCAATGCTAAAACTTCAGCGGTTGTTATAAAAATCATCAATGACCTGTTGACATGACAGTGTTTTGGGGTCAGATTCAATTTTAACTGGAGCTAAAGCAGTAGGGAAAAAATAACCAAATGGGTAAAGGTACCCATAAGAACATACAGTCATACTAAGGACTTGGAGATCTACCAATAAACATTCATGCATGTTTGTTTTATTCAGACATCTACAACACCAGGAAAAATAGATTCCAGGTAATTCATTTTCCTTCTGAGATTGGTCAACCTAATAGGGAGTGTGAATTTTTATCAGCAGGATAAAGTGATCATCTTATGTCTGTGGGTATCTTAACGTGAACCTGTCAGGTTCTAAGAATTGGCTAGGCTAATAATAGCACTGAAGTTACCTTGAGGTGCCTGCAAGTGCTTGTGATAGATTCAAAGTAATCATTTTGTTCCTATGGATCTTCTGAATTTCACACTGAGGCTGTGCACTTGGTCCTGCTGGTGAGACCCACTGTCCCCTGCCATTCACAGTCTAATATACTGTAAACACTGATCAATGTGGTTATGGCATTGGGCAAAAAAATGGTGCAGTTGGGCCGTGCAATAGGAGAAGGGACTAATGTAGACTGGATGGAAGTAGAAACCCAACTCTGAACCTGGAATCTAAGGTCTCCACTGCCGTGTATCGATTGGTTGAAGAGCTGCACAGATACTTACAGGTTACACCTCAAGCCACTTGCACTTAAGCAATATAATTAGCTTAGCTAGATTTTAGATTCCACTTTAGTGTATGTATACAAAAAGATGGCAGGACATTTCCACCACTCTCCTCATAAAAATACTCTGAACATAGAGGCTAAATGCAGATAGGATTCTATCTCCACTGCTTTAGCCTTCACTACAATGGGAATTCTTTACAGCAAGTATGGAGCCAGGTGCCTCTCGTGTAGTACTCAGGCATGACTTTGAGCGCTATAGGCATGGATGCATGAGCTGTGCCAGGCGTGATAAATAGTAAAAGTAGCATTAAATACTCTCATTTTTGTTAACTAGTGGATCAAAAGCAGCCTTGGTAACTTTCTTTAGCACATCATTTCATTTTTGTAGGGTCACAAACATGTATTATCTTGATTAAACACCACCACTGGCTCTGGGTCCCTTAGTTCAGATTCTTTGAACCTCCTTGCCACTGGACATGTGTTTTCATGCATGCACACAACTTAGAGACACACAGCTGTCCAGGAGTGTACATGCAAGGTGGTACTGTAGGGCTTTGCAAGGAAAAGGGAAAGGAACCATCTTGGAACTGGATGGCAGGGCTATCACTTAAGGGAGCAAGCTAAATGAGAGTAAAGGAAAACTTAGAAAAATAATAAGAAGAAATTTAACGCAATAAGTCTTAGGTAAGAAGACATATTGCCAAAAGTTTTTTTTATCACATTATGTACTTAATTAGTGTATTTGGAGATTGGTATATAAGTCTGCTTCGTAGTATAAAAATCTAAGCTTCAAAAAAAGTAAGTGTTTTGGTAAACCCCAGAAATGGAGCCTCTTAAAGCAGTATTAAAATGCTTGTAAACCATAACATATACCCAGTGAAATGACTGGCCTCAGCCTATACACAAATCCTCCTAAATAACTTGTACCTGTTTATTTGCAGCCTTTCCTACTCCATCCAGAATTTATAAAGCTTGTCTGAGCTGTCTTAAAAAAGGGGGCAAAGAGCTGAAATGACACTCTGCAGAGCTCAGAGCTTTGAAAGCTACTTGGAGGAAAGAGACACACCTTCCCCACACTCAGCTGGAGCTCCTCCCCATCACCTTTTTTCTCTTGGTGTCAGGGAAAAGTGACTCTTGTTGATAGCAGAGGAATGAAGCAGAAGATAGAATTGACACTTAGTGCTCTGGATCGAGACACGTACACAGTATAGAAGGATATGCTTTGCTCATATTTAATGTCTGAGGTTTACAACCCTTTTAAAGCCAAAACCAACAGTGAAATATATATAAAACCTTACTAATCCTTAGTTTTATTTTTTAGACTTAGGTAGTGTTAGATATTATAGCAGATATAGATACACTAATAAATTGAAGCAAAACTTCTACTAGTTTATTGCAGTTACTGTACATCAAACATTTGTTTACCCTTTTGGGATACATTTCATCACCATTGTAAGCATCCCTGTCAGTGGTAAATGGTGTGTCTCATCCTTGTAACTGCTCTATCTGCAGGACAGCTTGTTCTTTTGAAAATCAACTGACTTACTAAAAATAAAGGAAAGAAAGTCTAAAAAAGAAAACGAATACAGTCAAATTATTTAGGAACTGGTAAGCAGCAATATAATAAATGTTTGCTGCTGGGTGTAATACCACTTTAATCTACTGTAAATGGTCTTGTCTGCATCCAATGTGTCCAATGAGTGTGTACTCTTAACAGGGTTGTAACATGTACCAATAACTGTGCTGAATTTCATTCAAATATTCCCCTAGGCTTATTCAATCTAACATTATGGCATGCAGATTAAAAAAAAAGTTCCAAAGTAATGTAAAGACACTGTCTCAAATGACACAGTGCAACCTCCACTTTATAACATGCAGTAGTTATGCAATAGTATATCTTGTATGATTGATGGGTTTGTCATTTACAATCTATCACTACATTACACCCAGGGCCGGATTAACATAGGGGCTGGTGGAGCTGCAGCTCCAGGCCCCTCCCTTAATATAGGCCCATGGCAGTGGCTTATGAATATCTGTGTGCCTTCCTGAAGGAAGAGGAGCCCTCTGTGCACACATGGAGGAGACAAGAGTTAGTCAGTGCAGCCCAGTCTTGTCTCTACCGATGCCTGACTCCTATCACAGGATCTGTTACATTCGCACAGATCCTCCTATCCTCCTCAGTGTCTGGGAGCTGTCTGGGGGAGGGGCGCTGATGTCCTAACCAGCAGGAGCCCGGGAGGAAGGACATCTCCCATGCTGTTGTTGAGATAAGGTTAGTACATTTGTTAGGGAGGTGTTTTATTGTGCTAGGGGAAAGACTGCTGCTTCCCCCCATGTAATGTGCTCTCTTGTGCCCAGTGCCCACCATGTCATGTGCATTGCAGTGCCCTCCATGTAATGTGCTGTGCCCACCATGTCATGTGCATTGCAGTGCCCTCCATGTAATGTTCTGTGCCCACCATGTCATGTCATGTGCATTGCAGTGCCCCCATGTAATGTTCTGTGCCCACCATGTCATGTCATGTGCATTGCAGTGCCCCCATGTAATGTGCTATGCCCACCATGTCATGTCATGTGCATTGTAGTGCCCTCCATGTAATGTGCTGTGCCCACCATGTCATGTCATGTGCATTGCAGTGCCCCCATGTAATGTGCTGTGCCCACCATGTCATGTCATGTGCATTGTAGTGCCCTCCATGTAATGTGCTATGCCCACCATGTCATGTCATGTGCATTGTAGTGCCCTCCATGTAATGTGCTGTGCCCACCATGTCATGTCATGTGCATTGTAGTGCCCTCCATGTAATGTGCTGTGCCCACCATGTCATGTCATGTGCATTGCAGTGCCCCCATGTAATGTGCTATGCCCACCATGTCATGTCATGTGCATTGTAGTGCCCTCCATGTAATGTGCTGTGCCCACCATGTCATGTCATGTGCATTGCAGTGCCCCCATGTAATGTGCTGTGCCCACCATGTCATGTCATGTGCATTGCAGTGCCCCCATGTAATGTGCTGTGCCCACAATGTCATGTGCTGTGCATTGCAGTGCCCCCATGTAATGTGCTGTGCCCACCATGTCATGTTCTGTGCATTGCAGTGCCCCCATGTAATGTGCTGTGCCCACCATGTCATGTCATGTGCATTGCAGTGCCCCCATGTAATGTGCTGTGCCCACAATGTCATGTGCTGTACATTGCAGTGCCCCCATGTAATGTGCTGTGCCCACTTTGTCATGTGCTGTACATTGCAGTGCCCACCATGTAATGTGCTGTGCCCACCATGTCATGTCATGTGCATTGTAGTGCCCTCCATGTAATGTGCTGTGCCCACCATGTCATGTCATGTGCATTGCAGTGCCCCCATGTAATGTGCTATGCCCACCATGTCATGTCATGTGCATTGTAGTGCCCTCCATGTAATGTGCTGTGCCCACCATGTCATGTCATGTGCATTGCAGTGCCCCCATGTAATGTGCTGTGCCCACCATGTCATGTCATGTGCATTGTAGTGCCCTCCATGTAATGTGCTATGCTCACCATGTCATGTCATGTGCATTGTAGTGCCCTCCATGTAATGTGCTGTGCCCACCATGTCATGTCATGTGCATTGCAGTGCCCCCATGTAATGTGCTATGCCCACCATGTCATGTCATGTGCATTGTAGTGCCCTCCATGTAATGTGCTGTGCCCACCATGTCATGTCATGTGCATTGCAGTGCCCCCATGTAATGTGCTGTGCCCACCATGTCATGTCATGTGCATTGCAGTGCCCCCATGTAATGTGCTGTGCCCACAATGTCATGTGCTGTGCATTGCAGTGCCCCCATGTAATGTGCTGTGCCCACCATGTCATGTGCTGTGCATTGCAGTGCCCCCATGTAATGTGCTGTGCCCACCATGTCATGTGCTGTGCATTGCAGTGCCCCCATGTAATGTGCTGTGCCCACCATGTCATGTCATGTGCATTGCAGTGCCCCCATGTAATGTGCTGTGCCCACAATGTCATGTGCTGTACGTTGCAGTGCCCCCATGTAATGTGCTGTGCCCACTTTGTCATGTGCTGTACATTGCAGTGCCCACCATGTAATGTGCTGTGCCCACCATGTCATGTGCTGTACATTGCAGTGCCCCCCATGTAATGTTCTGTGCCCACCATGTCATGTCATGTGCATTGCAGTGCCCCCATGTAATGTGCTGTGCCCACCATGTAATGTGTTGTACATTGCAGTGCCCCCATGTAATGTGCTGTGCCCACCATGTAATGTGCTGTACATTGCAGTGCCCCCATGTAATGTGCTGTGCCCAGTATGTCATTTGCTGTGCATTGCAGTGCTCACTATGTAATGTGCTGTACATTGCAGTGCCCACCATGTCATGTGCTGTACATTGCAGTGCCCACCATGTCATGTGCTGTACATTGCAGTGCCCACCATGTCATGTGCTGTACATTGCAGTGCCCACCATGTCATATGCAGTTCCCACCATGTCATGTGCTGTGCCCACCCTGCCATGTGTTGTGCCCAGCATGTAGTGTGTTGTGCCCACTGTGCAATGTGCTGGGCTGTTCAGCAGTGCCCACCATGTCATGTGCAGTTCCTAACATGTAATGTGCAGTTGCATTGCCCACCATGAAATGTGTTGTGCCATTCAGTGCCCACCATGTAATGTGTTGTGCCATTCAGTGCCCACCATGTAATGCACTGTGCCATGCAGTGCCCACCATGTAATGCGCTGTGCCCACCATGTAATGTGCTGTGCCATGCAGTGCCAACCGTGTCATGTGCAGTGCCCACCTTGTAAATTACTGTGCAGTGCCCACCCTGTCGTGCTGTATTGTGCCCACCATGTCATGTGCTGCGCCATGCAGTGCTTACCATGTAATGTGCTGTACATTGTCCACCATGGCATGTGCCGTGCAGTACCCACAATGGAATGCGCTATGCAGGGCTCACCATGTCATGTGCGGTGTCCACCAATGAATGTGCTGTGCTCACAATGTAATGTGCTGTGCTGTGTCATACAGTGCCCACCATATAATGTGGTGTCATGCAGTGCCCACCTTGTCATGTGCAGTAACCACCATATAATATGCTGTGCCCACCTTATAATGTGCTGTGCAGTGCCCACTTGTAACGTGCAGTGCCCACCATGTAATGTGCTCAGCTGTGCCCGCCATGTCATGTGCTGTGCCCACCATATAAGGTCCTGTGCCCACCGTGTGCATGTGCTGTGTTGTGCCCACCATGCAATGTGTTGTGCAGTGCCAACCATGTCATGTGCTGTGCCCACCATATAATGTACTGTGCCTACCTTGTAATGTGCTGTATTGGGCAGTGCCAACAGTGTAATGTGCTGTGCCCGCCATGTAATGTGCTGTGCTTCGCCCACCATTAAATGTTGTATCCATGTATCCACCATGTAATGTGTAGTGCCAACCCATGTAATGTACTGTGCTATACACTCCCCCCCCCCGTGTAATGTACTATGCCCCCCCTCTCTCTCTTTCACCCTGTTCTCTCTCTCGCCCCCTTCATCCCCCTCTTTCCTACCACCCTCTCTCTCTTTCACCCTCTCTCTATTCCCCTTTTTCTCACCTCCTCTCTCTCGTCCCCCTCTCTCTCACTCAACGCCTTTCTCTCTCTTTTCCCGTCCCTTTCATCCCCTCTTTTTTCAGCCCCCCATCTCGCTATCACCCCCCTCTCTCTCTCTTTAATTTAATTCAACAAAAAACATTTTTGCGTTTTCATTTTATTTATTATCATAAAAAGGCCCACCAAAATCCTTAGCACCAGGCCCATGTTGCTCTTAATCTGGCCCTGATTACACCCCACTCCACCTCTTGAATTATTTTTCACCTCCCAGCCCGCGCCTTCTCTCACACCTCCCACCCTCTTCCTTAAGCAAGATGTAAAAATCTGTCACAGTTCCAGAAATGATTTTAAAGTATAGCTTGTCTAATGTATGAACAACCTTCCAAAGCAGTCTGCATCATCTGCAGAAGAGTAAAACACTGATGGAAAGTTTTAGCAGTTAGAAAATCTCTTTCATAAGACAGTCTATTGCTTTCTCTATCTCCTAAAGCCAAATAATTCTGGAGATGAAACTACGAATGTATACTTAGCAAATATTAGAAGAGGGAATAGTTCATCAGCTGTAACCTAGGCTGGTCAGAAGCATTTCTCTCATCATTTTCTGAGAGAGATGGAGATCAGCTTCTTTACTTCCCACTCAGTGGGCACTCTCACCCACAAAGATCTTTTTCTTTCACTATGGGAATGTTTCTTTTTTGGATGCATGCCCAAAGAAATCATTGTTCTCTTATCAGAGGTATTCTTGCTTGAAGAGCTACTGGTACTTTTATGGTACATTATTATTTCTTAGCCCTCAGACTGTCCAGTGGAGATAAATAAACTGCTTAAAGGAAAAAATATAACTTTTGGTCAGTTTTATTTACGTTTATTTTTTAATGTTTTATAAACTAGATTTTTTTTATCAATAATTTATATTCAGTTTTATCAATATACAAAAGGTGTACAACATTTGCCAAGTATCAACATGTACTACAGATGGTGACACAGATGACCATAGCTAACAAAGTCGTGCATCTACATTAACATTGATAAGGGTTTCAAGTGATACTTATAGGGCAAGAGGTGTTTCTCCACTCCTCCAGCCACCCCATTGGGAACTTACTGTGTCTTGGTGGAGGGACAACCCCTGCAGGCCCATGTCTCTATTATAGCAATCACAGGTGGGAGATGTGATCAACTGATCTCTCCAGTAAGTAATAGGTTCAACAGGTCTACTGTTATTAGCAGATATTCACCAAGAACTTATAGCTCTTAACTAAAAGGGAAATAAATAAGGATCAACTCAGAGACAAAGGGAAAAGAAAGAACTTGAACCTTAATTAGGGTACATTTTCTCAGGACTCTGCTGGAGAATATGAATAGTTGTTTTATGAGCTCAGGATCATCACCTATGAGGATTTTTCTTATTGTGTCTTGTGGGCGTTATACCATTTTATCCATGGTTGCCAGTGTGGAAGGAATTTTGCGCATTTTCCCTCTATGGATGCCAGCATAGTTTCATAAGTGTAGTGAATGGACAGTGTGCGAATGGCCTCTTTTACCTCTGGAGGGTTCGGAGATCTCCATAGTCTGAGTATTACTAATTTAGCCGCTAGGAATAGGTGGGTGGTGAATTTCCTATTGAGCGGTGGTATGTCTTCAATGCTCATATTTAAGAGGGCTAGAGAAGGGGAGTATTGTATAGGTAGACCTGTCACTTGGTGGAGGATTGTGAATATGTTGGACCAATATTTAACCTCCGCAATTCCATAGAATATGAAAGATGGTGCCTGACTGTGCACAGTTCCTCCAACACAAAGGAGGTGTGGAGGGGTCAAATTTGGCAATCCCGTATAGTGTCAGGTACCATCTTTGTGTGACCTTGTGGGAGAGTTCCCAGAGGTTGGTGCATTTAGTGGCTGAGTGAGTGTGTTGTAGGGCTTTGTACCATTGTTCTTCCGAAAAGGAATTGTTGAGATCCCTCTTCCATGCTAGCATTGAGTTTGTTTTCACAAGTATAGACTTGTCATTTAGGAAATTGTAGAACAGTGAGATGCCTCTCTTACAGCTTTACTTAGCAGTGAGGTGGATTTGGATCTGCCAGAATAAATTATATTTGGGAGTATTATTGCTTTTAAGATAGGCTGCTATGCGGATGTAGTTAAATTGCTCTGAAGTAGGTAGACCATACTCCAATTGTAAAGCAGAGAATGGTTTCATAATTTTGCCCGAATATAAATCCGATACCCATTTTACTCCCCGTTTTGTCCACCTGTCCAAGTGTAATTCAGGGATTATCATTGCTAGTGTGGATGTGGGTATTGATAGGGGAATAGTAGGGGTTGATAGAGATTTGGATGTCACCAGGGTCTTCCAAGAAATCAGGGTTGCTAAAATTGGGAGTCGGAGATCAGTGGACTTGTATTTAAGGTGAGGGTAAGCTAGGACATACTCATATAAGATATTCATGGTATTAGAGTGTGTTCAATGATCCCCCATAGTGGGGTGTGTTGGCTAGGAAACCATCCTCTAATTTGTGCTAATATTGCAGCTATGTGATAGTCAGCTAAGACTGGTAAACCCACTCCTCCTGCTCTTTTTGCCTTGCTAAGCTTGGAAAAAGCACTTCTAGCATTTTTGCCTTCCCAAGGGTATCTATAAAGTATTGTTTGTAAAGCTGGAAAAAATTTTCAGGGGACTGGGATAGGTACTGTGCAATATATGTAAAATAAATGGGGTAAGAGTTGCATTTTGAAGGCTGCTAACCTTCCTGACCATGATAATGTATGTTTGCTTAAGGTTTGTAATCCCTCCTTTAATTTTCTTTCAAGTGGAAGGTAGTTAGCCTTGAATAATTGCTCAGGTTGGGAGGTGAGTTTTAGGGATTAGCTTGTAGGCCCAGCTTGTCTTGTGGAGTTACTCCCAGATCTAAAATATAAGATTTGGTGTAATTTACTTTGTAGTACGACGCCATACCATACCCTTGCAGTAGATGAGATACATGCACCAGGGAAGACACTGGATTTGTGAGCATTAAAATCACGTCATCCGCAAAAGGGCTTATGACGTGTTTATGGTTATTGATCATAAAACCATGTATGTCAGTGTTTTGTCTAATGCTGGAGGCTAATGGCTCCATAGTATAAGACATACCTGGGATTGTCGCTCCAAGTAAACACATAGAGATAGTGAGCTTTAGAGGAGTTCTAGATATTTCAGAGGCAACAGCAGTTACTCTTCTTCACGCTGGAAATAGTAGTCCACAATCCCAAAATATGTGTCTAAAGGTGCCTGGAAGTTGACAGCCCCAAAAGCATAGCCCAGATGTTCCTGGGAACATCACCCAGAGTCTGTAAGGAGTGTAATACCATCTGGTCAATGCCTTATAGACCGTTTCCCTAATCGCCAATGATTTAGTGGCCTTACGTAGGTTTTCTAGCATGGTATCCCAATCCTCCGGAGTGAACTTTTCATTACAGTCAGTCTCCCATTTACTTCTATATGGAGGTTCATCTGAAAAATATGAAGCCAACGCTGTTTTTTAAAGAGTTGAAATTAGGCCTTTTTGCCTCTGGGGGAGTAATAGCAGATCTGTTCGAAGAATGGGGGGGGGGTAAGACTATGATGGGAGATAAAAAAGTGTCTTATTTGTATAAAATTATAGTGTTCCTGAAGTGGGATTTGATGTTGTGTGTGGAGAAGATCGAATGTGGAGAATGTATTTCCAAGCTGAAGAGCAGCTAAGGTGACCAGGGACTGGGATTTCCACCATGCAGAACTTTCAGGGTGATGAAACGCTAAGGCAAATAATGGTTCTCCTAGGAAGGATGAGCCTGGAGGTGCAGGTTAAATTAGTCCAAGTTTGCTTTTATACCAGTGCCAAAGGGTGAGTGATTGGGAGATGATAGAGTTAAGGGGAGTAAGCTTATGTGTGGAGTTGGAGGGTGATCATAATATGTACAGAAGGCAATAAGGTCTAATGGAGGTGGATTCAAATTTGACCCAGGGTACTCTTGAATCTTTGATGTTCCACTGAGCTATTTGGGAAAAACAGGCAGCTAAGAAGTAAAACCAAAGGTTAGGAAGACCCAAAACTCCGGTGGATTGAGATTTATATAGAATGTGTTTTATATAAACTGAAACTGAACCCATCAGGACCTGGGGTGACCTATCGTTTCAGGGATTTGATTACAGTAAGCAGTTCTTCCTCTGTAAAGGGTGCATTAAGAGATTTTACTTGAGAGGTTGTTAAAGAGGGTAGAGGAAGGGAGGATAGCCAGTCATGTGAAGTTTGGGAAGGGTAGGAGGGTGGGTGGGAAAGTAAGTTGCAATAGAAATTTTCAAAAATAGTCAGGACTTCTTTAGGGTGCGAGACCATTTGACCGGAGGTATTACAGTGTTTATATAGATGAGGGGGGTGTATAGTCTGATACAGTTTACGGGTGAACATGGAGGATGCCAAATTGCTATGTAGAAGGAATTTGGCTTAGTACCAACGGAGGGACTTTTCGTTTTTTGTGGATAAGAGGGTATCTAACTCCAGCCTTTTCTTGGCTACCAATTGTGCGTTGGACAATGTTGGATTCCCTATTTGTATCTTGTGTAGTTTCTCCAATTCTGCGGTCAGTGCATTAATTTGTTGCCAGCGTTCTCTATTTTTTCTTGAGGCTATGCTAATGAGACAGCCCTTTAAAACAGCTTTGTGAGCCACCCATAGAGTGCTGGGGGATATGTCCGGTGTGGCATTCAAAGTAAAGTATTCCCCGATGGCAGTAGAGATTTCTTGTCGTGTGATAGGATCTGCAAGCAGGGATTAATTTAATAGTGTGCTCTTATTACTCCACCAAATTGCAGCCTATTCACACCAAAGTGGCAACGTTATTCAGCTTTCTTGACAGTGTTTTGATTCTGTTGGAAGAAGGTGGTGAATAAATAGATTAATATGTTATAGCTCACCATTAAATTACTAAAAAGGCAAAGTTTTAAATGTTTAGTCCTTATAAACATAGAACACATTTTAACAAGAACTCTTAATATAGAAAAAATGTTTTCAGAGGCTACATGGACTTTTATGGCACTTGTATGGACAACAACACATAGATAATCTAAAAATATTTTTTATTAATAAAAGATTATTTAAAACATACAAAGTACCAGCATACAAATCTCTCTGTAATGCCCACACATAGGCATTAAAACTGCTCTCTACTTACTGGAAAATTACATAGAAAAGCTGATTCTTATGGTCTATCACAACAGGTTAATCCATCTCTTCTCAACATGTTTCGCGGCAGTAACTGCTTCCTCAGGAGTGTTTTTAGAGAGCAAAATCATCTATAAGAAACTGGTAAAATCAAAATACAGGAAAATATATATGTGTAAAGTACAATAGTGTAATTTGTATGTCCAGGCATAGAGATTCAGGTATACAATTGCATATGAGCTTACCTGTCACCCATTAAGATGGACAGCATGTAGAACGCCAGGAGGCAAAGTAGTAGGCTGTAATAGCTCTTTATAGTTATATTGTTAGTCTGGTTGAAAAAAGACACTAGTCCATCCAGTTTTAAACAAAAGAAGGTCCATGGTACATTTCAAATCATAACCCTAGCGATCTTGTTTACAACTTGAAAAGTATTTATGAACACACCCACTATGAACATTAAAAACGTGATAAGTCAATCACTAATAAACCAGGCTTATCAGTATATTTTTTTATTTTTTATTTTTACATTTTGTAGATTTGGCTAGCCTATAAAGAATAAATTGAATATTGGGTTATGATGACTTAAAATCTGAATGGCTTGGTTCTTTAGAGATTAGACAGATTTGCATGCAAAGATTCAATCACATAAATTTGGTTATCCCAAAAAAAGTCCCAGCTGATTTTAAACCCATCACAGCTTTTGAACTTGAAAAACACACCCCTAAGAATCCAGATTATAATAATTTAGTGGACAATTATAAATGTAGTCTGTTGTCATCAACAGCTGGGATGGAAGAGTGCCAAGTACAACTACTGAAAAAAAATTACAAATCCAACAGCAACCACTCTGCTTCTACAGTCATGGTATATGAAGGCCATCTGTCGTTTCTGATGACACAATGTGGAAAAGAATAGACAGGCATGTGGCAAAATGGAAAGGTGCTTTGGGCCGGCATGGGGAAGACCAACAAAGGACAGGAACTGAAGATAATCCAAACTATTTTGGTTCAAATTAATAAAAATTACTAGAAATGAAAGGAAAGGCAATCTAGGCAAGTTGTTGCAATCTGCTATCACCTTTTTGTTCTGATACCTGGCACAGAAACCCTGCTAGGCTCTTCTTGGGGAGACTGCAGGGTTGATTTACTAAATTCAAATAAGTGGTTGAGTTTGCGAGAATATTCAATAAGTTGAGTGTGTTTAGTGAAAATTCACTTTGCAAAGAATACTGACTCACACAAGGAAATACAAAAAAAAACAAGCATGTTTGCTTGCACATGATGGATGATGGAAGTCAACAGAGCTTCCCTTCATTCATTAAGCCAAAGGAAAATTCCCTTGAAAAGTAGAAATGCACTTGCAAAGTAAACAGCCTATTTGCCTTTAATAAATCAACACCTGTATGTCATAACCCCTAACCTGACCGATATTAATTTCCATATAGTAAAAAAGGGAAAGCTAAAACCAGTCTCAGAAAGCAGAAATGCAAAAGAAATATTGTATATTTATTCCACTCTAAGAACTGCATATATCATCTAGTCATTGAATACAGCAATATAACAATTTAAATGCAAATGCTTATATATTATATATGTTGTACAATTACTACTGTATGCATTAGCATTGGCTTTAGTTTCAAAAACTGTGCGACAAGACATTAGAGTGGTTGTAAACCTCTGAAATGAAAATGAACAGAGCACAGCCTACTATAGTTTGTTCTAGTCTCAATTCAAAGCACCTAGTGTGATTTCTGTATCCTACCTCTTCCCTTTGCTATCTGCATTAGTCACTTCTGACAGGTTATTCTGACACCACAGAATCTCGGGAGATGGCTCCACTACCCTCCAGCACACAGAAGGCAATTGACCGCTTCGGCTGTGCATGTTTCATTATGAGACTTTGTAGAGGGGGGGTGTTCATTCCCCCACTTAGGTCTCAGAGTATGCTCAGCTGATGTACAGTGTGTGACGTCAGATCCCCACCCTGCCTGCTAGAGCTGAGAAAAAACCTTTGATCTGTGTGTTTTAGAAGGATAGAGAGGATAGAGGATAGAGAGGTGCAGATAAACAGGCACAACTTATGTAAGAGGATTTGTTTCATCTCTGTGTAACACCTGAAGCTTGTCACTTCAGTGGGTATATGTAAGGTTTTAAACCAATCAATATACACTTTTTGGGATTTTTTTTTTTTCTTTACCAAAAACATGTTGCAGCATATATATTGGGCTAAATTTATGAAGAAATTTGATTTCTTTAATTGTTTTAGTGGATGTGTTTTATAACAGAAAGTAAAAAAATATTGCTTTTTTTTCTTAATAGTTTTGTTTATAGTGCAAGAAATAAAAACACAGTGGTGATCAAATACTTCCATAAGAAAGTTCTATTTGTGGGAAAAAAATTACATAAATTTTGTTTGGGTAGTGTCGCACGATGCACAATTTTCAGTTAAAGTAACGCAGTCGTACCACAAAAAAATGGCCTGGTCGTTAAGGGGGGGGGTAAATCTTCCAGAGGTCAAGTGGTTAATAGACCTTTTCACACTTTTGATGTGCCTAGGAAGGTTTTTAATTATTTTGGCTAAATTAAGCAAAATAATATCAATTTTCTTGAGTGAAAACCCACTGATTCCTATTCTTTTTTTTTCATGCTTCTACGAGACAGATCAAAATATCTTTGTGCCATCTCTGGATTCTCAAGTTAACAATCTATTTCTCCCTATGGAAAATGCAGCTTGATAAGCGAGACACCTTCAATTTTACTTATATAATTTAGCCAACTGGCATCCAGAAAAAAAATAAAATAAAAATTCAGGTGAAATGTGCTTTTTTTTTAAATAACAAACTGCAAAAAAAGACAACAACCCCATTTGTGGCATATATCCTTCACAGATGATTTCCAAAATATATCACATTTCTCTAGCTATTTTCTGCCCTTTAGCTACCAGCCTAAAATACGCCTTTACGAATTTTCTGCATTCTGTCAGCATATGCATATCTTATTCCTCTCAGTGTTCTCTCTGATAAGGAAGTTATCATTAGCAGCAGTAACTGGCAACCTTAGCAACAGATCAGACTGCAGCAATCTTGTTTAAATTGTTTCAGATTCATTGTGCTCTAACGGGGCCTCAGAGAATAGAGAAATACAGCACTCAAAACACAATTATGAAAAACATTTAATGAGTTTTAGTGAAAAAAAAAAAAAAAGAAATGGAAAAATTCAACTTGTTAGTCATGCCGTGGAGGTCAGCTTCGATGAAAGGAAAAAATAATGCCTGTACTGTAATAAAGGCCCCTGTATAGTATGTCACTAACCAAGACTTTTCTGGTTGTTATTATAGTAGCACTGCTGTCAATAATATTCCAATGAATAAACTATTACAGACACACAGTCACTCGATACCAATCCATTCTGGAATATACTGATGTGAAGAAAGAGTCAAATATTGATTGTCTGGACAGTGACTGAATCTCTTATAGTATGCGGAACAGCAATATACTCATTTATATCTGAAAGCGGTATTGCACTCTCCTCTACATCCACCCAGACTTTAGAAAGCTTGTCTGAGCTATTTGAACAAATGGGGGCGGAGAGCTGAAGATACACTCTGCAGAGCTCAGTGAGTAGAGCTCTGAAAGCTGATTGGAGGGAAGAGACACACCTCTTTTCATACAGTACACAGTATCTGTCCCCTCAAAATAACTCAACACACAGCCATCAATGTCTAAACTGCTGGCAACAAAAGTGAGTACACCCCTAAGTGAAAATGTCCAAATTGGGCCCAAAGTGTCAATATTTTGTGTGGCCACAATTATTTTGCAGCACTGCCTTAACCCTCTTGGGCATGAAGTTCACCAGAGCTTCACAGGTTGCCACTGGAGTCCTCTTCCACTCCTCCATGATGACATTGCAGAGCTGGTGGATGTTAGAGACCTTGCGCTCCTCCACCTTCCATTTGAGGATGCTCCACAGATGTTCAATAGGGTTTAGATCTGGTGACATGCTTGACCAGTCCATTACCTTTACCCTCAGCTTCTATAGCAAGGCAGTGGTCATCTTGGAGGTGTGTTTGGGGTTGTTATTATGTTGGAATCCTGCCCCTGCGGCCCAGTCTCTGAAGGGAGGGGCTCATGCTCTGCTTCAGTATGTCACAGTACATGGATAGTAAATAATAAATGTAGCGCTATGTGTAAAATTATAAATATAAAGTGCAAATCTCTAAAATAAATAAATCCTACATATAAATGAATAGTCTATAAAATGAAAAAATTAAGAAATAAAACATGTGATCAGTGTATCCACACAATTCCCCCACAGTGATTGTTTGTCCTCAAAAGGAGTGCACACCACCACCAGTAAAAATGCACGCTCACCTCCCAGATGAGTCAAAACTCATATGCGGATCTCCCCACGAGCTCTTTGCTCTCACTTCCTCTTCCCAATCAATGGTGGGTAATCCAGATGGCTCTTTTCTTAATGGTAACTCACCTCATTAATAAGAAGCGGATCATCTCCCAGCTTGGCTCAAGATTCCATGAGTTCAGAACATGTAAATAATAAGTATAGAGACCATAGTGTTCTCCGTATACAAATTTATTCAAAGCCCCCAAATAGACAAGTTGCACTTACAAAATAAAAACGATAAAATCACATAAAAACCTCCAGAGTAGCACCACCGTGTCCACATACACAGTGCTTGGATAGACTTGACTATCAGCTCCTCCCTTCTAGACGCGTATCGGCCAATCACAGGCCTTCCTCAGTAGATCTACTGAGGAAGGCCTGTGATTGGCCGATACACATCTATTTTAGAGATTTACACTTTATTTTTATAATTTTACACATAGTGCTACATTTATTATTTACTATCCATTTTGAAATTAGTGTGGTGTACCACTTGGAATGTTTAGCAGCTGTGCATGTTTATTATTAGGTTATCTTATTTGAACATCACAATATTTTTTACTTGTGGTGCTGATTGTTTCACCTTATAATGTCACAGTACATGTTGGCATTCATGGTTCCCTCAATGAACTGTAGCTCCCCAGTGCCGGCAGCACTCATGAAGCCCCAGACCATGACACTTCCACCACCATGCTTCACTGTAGGTACTAGGCAAGACACATTTGTCTTTGTACTCCTTACCTGGTTGCCGCCACACACCTTTGACACCATCTGAACCAAATATGTTTATCTTGGTCTCATCAGACCACAGGACATGGTTCCAGTAATCCATGTCCTTAGTCTGCTTGTCTTGAGCAAACTGTTTGCGGGCTTTCTTGTGCATCATCTTTAGAAGAGGATTCCTTTTGGGACAACAGCCATGCAGATCAATTTGATGCAGTGTGCAGTGTATGGTCTGAGCACTGACAGGCTGACCCCCCACCCCTTCAACCTTTGCAGCAATGCTGATAGCACTCATACGTCTATTTCCAAAAGACAACCTCTGGATATGACGCTGAGTACATGCACTCAACTTCTTTGGTCAACCATGGCGAGGCCTGTTGTGGAACCTGTCCTGTTAAACCACTGTATGGTCTTGTCCACTGTGCTTCAGTTTGGTTTCAGGGTCTTGGCAATCTTCTTATAGCCTAGGCCATCTTTAAGTAGAGCAACAATTCTTTTTTTCAGATCCTCAGAGAGTTATTTGCCATGAGGTGCGATGTTGAACTTCCAGTGTCCAGTATGAAAGAGTGAGAGCAATAGCACCAAATTTAACACACCTGCTCCCCATTCACATCTGAGACCTTGTCACACTAACTATTCACATGACACGGGGGAGGAAAAATGGCTAATTGGGCCCAATTTGGACATTTTCACTTAGGGGTGTACTCACTTTTGTTGCCAACGGTTTAGACATTAATGGATGTGTGTTGAGTTAGTTTGAGGGGACAGCAAATTTACATTGTCATACAAGCTGTACATTCACTACTTTACATTGTAGCAAAGTGTCATTTCTTCAGTGTTATCACATGAAAATCTATCTATCTATCTATCTATCTATCTATCTATCTATCTATCTATCTATCTATCTATCTATCTATCTATCTATCTATCTATCTATCTATCTATCTATCTATCTATCTATCTATCTATCTATCTATCTATCTATCGGCCCTATTGTGAGTGAGTGACCGAGGAGAGTGGGGGTATGGGGTTGGTTGGGGCTTTGTTTGGGCCCCCCCCCCCAAAAAAAAAACGGAGCACCAGCCGCCACTGATAATAACAATAATGCGGAATTCTGCATCATAACAATCCTAAAATATATATGTTCAGTAACATATAAACTTAGAACTATGAAATAAGTATGATTGCGCAATATATAAGGTGAATTAGTTTATTATTTACAGCCAGAGATACAGATAAATGGGATAAGCATGCTTTGTATTCATTTTTTTAATCATCACAAAGGTCCCTTGTGGCTGCTTTCCCCCATATCCCTGTAGTGGCAATCTTCCAGTGTTGCGGCGTTAATATGAGAGACCCTTTCTGTCCCCCTCCTGCATTCATAGAAGCTGTACTATAGCTTCTAGTAATGAAAAATGCTCTAGGAACAGAGGACGAGTGGATGAATGAAAATTCTACCTTCTTCATGGCTTTACCTGAAGTAAAACCTGGTCCATACGGGCTGAAAATCATCTGGTTGCCCGGCTTTCAGTCCGCGTGTACAGCTGTCTGTTCAACAGAAGCTGGTCTAATGACCGGTTTCTGTTGAATGGGCATACTGGAAAACCAATATTTGATCAGTGCTTGCAGCCAGTGGCTGTGAGCACTGATCAGTGTATTCTGACGAGATAGATCCCTGTATAAACTGTATTGTAAACTGTATTGTATTGTTTTCACGCTATTGGATTATCGTTTCTGCACCTTGGATTACTAACCCGATCCCTTTTCTGGCTGTGGACTTTTTTATACATATTATTTATTACACAGACTATCATTACCTATTGTATGCGCTGCATCATTTTTACTACACACCTGTATAAACATCGCTCGTGTTGATGCTGGAATCTATTTGTTTTATTTTTTCATTAAACCTGCTGGTTGAACAAAAAACTGTATCTGTGTACCCAGTTTAAAACTATGTGGGATTCAACTGCTTCCTCTTATTAAAAGCTGTCTGTGAATTCTGCCAAGTCGGTAAGTAACCATATTGTCTGCAAACCAAAATCTAAGGAGAGATTTAATTTTCCTAAAATGGCATTTGAAACAGTACACAGTTATGATTCTATAGGCAATTGTTATGAAGTTTAGTAAGCTTACTAAGTAAAGTAGTACAAAGAAAAGTATGTAATTTATAGTAACCAAAGATAATCTCAGGCCATACATACATGGTATGGTATGATACCTATCTAAACAATCTATTTAAATCAATCTATGTATTAAAACTTTACCTCTGTAGAGTAATTTCCTGTAATTAATACTAATCACTGCAGCTCTTTCTCTTTGTACAGAGTGATTGGTCTTGTCCCTGCCCCCTCCTGTAGTTTCATGCAAGGAGCCTGTAGTGTTTGGACCTGCTAGGCCCCTCCCACAGCTCTGCGAAGCACAGTGATGATGTCACACTACTTTTAACTTATATGGTAACATTTAGGTTTACCAAGGGGTTTGATGCACACAAATTGGATTTATATCATCAGTAGCTGTTGAGAAATATACTTAAAGAATATGTAAACCTAATATCATATTCATGATATGGGCCTGCTATACCATGCACTTGTATAAAAAAAGTACCGTTCTGTTCTCTTTGTATTGCTTCCTTTGTGTGAACTTCCTGGTGTTCCTGCAGTCCTTCTGCTTTCCTATCAAAATTGACCACACTAGGCATTAGAGCACAGCATGGTCAGTTTTATGGCTGTTCTGGGAACTCAGACTGCTCTGCTCCAATGATCAGGCTGGTGCTGACACCCCCCCCCCCCCGCACGCCCATTCACTGGGAAGACCAGTGTATTACCTACGTAATACATATTAAAGAATAAACAAATTATATGGGACTTTACGTGTGCCTCATGGGGTATAATAAACAAATACAAATGCTATACAAAAAAAATACTCTTTTTTTAAAAAATATCACAAATATATAAAAAAGGTTTTACAAATACATATCCGCAAGTGAGCCATCCAAGATGGTTACTTTCCTGGCTTCAAAATCCATTGCATTGACCCATTGACAAGCTGGGCAGTTGGAGCAGAGAGACAGAAGGAGAGGAACAGTTACAGAGATAACAATCTCAGGAGCTGATCTAACATTACAGCCATTGCTGGGAGGGGGATTAGTGAGGGATGACTGTCTTATTCTCAGCAGATAAAAGCACGCAGCAGGGAAAGGGGGAGAGACCAGCTTTCAGCTGCTGGAGGAAGAGTTCTGCAATTGTCCATCACTAATTGCCCTCGATGTGTGGGCCCCCCTGTGTCCTTGGGCCATCTACAAGGCGACAGGTGGTCCCCCTATCAGCGGCCCTGGCAAAAAGGCATTTTATTTTCAGACATTTTTTAAACTCATATTACCCTCAGGAAGGGTTCAATCAGTTAATGCGCTAAATATTGGTTGCAAAATATAAATTGTATTGTACAATCATATTGTATATGGTCAGCTTTAAGGTATCAATTGAGTGGGAAAAAAAAAACTCAGTGATCATTTCTGTTGTTTGCCCTCCCCAACCCTTGCCCTATTGATGGATTTTTGTAGCAGTAAGGCGCCGTTCACATATGTGCGGGCGCAGTTTCAGCGTGTCAGTCTGGTGCGGTTCTGTTCACCCGTGCAGGTGTGATTCAGGTGCAAATTTTTTCCTGAAATCGCACCTGAACCGGATTGAAAAACGCACATGACTCTTTTTAAAACCGCATTGCGACCACTCTGCACATGTGTGAACCGGCAGCATTGAGAAGGCATTCAATTTGCAAATTTGTGAACAGAGACTAAAAGTATGTTATTTTGGCAATTCACATTGACTGAGCGAAAACAGAAAAGTTGAATTTCTTTGCCATGCACATGTTTGGCATTTCACCGAGAAGTTTATAGATCCCCCACATCAATGCTATAAAATACTGTGGGGGGAATTTATCAAGACTGGGGCAGCAAGAATTTGGAGCAGCTGTGCATGGCAACCAATCAGCTTCTAGCTTCAGCTTGTTCAGTTAAGCTTTGAAAATGAAAGAGAGAAGCTGTTTGGTTGCCATGCACAACTGCTCCAAATTCTTGCTGCTCCAGTCTTGATAAATTCCCCCCTGTATATCTAGATCACATAGCATGCACTATGCAATAAATCTAAAAAAAAAAAAGAAAAAAAAAGAAAATAGTAAATTCAAGAGTGTGTTTAGATGTGTGAAAGAGATTTTTTAAAATTCTATCATCTTTCCTCTGGACCTGCAGGTGTTATGAAAGGTTTTAATTGACAGACATCAGTCGTTTCCAATTTTGTTAATTAAGAAAATAAAACCAATATTAATTTACTTTTATCATCTCAGCTCCAATTGTAAATTGGGATATTAAATCTGACCTCCGGGAGAGATTTAAAAGACACAAATTTGTGCAGCTCTGTATTTATTGTATCATTAAAAGATAACTCCACTTTTTTGGTTAAAAATACAAACAAAATATAGCATATACAATTGCTACACAAGTTGTATAGTAATTGACTACATCTCTGTAATTTTCTGTAAAATGCAATATGGCAACCTGGAGGCCTTCTGTATACAGATGGTATACAGAACGTCCCAAAAAAATGTAATTTCCAGCATGTGTGATTGGCTCACTGCCTTTCCTGGAAGTCTACACTAAGATACAAGTCAGATTTTAGACATCTCCTGCAGCATTTTTGGTGAGATACTTCCACAGGGAAATCGCGTCTAAAGAAATGCAGACCCTGCCACTTTCATCATTAGAGCCCTGCAAGTGCAGCAGCTGATTGATAATTATAAAGCTGCTCCCATACAGATTCAGATGCACATGGATACAGACAAAAAACAGCTGTTTCTTCAGAATAACAAAAGGTAGGAATCTGCAACAAAGTTTTTGTTTTTTTTTCAAATGTGGATTTACTCTTTAAATGTATTTTTGCTAAATACAAGCAGTGTGAGAAATTGAATTGGACCCGGTATCAGCTTCTTGCAGTTCCAGTACAGCAGAGCTTAGACTGTGGGAGGAAGAAGCAGTGCAAAGAGACAGTCAGTTGCAATGTAGTGCAAAGAGCAGGCAAATAGGAGGTGTGATCAGAGTGACACAGAGAGGACATCACTAGTCTTCTGCTTCTCTTTTCACTGTCTATTCACAGGCTGGGGATGGAAACCCATAAAGAGACCTGTATGTAACCAGGGCAGTAGTATCCAGGTAACACACTGTGGGTGTTTATACATACAGTTGTCAGAGAACAGACATTAACGGACTAGTGTTTCAGTGATAGTATACTCGGTAGGGCCCAGTATTTCAGCAGCAGATTACTCATAGGGGCTCTGGGGTTGATTTACTAAAGGCAAATAGACTGTACACTTTGCAAAGTGTGGTTGCACTCTGCAAATGTAGTTGCTCCAGTGCTTGGCAAACTAGGAAAAGCTTCACTTTGCAAAGAATACCCAATCACGTGCAAGGTAAATTGAAAAAAACAAACAAACAGCATATTTGCTTGCACATGATTGGATGATGGAAGTCAGCTGAGATTCTGCTCATTTACCAAGCTTTGGAGCAACTAAACTTGCAGAGTGCAACTATAATTTGCAAATTGCACAGTCTATTTGCCTTTAGTAAATCACCCCCACAGAGTTACAGCAGCAGATTAGTCGGCAATGGCTCAGGTTTCCTTTTTCAAGGTGGCTCCTTTCTCTTGTAGCATCCTATGGAGCCACCCTCGCATGCAGGGACTATACGTGTGTCTCCCTATACTGTGTACAGCCCCATAGCATAGGATAGCAAGGGGCTCCCTTGCTCCTCACTCCTCCTCCTCGTCCCTTCTCCAAACTAAGAGTAACTCCAGGCTGCACTGTCCATTGTTATTTTATTTATTTTTTCCTGTGAAGACCAGAAGTTCAGGTAAGCAGCACTGAGAGTGCAGGAGCCAGCAGCATTTAATGTTGTAACCCTACATGTGCTGGGATAAGATTTGTAACAAATAGTTTATTGAGGAATGTTTATTTTATTGTGCTCAACTAAAAAATGTTAAGGGTTTAATACTCCTTTAAAAATATTTGTGCTGATGCCTTCTTGCTATTGTAGGGTTCCTATGCATTTTATGATTACAGACCCCCAATAAATTGCTGATATATCCCCATACTCTTCTAACCAGACTGCCGAAAACATCATCATTCATCACCAGTCTATTAGGTACGAATGTGACTTCAAAGGATGTTAATAGCTTGGCTTATTTTACATAAGCTAAGAATAGAAAAGCTGAAAGACAATCATAAGCATTTTACCATACTCAAATAAAAAAGGAAAATTGAAAATTCACAAGTGAGATATCTGCTGTTGTTTTCTGTGATCGAAGCATGCAATCGAGGTAGAGTTGATCTCTCCACTTAAATTTCAGGTTAAATTATGCAGAAAATCAATTTTTTTTTTTTTTATATTTAGAAATCCAGTTCCGTACCACATCATTTTGTTCCCATACCCCAAGAGGTATAAAAAAAAAACCCCTGCTAAAGAAACCCGATCCACTGCATTAGCTGACCACATTTTACAGTCACTTTATACTTAACAAATCCCATTACTTGGGTGTCCTAAATAAAATGTCTTTTCTCTTTTTAATACCTACCTAACCTACAGGAAATAAAATCCATTTACTTTTTACCTGCATTACACAGAAAATAATATTTAGTTATCTATCGTTCTTAGTTTCATGCCTATTGATCTTCTCTGCAGCATTTGGCCTAATCATATAAATCATAATCATGTAATTGTTTTCAACCTTATGGCTTTCAATATAACTTA
The DNA here is from genome assembly GCF_042186555.1 of Aquarana catesbeiana. NCBI lineage: Eukaryota > Metazoa > Chordata > Amphibia > Anura > Ranidae > Aquarana > Aquarana catesbeiana. The sequence continues at coordinate 720,216,333 of NC_133325.1, read as the reverse complement.
TAGGGGACATAAAAAATAGATTTTAATGTTGCAGCTGACCTATTTTTTTAAATCGGTATAACCCGGACTGTGCTTTAATGGATTTCCTGCTGTGGCATATTCTCAACACCAGTGGAAGTCTTTTAAAGCCAGGTAAGATGTCATAAACCTTAGAACGGTAATGGTTGAAGCATTCACCCACAGGACATATGAGCTTCTGCCTTTATTGTTAATTTGCTATAAAGATTAGCCCTGTAAGCAGTTTTCAGAGCAGAAACTTTTAAGGGAAAATTCTTCCAATACAGAATTATTATTTTGATACAATTCACAGAAAGCAATTATCATTAACTTGCATTGCTGTTATCGTTACTGATGTATTTCTTTATAAAGATGTTGTAGCACAGATGTTAATGAAATACCTAAAGTAAATCATTTAAATCTTGTATAAGCTTTAATATGTTCATTTTATTTCAAAAGTCATTTAGAATTTTTTTTTTAATACTGCAGTTTCTAATTAATATCTGGTGTTCCTGCCATTAATGTCCTTGCTTAGGCAATTCCAGTTAGGCTAGGTTCCCAACTGTGCAGATGGTGCCATCGGGGGACCCGCACAAATTTCAACCACCCACACAGCACAATGCACGACCAGTGGGTGGGTGCCATTAATCCTAATGGCATGCTGCCCGCACTGGAAATCGCACCCGCACTAGGAACCTCGGTTCCCAGGTGGGCTGTGATTTCTAAAATTGTGCTGGAACTTCTTTTCTGCGTGTTGCGGGGCAGGGCAGCCCATTCAAATAAATGGGCTCTCGTGCCTGCGCAAACCTCGGCCTGCACGGCCGCACAGGTGTTGACCTAGCCTTATAGAGTGACAACACTCTGTCACTCTCTACCAGTTGTGCTGCTGCATTGTCACCCTGTCACACGAGCTTCCGATGAGGACAACAAGTAGCTTTTCAATACACCTTTTGGGTAATTCACTCAAAATGTCTAAAACACGCTTTAGAATTCTGATGGGCCTTCACATGAAAAATGGCAGTGTGGGCGATAGATTCATGTACCTTTTGTAAAAACGTACATGCATCAGGGCCTTGCACTGAATGTGGAGGGGCACTGAGGCCAGCATGCATATATGAACACTCCACCCTCCTCCTGACAGCGCAACAGTGGGGGGAGCTTTTAATCTGAGAGGGTGGAGCCTGATGGGTAGTCACAGACACTAGCTGGATGCTTGTGACATTCATCCAATGAATGTTTTATACATAGACCCTTACGTATGGTTTAACTGCTTCTTTATTGTGACTCACAAGTTGATTTGCAAGTCAGGCGATTTGGCAAATTGGAAACTTTTCACCTTTGTAAAATGTATACATGGTGATTTATGCAATTATTTAGATGCATAAGACTGTGTAATTATCAATGATTTTCCAGACTGAACATCCCTAGCCCTTAACCCCTTTTTGCCAGTTCCCACTGGCCCTGGACTACACCATGAGTATCCTAAATACTGTGATTGATGGTCACAGATCAGGAGCCCATCCTATTGGATCCTGATCATTGCTGTGTGACCAAGAGCTGTCAAAGACAACATGGACACATTGCCAGGGCAAGAGACTAAGCACGTTCCCAGCACAAACTAGCCTTTGTTTAGGTAGCTTTAGCAGCAGTATATGCTTTTTCATCAAACAGTAATAAGCTCACTGTGACTGGCATATACAAATTGGCCAGTATTTTGCTGTGGGTGTCCCTGTTCTAAATGGCGTATGCCTAAGTGCCTAAGTTTTGTGTCCCCTATGGGGATAGGGGTGCAATGAATGTGAGTGAACACATTTGAGGTAGTTTAGGAGCATACTGTTCTTCTTTTCCATTCAAGTGAGATAGGCAGGAACAAGTAAATGCTCCACTTTAAGCATCCCAAACATAAAAAGGCCATATCAGCTTAAATGAAAAAAAAAAAAAAAACACAACAAAGAGGAAGTGGAAAAATTAAAAAATCCCCCCCCGATATAAAAGTCCATATTTTAAATAAAAGATTGGCAACACAAAAAAGTTTGGCATGGATGGCCAGCAGCTGATATTGACCACCAACATCAAATCAACCACCAGACAAAATGAAACCCAAAAAGCCAAAATGAGAGAAAATAAAAAGACAGCAAGAGAGTTTAGGGCCCGAAGAGATACACTGTATTATTATAACTGACCCTAATCCCTCCCCATGCCGTTTGTCAGTTTCCCCTAAAACAGCTTCCAAAACACTGACACTGTAGCTGCTCTGTTCACGCCTCTCCTTTTAGACTCCTTTCTCACTGAGGCACATTTCAGGCATTTTAGCGCTAAAAATATTGCCTGTAAAGCGCCTCTCATGCCTCCCCAGTGTGAAAGCCTGAGTGCTTTCACACTAGGGCGGTGCGCTTGCGGAACATGAAAAAAAGTCCCGCAAGCAGAATCTTTGTGGCGGTTTGGGAGGAGTGTATACACCGCTCCCAAAATGTCCTGCCCATTGAAATGAATGGGCAGCGCTGCCGAAGCTGCAACACTGGCATTTTTACCCTTTTCTTCGGCCACTAGCGGGTGTTAAAAATGCCCCACTAGCGTCTGAAAAGCGCAGCAAAAACGACGGTAAAGCACCAATAAAACTAGCGGCACTTTACTGCTAATACAGGGCGCTTTCATTATGAAAGTAGCCTTATAGTAAGGGGGCTGGCTTATCTAAAAAAAACTCTTATTTGCCCCTGTAAGCTTGCTGGCCATAGCTTGAGGGTAATTGGTATATTATGGTTTTAAAGATTCTCCCTGGCAAATCTGCACAAAAATTTGCCAGGATTGAGAATCTTGAACTTGCGGGGTTCATCTCAGAACCATGGTAGTGGAGAGCCTGAGTCTACTCCCCACTTCATTGGCTGCCCAGGTAGCCCAAAATGAGTAGAATGTCCTCAGTCCTGTGTGAGCACCAAGTTGTGATTTTAAACTTGTACAAAATTTCCTATCTTTACTCCTGGTGACCAAATAGAAAAAAATCCAGCCCAATCCTCTCTAATGCTTATGTATTGTCTATGCTGTATAATACCAGCCCACCAGGATCTTTGTTATGAAACAACTTGAAGTGGTTGAAAACACTGTGTTTTTTATATCCTTTACGGATATAATTTATGTGCTCACTAATTTGGACCAACAGTTTCCTTGTGGTTCTCTCCAAATATTGGAGGCCACAAGGGCACTTCAAAATATATGTAATGTGGGTGCTATCACAATAGATCACATGAGATAAATTTTTCTATATGGTTCCTTTTGTGCATATAATTAGACTTAAATGCCATCTTTTTCTTTTTACCTTTCCACACAACAACCATTTATTGCACCTATAAAACATGATTTAATCTAAAAAAGTGATTTTTTTTTCTTAGGGGCATCAGGAACATTATGTACTATTTTTGTCCACAGTGCCGGACCCTTCTTAATAAAGTAAGGTTTTCTGGGTATAATTCTACCCAAAGTACCAAGTAATATTGGCTAATACTTTTTGACACAATTTTCAACTACTCTATATTATTTATTGCATCCTGTAATAAAGGTCATATTGAAATACTGGGCTTGTTTTACTTTTCAGTAATTCTTCTCTATCCATATTCTGGACCAGTCTTTTGATACTTTCCAGGTTTTTTATTAATATCCTTTTTCTACAAACCTGTCCACCAATATATCAGCTTGGGCTTCATAATCAGATTCAAGGTCAAAATTTTTCTTATTCTCATGAGCTGACCTTTAGGAATGCCATTAATCCACTTTGAACGATGACAACTTCTTGTAGATATGTAACCATTCTTATCAGTTTCTTTAAAGTAGGTCTTTGTGCATAAATTTCCCTCATGTTTAAACATCACCAGATATAACAAAATTATGGTTTTCTGGATGTACAGTATGTGCCATGTGACCCTTATCCCATACATGTTCCCATCCCTTCATTCCCTCCACCCCCCCCCCCCAATTGGGGCTGGGGGTGGTGATTTTGGGGGAACCTACCTCTATTATTTCCCCTGTTCTTCCCTCTAATGGGTCTTTTGGGGAAATGGTCTTGATTCGCATAAAACCTAATGTATTTACCTGGGAACATAGCTCTAAAAGGTTCATACCTATTGTGAATAGGTACCCTAAAATTGTGTGTTTCATAAAATCTTCTATTGTAATTATCATATTATTTCCTCTGTTGTGGTGTATTGTTGTTCCCCATCTTTCATTCTATTTGTGTCAGTGGTGTTTGCCCACCTTTATTATTACCTTCCCTGATGTTGAACTTGAATATTGAATATTTCCTATGAGACTATTTCCCGATTTACTGAAGACTCCCTGGAAACAAATGCCTTCTGATCCCCTTGTCATTTCTGTTTTTTATTGTCCTTGTTATCTTATTGATTTATTTAATTTCTTTTGTTTGGTTACATTATCCAATTTTGTAAGGTACCCTTGTTGTGCCTTCTCCTTAAGTTCTATTATGCCCATATATGGCACCAACTTTTAGCGCTGACATTTTGACTTCAACAACAGCTAATTTCATTTTCCTCCTATCAATAATCACATTTACAAAAAATATAGAATAAAAAGTAAAACAATAATTTAAAGAATGAAAATATCCTGGTTCACAGTTATGTGATGCGGGAAACGCAATGGATCCTGTGCGTCCCACGCATCGCAACCGCATGGCACCAACGCAACCTGCCACAGGCATCAGAGTTGTGTAATGACACCCTGAAACAAATTGCAAAACACAGCGTGACTGCCAGAATCGCACTGCGCAAATGTGGATACTCACAGATGTGATTCAGGTGCAGAGGAAAAAGGGGTTCTGCACCAAAATGACACAAATACATTTGAGGGTTTCATTTATCACTGGCACAGTAGGTAGTAATTGCTTTATCATCGCTGATCTAAGCGCCACTCTATTACATACACAGTATGGAGCATCCAATCGTACTTTACATAACCTGTAGTTTTCCGGAAATCTTTTTTTTATAAAACACAGAATGTATGTATGTATATGTACAGAAAAAAAAATATATATATAGATAAATATATCTATATATATATACCATGGATATAAAAAGTCTGCACACCCCTTTTTAAATGTCAGGTTTCTGTGATGTAAAAAAAGAAACAAAGATAAATAATTTCAGAACTTTTTACACTTTAATGTGACCTATAAACTGTACAACTCAATCGAAAAACAAACTGAAATCTTTTAGGGGGGGAGTAAAAATAAAAAAATAAAATAATGTGGTTGCATAAGTGCACACACCCTCTTATAACTGGGGATGTAGCTGTGTTCAGAATTAAGCAATCACATTCAAACTCATGTTAAATAGGAGTCCGTACACACCTGCCATCATTTAAAGTGCCTCTGATTAACCCCAAATGAAGTTAATCTGTTCTAGTAGGTCTTTCCTGACATTTTCTTAGTCGCATCCTACAGCAAATGCCATGGTCCACAGAGAGCTTCCAAAGCAGATGGAATCTCATTGTTAAATGGTATCAGTCAGGAGAAGGGTACAAAAGAATTTCCAAGGCATTAGATATACCATGGAACACAGTGAAGACAGTCATCATCAAGTGGAGAAAATATGGCACAACAGTGACATTACCAAGAACTGGATGTCCCTCCAAAATTGATGACGAGAAGAAAATGGGTCAGGGAGGCTGCCAATAGGCTTACAGCAACATTAAAGGAGTTGCAGTGCTATCTGGCAAGTACTGGCTGTGACAACAATCTCCCATATTCTTCATATGCCTGGGCTATGGGGTAGAGTGGCAAGACTTTTTTATGAAGAAAAACATCCAAGCCCAGCTAAATTTTGCATCTGAAGTCTCCCAAAAGCATGTGGGAAAATGTGTCATGGTCTGATGAAACCAAGGTTGAACTTTTTGGCCATGATTCCAAAAGATATGTTTGGCGCAAGAACAACACTGCACATCACCAAAAGAACACCATACCCGCAGTGAAGCATGGTGGTGGCAGCATCATGCTTTGGGGCTGTTTTTCTTCAGCTGGAACAGGAGTCTTATTCAAGGTAAAGGGAATTATGAACTGCTCCAAATTCCAGTCAATATTGGCACAAACCCTTCAGGCTTCTGCTAGGAAGCTGAACATGAAGAGGAACTTCATCTAACAGCATGACAATGACCCAAAGTATACATCCAAATCAACAAAGGAATGGCTTCACCAGAAGAAGAATAACATTTTGGAATGGCCCAGACAGAGCCCAGACCTGAATCTAATTGAAAATCTGTGGGGTGATCTGAAGAGGGCTGTGCACAGGAGATGCTCTTGTAATCTGACAGATTTGGAGTGTTTTTGCAAAGAAGAGTGGGCAAATATTGCCAAGTCAAGATGTGCCATGCTGATAGACTCATACTGAGTACTGTAATAAAATAAAATTGTGCCTCAACAAAGTATTAATTTAAGGGTGTGCACGCTTATGTAACCATAATATTTTCGTTTTTTATTTTTACTTCCCTCCACCTGAAAGATTTCAGTCTACTTTTCAACTGAGTTGTACAGTTTATAGGTCACATTAACCGAATCACACACATATACTGCGGCAGAAGGGCAATTACAGGTAGAGTAACGTACCTATACGCTGCCCATTAAGAGGAGGCTTGTGGGCGCACGTGCCAGCCGGGAGCTCCGTGACAGTGATCGCGGGTCCCGCGGATTCGATGTCAGCGGGGATACCCACGATCGTCTCACGGTGAGAAAGAATGGGGAGATGCAAAGGTAAACAAACATCTGCCCGTTCTGCCTAATGACACTCTCACTGATCACAGCTCCCTGCAATCGGGAGCGGTGATCAGTGTAGTGTCACTCACAGCTCCTCCCCCCCACAGTTAGAATCACTTCCTAGGATACACTTAACCCCTACAGCCTAGTGGTTGACCCCTTCACTGCCAGTCACATTTACACAGTAATCAATGCATTTTTAATCGCACTGATTGCTGTATAAATGTGAATGGTTCCAAAATCGAGCCAAAATTGTCTGACGTGTCCGCCATAATGTTGCACTCATGATAAAAATCGCTGATCGCCGCCATTACTAATAAAAAAAAAAATATTAATATAAATGCCATAAAACTATCCCCTATTTTGTAGACGCTATAACTTTTGCGCAAACCAATCAATAAACGGTTATTGCGATTTTTTTTACTAAAAATATGTAGAAGAATACATATCAGCCTAAACTGCGGAAAAAAAATTAAAGCGACGCAGTGCCGAATCGCAAAAAGTGCTCTGTTCTTTGGCTAGCCAAATGGTCCGGGGCTTAAATGGTTAAAGATGAAAAAATTTCTGAAAAGATTTCTCTTCAAATTTTTACATCACAGAAACCTGACATTTTAACAGGGGACTGTAGACTTTTTATATCCACTATATATATATATATATATATATATATATATATATATATATATATATATATATATATTAAAGTAAAGTTGAACCAAAAGTACTAAAGTTCCCAGACCCATACAAGCTGCTTATATAAAACAAAAGACCTTACATGCCATGAAAAAGAGAGCAGAAATGACCACCACTGGAACTATGTGAAATTGTATAATTTGTAGTGGCCCGAAAAAACAATATGCCATCAATATTGCTCTAGAAATTTAAAACCCAATTATTCTACTGACCAGCAGTCTCCCACTCAACCTTGTTTATTCATTTTATCTTTATTGCCCCATAGTGTTCAGTAAAATTCAAATTTTAATTTCCAGTGCAGGTTTTACATGGCCTTCTGCTCAGTCTTGCTCTTTTTTACAGTGTAATTACATTGCACCGTATATGCATCTAGGTGTAATTGGAGGGATTTGGAGATTTGGAACTCTATTACTGTTATTGTGGATAGAGTTTATCATGCTCATCATCAAGCAAGAAGATTGGATTATTACAAATGTCATTTGAGGATTAACCACACATACTTATAGGGGACATTTCTACTACAGACCTACAAGCCCATGTAGAAATATGTTTAGTAGTCAATAGAGTTGATTAGACTGATCGATTCATGGATATGGATGAGTATATGGTGCCTTACTGGGTTAAATGCTTATTCTGATTTAGGAAAGCATACTTCTGGGAAATTACATTAACACAGAAGCCCAGCGAGTCAAAACTCTTAACACTGATTTTGTAGAGCATGACTCAGAAGAGGGAAAAAAAAACTGAAGATTACTCAGGCTAGTGCTAAGACAAATATGGAGAAGAATTTACTGATATCTTTAAATGAAACAACAAAACAAGATTAAAATGCTGTAATGGAGAACAGAAAGTTGACTTCAAAACTAGCTCTAAAAGTTTATTCTGTGCACCTGCTGGTTCTGTTGGTGGCTGATAATTGCTCAAACATGATTTAATTGATTTTTACTTTTCTGTGGAGCTTAGGGTGTTAGATAGAGGTTTCCAGCAGACACTAAATCTCTCTGTTTCGAGCTTTATGTTACGTCCAAATCCACGCAAGCTGCACTTGCTAATTTAGATGAGTTTCCAGCTTTGGGTAGCTCTACCTGTAGTCAAAACTCTCACGAAGTTTCAGCTGTTAAAATGGTTGTAAACCCTTTCATATACCCAGTGAAGTGACTAGCCTCAGGTGAAACACAGAGATGAAACAAATCCTCCTACTTAAGTTGTACTTGTTTATCTACAACAAAGTCCTTAATTTTTTACAGCTTGTCTGAGCTTTCAGAAAGCAGACGTTACCCTCTGCAGAGCTCAGTGAGAGCTGATTGGAGAGATTACCTCCCTTCACACAGCATAAAGCAACAGAGCTGAGGCTGCTCCCTTCCCTGTCACCCTTTTTACTGCTTGGGGCCAGGAAAACTTGTCAGAAGTGACTCATGAAGATAGCAGAGGAAGGACCCAGCAGACAGAAATGCCACTTAGTGTTCTGAATTGAGACAAGTACACACTATAGAGGGATATGCTTTGGTCATATCTCATGTCAGAGGTTTACAACCACTTTGAAACCATGGGCAGGCAACATCATCCAATGTCTTAGGCAGCAGATTCAGCAGCAGCGTCAACACATACGGCCACATAATAGTAATATTTCAAATAGAAATGATATGTACCCATTATTGTTATACTGTGCCCCATGATACTGTCAGGTTTTCTTCTCTGTGTTAGCCTCTGGTGGTGCAAGTTACTGATTGCTAGCAAGGAAAAATGGTTCCTATAAGTGCCAGCTGACACTTTAGTTACTCTCCACCTTCTGCTAGAACGTTGGGGGGTCCCTTGTATAAACAGGAGCACATCTGGATCAAAATAAATACATGATTATAAAAGTTTGGATTTCCCATCACTTTTTTCACCCTGATGACAATGGTTTCCAAGACGGACGAAGAGAGTGAGGAAGATTTACTAAAATTGATGTGCAATAGAATCTGGTACAGATGTGCATTGTAACTAATCTGCTTTTAGGTTTTAACCCTGGTTCACATGGGTGCGATTTGACATGCAATTTCACATGTGAAATCGGCGGCAATTGCCGGCAGTAGCACCTTCCTAATCGGTGCGATGCTGCATAGATTTCAAAAAGTAGTTTCTGTACTACTTTTTGAGATTTCGGTGTGCGATTTCCATTGACATCTGTGCAGAAACCTGCACAGATGTCTGTGAAATCGCAGCTGAAATCGGAACTGACATGTGGGAGTGAAATTGTGAAAGCTGGGAGGTAAGAGGAGGGGAGGAGAAGTGTGAAAAGGATAGTCACCCTATGTTAGTCATTATATATAAGAAATAAAAGTATATATAATGGACTGGGTTATTAGTTCATGGTGAGCAATTTATCATCTTTGACTGTACATCTTGGGTTGGATAGCCAGCAATCCCATTTAGCTCTAAATGATTTGCTCTTGAGGTCGGTGATTGCTAACAGTTTCTCCATTTCGCATTGGTGGTTTAGAGTAAATATAGCATCAGCGAGAGATGGGGATTTGGCTGTGTTCTACAGACTTGTGATAGGTATTTTTGCTGCTAACAAATGTTGTGTTATCATTACTCTTAATTTGGGTGAGAATTTGTGTATTGTTAGGTAATAAAGAAAGTTCAGTGTTGGGATCTATATGTCGGTCGCATATGTCTGACATTATTGAGAAGGTATTGTTCCAGAAGGATTGTATGGATTTTCATGACCATAGGATATGGTACAATGTGCCTAATTCTCTGCATTTCCTCCAGCATAGGGCTGTGTGGGCAGGGTAGTACTTAGAGAGTTTGTAGGGGGTAAGGTACCAGGAGTGTATTACATTTGAAAATGTTCCCAGTGGTTTACACATCTGGAAGATGAGTACTGTATGTGGTGGAGAATGCTATTTTCCAGTAGTTATCTGGAAAGGTCCTTACCAGGGTTTTTCCCCATTTAATCAGAGTAGTCGTTTTGGAGAAGGAGTCTTGGACATTCTAGATGCGGTAGAATATGGAAATTCCTTTGATTGAAATAGTAAGGTCCTGGAAGAACGTGTATATCGAGGCTGGTAATTCCAAGTAGAAAGCTAGGGGGTGTTTCTTCAGAAAGGTTCGAATTTGTAAATAGAGAAAATGTGCAGAGGGGGACAGGTTAAATCGAGAGACCAAATAATCAAAATTGCGGAGGGATGTGTCCTGATATAGATCTTTTAGAAGATTAAGATCTTTTGATTTCAAAAGTTTCAAGTCAAGGCAAGGTATGAAATGTTCGAGCACTGAAATTGGGGTAGAAATTTTACAGAGTGATCCGTTAGTTGAGGAGGAAGTAGCTCTGACCATATTCTAGTGGATATCTGTACTGTTGGGATAGGAGAGTAAAACAAAGGATTCGCCCTGGGACTTTAAATGAAGTGGGTACCGTTTCCGCCAGTAAACATAACAGTAGTAAATACAGTATATGGTTTATTCAAGTAAAATTGTTTACATGCATAGATAACACCAACAGTTGCAAAAAAAAAGATATATAAACAAGAAATATTGGTACATGGATGTAATAGCAGTCATAGTACACGGGCATCATACTACCCGACTAGTTTCGCGAGATCCAGCTCGCTCTTCAGGGGTGGATGTGTGTAACATTGTACCTAAGATAAAAAAAGTATATAGTTGGCAAAATGGCACAGTATTGGTTATAAAGGCACAGGGCAGGAGGGGTTATGGGTCCCCATACTCACCACTGAGCTTGACCATGGCTACAGGTGTGCAGCTCCAAGATAGCGGCAGCAGGTGCCATGTCCTTACCATCTATGGCCCAGGCCTTTTACTTATATATACATATCTGTATGCCAATACTCATTGATTTTACTTTACTACTTTAGATGCCTGACAAACATACTCATGTTTATAGCCTAGACTTTTTTTTTTTTTTTTTTTTGAAAAATGTTTATTGTATTTTATGGCATACAATAGTATAAAACGGAGTGTAACAAAGGTTACAGCGTATTAGTTGTTACAATTTGTAAGGAACAATGACTTCTCACAGTAGTTGAAATAAAGGCTTGTCATATCAGTTACAACAAATGAGAAGAAACAGAAAAACATAAAAATAAAAAGGAAAAATTTGGGGAAGGGGAGGTCAGGGGAGTTCATGTTTGCCATCTTATCAACATGGAGCGTAACATTGCTCGACATATGAAATCTTAACATCTAGGTATCTTCAGGAGTGGAGGCAGCGTGTGTACATATCTGGCTGAGCATGGTATATATTGGTCAGGGTATAATAAATAACCTGATTGATCTCACTATACTAAGAATAAATGTGGGGGAGTGGATGTCAAGGAGCACAGTGGATTTGTGGGTATCCTACGGTGGGTTAAAAGTAAAGGGGTCCGGGGTGGGGGGTATTTTAAGTCGGCCAAGAGAGTTGGAGATATCCTTTGTCAAGTACCATTTCGTGTAGCGGAATGGGTGCATTATATCCATCAGTGCCTGTGGAGCGAATGTAGCTTCGATGTATTTTCTCCATCTTTTGAAAAAACGGGAAGTCGATCGGAAATTAAGGATGATGGTGTCCAGTCTGTCTAGATGGAAAAGTGATGCCAAGGCCTTTTTGAACATTGTTAGGGTAGGTGGGGTAGCTGATATCCAGTGAGACATAATGGTCCTGCGAGCCACTAGAAGACACAGGTGAGCCCAATGTGGAATATTTTGTGAGACCCTCGTAGGTGATGAGGGTGAAGGGGGTATGCTAAACAGGCATAATAGGCGGTCCTTAGTACACTGAATTTTGTGGACCTCGTTGATGTAGGTGATCACCTTAGTCCAATAAGCATCAATCTTGGTACAGTCCCAGAGCCTATGTAGTAAGGTGGGGTGAGGTAGGTTACACCAGGAACATTGCGCTTGGGTGGGGTCCTCCTTGTTGAAACGGAATGGAAAATAGGCCCTGTGAATGATCTTGAATTGTGTTTCCCTCCAAGATTCGGAAGCAGTAAGATTGCGGACTGTTTTGTATCCCTCAAGGATTTTTTCAGGTAGAGACTCGTCTTCTAATACATGTGACCACTTTTGAAAGGGTTTTAGGGCATATTTCCGTGTTTGATGTTGTATGAGACAGGAGTAAATATTGGAGATGGAGTAGTTATTGCTTTTGATGAGAGTATCAATGCAGGATGTTTCAAGTGGATTGGTATTGGGGCCAGAGCAGGATTTGAGATAGTTGATGAGTTGGTGGTGGAAGAAGACATGAATTGGTGGTAGGGAGTACTCCCGCATCAGGGTTTGAAATGGTTTGAATTTGCCCGGCTTGTTGAGATAGAAAGACGAGACATCCGTGAGGCCTTTAAGTTTCCATTGGCTAAAAGCTTTATGGATGATAGATGGAAGGAACATAGGGTTGCCTTGTATTTTGAGATATTTGGAGATGCTGGATGGCAATTTAAGCAGTTTTCTTACTTCTCTCCACGCAATGACCGTATCCTTAATTAGTACACTTGTTTTGAGGTGGGGGGTAATATATTGGGCTTGGAATGGAGGATGGCTGAGAGGTCGTATGGGTGTACCATAGCCTCTTCTAAGGATAAGTTAGAATATTTAGAACCACCAGTTAACCAGTCTAAGCCCTGTCTAAGTAAACATGCCAGGTTGTAGAAGCGCATATTGGGCAGTCCCGCCCCGCCCTTAGGGAGACATAGTTTCTGCAGCGCTATGCGAGGTTTCTTGCGAGACCATATGAAGGCAGTTAGGGACTTCTGGATTTTTTGGATATCTGAATGTTTAATTAGAAGAGGTATGGTCTGCATTGGGTATAGCAAGCGTGCGAAAGATACCATTTTGAAAAGGTGACATCTCCCAAAGAGCGAGAGAGGTAGGGCCCCCCAAGCCTCCAACTCCTTCACAATTTTGGTTATCAAAGGGGGGTAATTCAAAGAGTACAGAGAGGATGGTTCACGTCCTATTTTAATGCCCAGGTATGTAATATGTTGGTTGGCTATAGCCAGGGGGGATAGGTGTTTCCATTTACTGGAAAGATGAGGGTGCAGTGGTAGGATCTCACTCTTATCGAAGTTGATTCTGAACCCCGAGCAAAGTCTAAAGTCTGAAAAAATGTGTTTGAGTCTGTCAAAAACTGCTATAGGGTCAGTAGAGAACAATAGTATGTCGTCTGCAAATAGCGCCGAACGAAGAGTGTGGTTCTCCAGAGTGATGCCGCTGATTCCCTCAACTGAATTTAATATTCTGGACAGGGGTTTGATTGCTAGATTGAACAGGAGTGGAGACAGGGGGCAGCCCTGTCTCATTCCTTTTGTTAATGGAATCGTGTCTGATATAAAGTCAGGGGTGACAAGACGTGCAGTAGGGGATGCATACATTTGTAGAAGGAATCACATAATCTGTCCTGAGAATCCAAATTGTGTCATCACTCTAAAGAGCCAGGAGAAGCTGATGTTGTCAAAGGCTTTTTCCGCGTCTAAGGACATGATGGCAATGTCTTGGTTAGGGTGGGTTTTGGCATACTCCAGAGCCATTAATACTTTGTGAATGTTTAGGGTAGCTGATCTGCCCGAAACAAAGCCAGATTGGGCTGGGTGTAGTAAAGATGGCAGTAGGGGAGCTAGGCGCGACGCAATTATTTTGGATAGGATTTTGACATCGACATTGATTAACGATATCGGTCGGTATGAACCCGGTAATAGGGGATCTTTCCCTTTTTTTAGAGATTAATTTGATGTGGGCCTGTGTTCCCGTAGGAAGATAGGGCCCTCCGTCCCACATGGCTGCGTACACATGTTTTAAGGTGTCCGGAATAAATTCCCTGGTCATTTTGTAAAATTCGGCGGTGTATCCGTCGGGTCCCGGGGCTTTGGCCGAGGCCATGTCTTTAATCGTATATCGAATATCATCAACCGTTATGGGGGCATTAAGTGTCTCCAGTTGTGTGTGGTGGAGTTTGGGTAGACGTATTTTGTCGAGCAGTAAGTCAGTAGTAGGTAAGTCAGTCGGGTCAGCTTTGTATAGATTAGTGTAGTATTCCACAAGTAGGTTGCTTATTTCAGCTGGGGAGGTGACCAGAGAGCCTGTCTTAGTTCTAAGAGCAGATATACGTGTAGGACGTCTAGGTCCTGAGCACATCTTGGCCAGGAGCCTGCCAGCCTTGTTGCCAAATCTATGGAAATGTAGCTGAGAGTATGATGTTTTGGCCGCTTCATGCTGTCCTGCCCAAATGTCAAAGGTGCTTTTAGCCTGTCTCCATTTTTGTATGTTCTCTATGGTGCGGTTTAATGTGAGCTGTTCATGCGCCAAGCGTAGGGCTTCACTTGACTTACTATATTGTTGTTTGGCTCTTTTTTTGAACTGGGTTGTGTATGAGATTATTTTACCCCGTAAGAAGGCCTTACCTGCTTCCCAGAAGAGGTTAGGATCTGTAATGTGGGCTCCATTAGTGGAGATGTACTCCTCCCAGGCGCAGTATAGTGTATGTTGGAAGTCCTCATTGTCAACTAGATAGGAGGGGAAGCGCCAAGTAGGGGAGGGAGATGAACGAGCTGTTTGGTTTAGATGAACCACAATTGGGCTGTGGTCTGAAATCACTGCGTCTTGTATGTCTGGTGCACTGATTACAGAGCTTAGGGCCGGGGAGGCAAAAAAATAGTCTATACGTGAGAACGTATTGTGCGGGGGTGAAAAAAAAGTGTATTCCCGATCCGTTGGGTGCATTAAGCGCCAGACATCCACAAATTGCATGGAGGCGACGGATTGTGACAGTAGGGTAGATGCAGATGATGAGGGGGTATGGGTGTGTGTTCTATGTGTCGGGGGGCCTGTGCGATCAGCTAGGGAGGACATGACTGAATTAAAATCCCCACCCATGAGGTGTAACGTCTCTGGGGTAGTTAGCACCCATTTCACTAAGTCTTGAAAGAAGGAGGTATCAGGAGAATTGGGAGCATAAATGTTAGTAAGTGTTACAGGTTTGTCGTCTATAGTCAGATGTAGAGTCATTTTCCTTCCTTCCGAGTCAACCTTAACATCCCTAACAGTGTGTTGTAAATTTTTGTGTAGAAGGATAGCAACACCCGCTTTACGGCCTACTGCTGGTGAACCATAAACAGATCCCACCCACAATTTACATAGACGTTGCAAGTCGTCTGCAGCCAGATGTGTCTCCTGAAGTAGAGCCACATCAGTCCGGAGACGCCGCAGGTGTCTGAGGATGGACATGCGTTTATTTGGGGAGCGCTGCCCCTTAACATTCCACGAGACAAACCTTAGGTGACTCCCATCTGCAGACTGTGACATGGTTGGCAGTTAAAAGTGGTTTGGTTTAGGGGTTTGTATAAGAACCCCTTTGTAGATGTGTTATCTACCTTATGGGAGCCACCAAAGCTCCTCAGAGCCCCTGAAGACATATGAACTAGATTGGCAAACATGAACTTAAACTTCTCTAAGCAACAATAAGTTATAAACATTAGTAAGGCAGAATATCGGATAAGGAAATATATAACGTGCCTTGTGGACTTTTTTCCACATGAGGTCCCACCTATCTAGTTAGCATAGCTCCCATTGATTGCCAGCTCCTCACGTAGGGGAAGGGTGTTAGCAACGGGGGGTGAGGACAGGTAGGGTAGGGGAGAGGAAAGGGGGATAGGGGGAGGGAGGGGGTATCGGATAGGAAGGGAGGGTAGTCTAGTCTAGGGGGGATCCCCTGAGGAAGCAGTGCAGATTTAAACTAATCAATGGCGAGATAGGCTAAACACAAGGGGGGGCCCCCCTCTTCAGATTAGGGTTAAACAGACCAAAAAATAGAAAACATAAATAACCAAAAACATTGCAAGTGTTCCTGAAAAGGAGGGTCCCCCAGGTTATGGGGGGCTATCTCCGTTATTTAGTTACATGACCATATCACTATAAATGTATAACTTTTAGCTACCGGCTGGTAGGGGTAGTGCTCCAGAAAGAGCATGCACGGCAGTTTCTAGAGGCAACAAAAGCGTCCTCATCTTAAGGATAAAAAATTAAGAAAAGAAAAACGTATGAGATGGGTTGATACTACCCGTTCGTAGATGGCGAGGTGAAAAAGGTGGTGATGCTGAGTCCTTCAACGATTCCCAGAGCGATCTTCCTGGTTGGTGAAACGGCTGCGTTTGTATGGTGGTTTGGTCGGGCTTCGAGGGAGTTTAGGGAGTCCATACGCGTGCTGTGAAGATGGCGATGGTGAGCCCTCTGTAGCGGCGCTGTGTTCCATTTCGGAGCTTCTGTTGGCTAGGTAGGTTTCCGCCTCTTCAGGTGTATTAAAGGTGAGCTGCTCCCCTTCAGGTGTTTGAACGCGGAGGACAACTGGATAAGCTAGGGAGAATCGGATTTGATTGTGGTGCAGAGTGGAACATACCGAGGAGAATGCCTTTCGTTGTTTCATTACCTCTATGGAATAGTCCGCAAAGAGCAACAGTTTTGCGCCATCCACCACCAGTGAGCGCGTGTGACGGAATTTTTGCATTATGGCGTTTTTGTCAGCATAGTTCAAATATTTCACTATCACATGCCGAGGTTTAGCGCGTGTGTCTGAATATTGACCCATACGATGCGCTCGTTCAACAGTGCATGGTATGCGGAGGCCAAGTTGCTCTGGGATGGTTTTTGCACATATATTTGTAAGGTGGGAGGCCGGGATCGACTCTGGCAGGCCAATTATGCGCAAGTTGTTTCTTCTTGAGCGATTTTCTAAATCGTCCAGCTTGTCCCATATGTCTCTATGTGAGGCAGTGATGCATGCAAGTGCTGCAGATGAGGCTGTGCAGTCATCTTCAAGTATAGAAATTCTCTCCTCCACCTGAGTGACGCGCTGGGCCTGAGCCTGGAGTTCTATGTGTAGCTGTTCCAGCCCTCTGTGCACTGCTGCGTCCACAGTGGCTGTTAGGGATGGCCCCAGAAGTTGTACTACAGCCTGGACAATGTTAGCAGGGGATGTGGGGTCGGTTTCAGCCATAGCAGGGGCAGGGGGAGGTTGTGGCTGCTGCTGAGGTAGCTCTGCTGTGTCCGGAGCGGCCACCATCTTGGCTGTGTTGGCCGCTATGTCTCCCGCCGGCGGAGCTGTAGAGGGGGGCGAGGACAGCGCCCGAGCATAGGATCGCTCCACGAAGCGATCCCTGTCTGCCTGGGATGGAGAAGAGGCAGTAGGGGTTCCCCCCGGCGCTGTGGCAGATTTAGATGCTGGTTTTGTGAGGAGCTGTGCGGGAGCTGAGGCTGCTTACCTCCTCCTCATGTGGCGCCGGAACCGGAAGTTAACCTAGACTTTTTATGGACTAACGAGGTTTCTAGGGATACATCACTACTTTACCATTACACAATCACAGTCCACCTCTTTCACATCTTTTTCTTTTCATCCGTTAATATCCCTCTTATATCCTATGTTGCTTACCATCTCCATGTTCCCTACTATCTACGGGTCCAGGCCTCTCATTTCATGCATATATACCCTTATGCTAATACTTATTGATTCTACTTTACTACTTTAGATGCCTGACAAACATACTTATGTTTACAGCCTACACTCTTTATGAACTAACGAGGTCTCTAGGGTTACATCACTACACCTATGCCATGCCTGCTCGCCATTTGGCCCCTGGTGGGGTCCCATCTGACTTCGCCCCCTCAGGGCCCTGGTGAGGCACCTGCTGCCACTATCTTGGAGCTGCACATCTGTAGCCATGGTCAAGCTCAGTGGTGAGTATGGGGACCCATAACCCCTCCTACCCTGTGCCTTTATAACCAATACTGTGCCATTTTGCCAACTATATACTTTTTTATCTTAGGTACAATGTTACACACATCCACCCCTGAAGAGCGAGCTGGATCTCGCGAAACTAGTCGGGTAGTATGATGCCCGTGTACTATGACTGCTATTACATCCATGTACCAATATTTCTTGTTTATATATCTTTTTTTGGCAACTGTTGGTGTTATCTATGCATGTAAACAATTTTACTTGAATAAACCATATACTGTATTTACTACTGTTATGTTTACTGGCGGAAACGGTACCCACTTCATTTAAAGTCCCAGGGCGAATCCTTTGTTTTACTATATGTTATAGGGATGGAAGTGTGTTACTGGGGACACCAGACCTTTCTCTTTTTTCTTTATGTTGGGATAGGAGAAGTAGGGACAGAAGCTCCTAATTTGATGGCAATCAGGGTTGATTTGAGGTCTTTGTGCAGAGTACTGCTAGCCTCTATGGGTGTCCAAGATTTATGTGTGGAGGGGGTCCACTAATATTTAAGCTGGTCTATGACACAGGCTTTGAAATATGCTGAAACATTGGGGACTCCCATCACACCATGTTTTCTGTGTTTTAACATAATAATGAGAGAGCACCTAGGCGATTTGCGGTTCCATATGTACTGGTTGAAAATTTTTGGAACCGAGGAAAGGAAGGTGAGTGGTAGGGGGATTTTTATTGTGCAGAATAAATAGAGGAGTTTAGGGAGGATCAGCATTTTTAATGCTGCTATTTTCCCTGCTGTTGACAGATCTTGGATGTTTAGGTGGGACAGTTGTTGGGGTAAACAGTCCAGGAAGGGCTTAAAATTGTATCTATAAAGTTGTGAAGTGTGTTGGGTCTGTTGAGTTCCCAAAAAGGACAGAAAGTGGGGAGACCAAATAAATTCTCTGGTTAATGAGGTTCGCTTTAGGGGTAGGGACGTTGATACCTAGTATTTGGTATTTGGTGGCATTCAGTTTATAGTATGACACGGCACTGAATTCATGTAATAGTTTCTGTGTCTCGGTCAGGGATGTCTTGGGATTAGATAGCATGCGCATGACATTGTCAGCGAACAGGCTTATTTTATGTTCTTTACTGGCTAAAGAGAGGCCTGTGATATTATGGTGGGATCTGATACTCTCTGCTGACGGTTCCATGGGAAGTGTAAAAATTATTGGTGATAAGGGGCATCCTTGCCTTGTCCCATTGGTTATGTGTATCGATTTGGAGGTAATCCTTGAAGTAAGTACAATAGCCGAGGGAGTGGAGTAGAGGGACAAAATGGCTGTTTGTATCCATCCTGTTAATCCAAAAGTATTAAGTACTGTCTTAAGATATCACCAGTGGACCCTATCAAATGCCTTCTCCGCGTCCAAGGAGAGAAGCAGAGAAGGCGTTCGAGAGGGTCCAGCCTGTGAGATCAGGTTGATAAGGTGTCTAGTGCCATCAGAGGCTTGGCGTCCAGGTACAAAGCCCACTTGGTCTAGTGGGATGAGGTGAGGTAGAATTTTCTGTAGTCTAAGAGCTAGGAGTTTGGCAAATAATTGTACATCCGTGTTCAGATGGGATATGGGTCTATAGTTTGCAGGACTGGTAGGATCTTTGTTAGGTTTCGGTATTGTCACTATCACCGCTCTCAACATTTCAGGTGGAAAGGTTCCAGAGGACAAAGCAAGATTGAAGACTGATTGTAGATATGAGGCAGTTTCCTTGGAAAGGTGTTTATAGTACTCATTTGAGAAACCATCATCACCCACAGATTTACAGTTGGGTAGATTGTTGATAGCTAAACAGATTTCTTGGGTTGTAAATGGTTGGGAGATAGAGTCGAGTTGATCCCTAGTAAGGTTAGGGAGTTGTACTTTATGTAAAAATGCATTAATAAGTGCTGGTGATGGTTGAGGGGTAGATACGTCATTGCAGAGGTCACAGAGGGACTGATAGTAATCTGCAAAGGTATTGGCTATGTCTTTAGGGTTAAAAAAGGTGTTATGATTTAGTGGGTGGGTGAGGGTAGCTATTCTTTGCTTGATCTGTTTTTCTTTCACTTTCACTTTCCTAGCCAAAGCTCCCGTCTTGTTGTGTAAACCATAATAGTTTTCATGCTTGTAAAGGAGTAGAGACCTCAACTGCTGTCTGTCCTGGAGAATATTTTGTGTAAGCTGGGGGACTGTTTTAATTTATCTTGTTCTTTTAAAGTTATGGAATTGAGCAAGTCTGCAATCTGCTTCGTCCTTCGTTTTTTAACATATGAAGCCATTTTGATCAGTACCCCTCTCATATACAGTGGGGACGGAAAGTATTCAGACCCCCTTAAATTTTTCACTCTTTGTTATATTGCAGCCATTTGCTAAGATCATTTAAGTTCATTTTTTCCTCATTAATGTACACACAGAACCCCATATTGACAGAAAAACACAGAATTGTTGACATTTTTGCAGATTTATTAAAAAAGAAAAACTGAAATATCACATGGTCCTAAGTATTCAGACCCTTTGCGTGACACTAATATATTTAACTCAGGTGCTGTCCATTTCTTCTGATCTTCCTTGAGATGGTTCTACACCTTCATTTGAGTCCAGCTGTGTTTAATTTTACTGATTGGACTTGATTAGGAAAGCCACACCCCTGTCTATATAAGATCTTACAGCTCACAGTGCATGTCAGAGCAAATGAGAATCATGAGGTCAAAGGAACTGCCTGAAGAGCTCATAGACAGAATTGTGGCAAGGCACAGATCTGGCCAAGGTTACAAAAAAATTCTACTGCACTTAAGGTTCCTAAGAGCACAGTGGCCTCCATAATCCTTAAATGGAAGATGTTTGGGACGACCAGAACCCTTCCTAGAGCTGGACATCAGGCCAAACTGAGCTATCGGAGGAGAAGAGGAAGGGTGCCTGGTTTACTCCACACATACCGCTTAAAATTAAAGCCAAAAAGTTCTATCTTTGTCTCATCAGACCAGAGATTCTTATTTCTCACCATCTTGGAGTCCTTCAGGTGTTTTTTTTATCAATCTCCATGTGGGCTTTCATGTGTCTTGCACTGAGGAGAGGCTTCCGTCGGGCCACTCTGCCATAAAGCCCCGACTGGTGGAGGGCTGCGATGATGGTTGACTTTCTACAACTTTCTGCATCTCTGAAGCTCAGCCACAGTGATCTTTGGGTTCTTCTTTACCTCTCTCACCTAAGGCTCTTCTCCCCCGATAGCTCAATTTGGCCGGACAGCCAGCTCTAGGAAGGGTTCTGGTCGTCCCAAACGTCTTCCATTTAAGGATTATGGAGGCCACTGTGCTCTTGCGAACCTTAAGTGCAGCAGAATTTTGAACCTTGGCCAGCTCTTCAGGCAGTTCCTTTGACCTCATGATTCTCGTTGGCTCTGACATGCACTGTGAGCTGTAAGGTCTTATATAGACAGATGTGTGGCTTTCCTAATCAAGTCCAATCAGTATAATCAAACACAGCTGGACTCAATTGAAGGTGTAGAACCATCTCAAGGATGATCAGAAGAAATGGACAGCACCTGAGTTAAATATATGAGTGTCACAGCAAAGGGTCTGAATACTTAGGACCATGTGATATTTCAGTTTTTCTTTTTTAATAAATCTGCAAAAATGTCAACAATTCTGTGTTTTTCTGTCAATATGGGGTGCTGTGTGTACATTAATGAGGAAAAAAAATGAACTGAAATGATTTTAACAAATGGCTGCAATATAACAAAGAGTGAAACATTTAAGGGGGTCTGAATACTTTCTGTCCCCACTGTACATCTTAAAATGCCCTATATACACGGTCGGACATTGATCAGACATTCCGACAACAAAATCCATGGATTTTTTCCGACGGATGTTGGCTCAAACTTGTCTTGCATACACACGGTCACACAAAGTTGTCGGAAAATCCGATCGTTCTAAATGCGGTGACGTAAAACATGTACGTCGGGACTATAAATGGGGCAGTAGCCAATAGCTTTTGTCTCTTAATTTATTCTGCGTATGTGTGGCACTTTGTGCGTCGGATTTGTGTACACACGATCGGAATTTCCGACAACAGATTTTGTTGTCGGAAAATTTTATAGCAAGCTCTCAAACTTTGTGTGTCGGAAATTCCGATGGAAAATGTGTGATGGAGCCCACACACATTCGGAATTTCTGACAACAAGGTCCTATCATACATTTTCCGTTGGAAAATCCGACCATGTGTAGGCATAAGTGTTCCACAATGTGAATCTATTGATTTCAGGAGTATCATTGCAGTTAAAGAAGTTCCGATGTTCTTGCACAATTATTTGACACAGTAACTTGTCCTCCAAAAGGGAGGTGTTTAGTCTCCAGACTGGAGGGGGTGAGTTATGGAGTTTGTCGTCAAATTAAAGAGTAATTGGGACATGGTCTGACCAAGATATTATGCCAATGTCCAAGCTCAGAACATTGCGGGAATAAGAAGAATATACAGCTGACAAGACCGTATAGTTCTTTTCAGAGCAATGGAAACACCTCTATACATCGTACAATTCATACTTCTCGAGCAGGGGAACAATAGAGTATATGGGTCTCCTGGCATGGGTAGTGGAGTCCATAGAGTGATCCTAGATAGTGTTGAAGTCTCCACCCAGAATGAAGGTGCCTTGTACTACTTCCGAGACTTTGGTAAACAAGGGGGCAAGGAATTTCCGTTGTTAAGTGTTATGAGCGTACAGGTTGACAAGCGTAAAGGTTGCTTGGTTCAGTTCGCAGATAAAAATTATATACCTGCCTTGGGGGTCTTGAATAGTGCGGATGTGACAAAACATGACTGTGTCCTTAATAGCAATGAAGACTCCACATGCTTTTCGGGGCCATTAGCTGTGTACAGATGGGAGTAGCATTGGAAGTTCAATCAAGGGCATTTGTGGGTAGCAAAATAAGTTTCCTGGACAAAAATTATATCCACTTTAAGAAAACGGGCTTCCTTCAACAGCGCGGCATGCTTAAAAGGGCTATTGAGGCCCTTTGGGTTTATAGACAATAACTTCAGAGGCATTGTAGAAGTTGGTTATATGCTGGGATAATGCAATGCAAGGATATATTGTAATACTGAAGGTGAAGAACAGAGTACCTGTGCGATGGAAACTTAGGAATCTGGAGAATAGTTCTGCTTGCGGAAACAGTAGTGGAGTAGTTCATATTCATCTCGATGGGTAGCAAGTTCTTGATGTCAGAAATCCACGTAGGTAGTGCAGTCAATAATCCATGTCCATTTGTAGCTGGAAAAGCATAGGCAGTGACTAGGTGGGCAGAGGGTGCTAGGAAAAAAAGAATAGGGAAGAAAGGAACAGTAACAACATGTGTAAAAAACACCTGTTAAACACAAGTACAATGGGCAGCTTAGGCTCCCGTGGTAACTTGGGGGGTAGGCAGACCAGTAGTGCAATGCACTAGGTACTGGTAGAGGAGGACAAACCAAATGTTTGGTCTCCATGTCTCACGCTACTAAGGAGTAGTATTGATAGGAAGAGGCTCATTACTGATTATGGAGAACGGTTTAGGTCCATGCCGTGTCCAGGCGTTCCGGGGTGGGTTGAGCAGGAGGTTGTGCATCTGGAGGGAGCAATTGCCATTGTTTGAAGAGTAGAATGCCTTTTTTCACACTGTATATAATAAATAGTTTGCCATTCCAGGTGACGAGTAGCTTAGTGGGGAATCCCCAATGGTATACAACGCTATTGTTGTGTAGAATCTTTGTGAGTGGGGTAAGTTTCTTTCTGTTCAATGCAGTCTCTTGTGATATATCTGTGTATAAGGAGATACCAGTAAAGTCGTCTGGGACTGCTGGGTTTTGTTTGGCAGCTGCCATGACTCGCTCTTTCACATGATAATAGTGAATGCATGCCAGGTTATCTCTAGGTGCTCTGTCAGGTAAAAATTTTGGTTTGGGTATGCGGTGGGCCCTGTCAACGCATAGTTCAATATCATTCAGAGACGGTATGAGGGCTTTCATGAGGCGTTGAACAAATTTGGTAAGTTCATTTGGTGGGATAGATTCAGGGATCCCTCTGAACTTAATATTGTTCCACCGCGAGTGGTCTTCTAAATCCGCCATTTTATTTTGGAGGCGTTGCATCTCTGATTCTGATCAGCTTATGCATCAAGGAGATCATTGTGAGCCGTATAGAGATTGCCCATTTTAGATTCTAGGTGCTGGATTTGATTAGTTTGAGTTTGAACTGTATCATTTAAAGATGCGAACATATCTGAGAAGTCATGAAACTTGGTGTTTCTGAGGGATAAAAGCATATTTTCCATAGTGTTCTCTGATATGGCTTGGTCTGTGGCTGGGAATCCATCAATCAAGGGCTCTGAGTGTGTGCCTTCCTCTTCTTAGACATGGCTACTTGGGGTGACTGCTGGATCAGTGAGTGGTTTCAAGGCTCGGGGAACCTTTCCTGGATGTCACTGTGCAGTTGCTGGAGCGTGAGGCAGAAGGAGCTCTCAGCTATGCTGCCATCTTCTCTGCCGGCCAGACACACCCCTCCGCTACAACATTTTCTACTGCTTTGTACAATATATCACCCTAATGCTGGAAGCTTGCTTGTAAAATGAGAGCAGGCTAAGCAGAGTAATGACCTTGTTGGTTTGGGTCTTCTTTATGCAACCAGCAGGCTGGGGGTGTGTCAGTTAGGGGAATTTACTCTGATTGTAGCAGGCAGAATCTGGAACAGCCATGCATGGTAACCTATCAGCTTCTAGATTTCATTTTCAGCCTAGGTTCACACTGGTGCATTGGGAGGAATCAAACTGCACCTGCACGAAAAAGGTGCTTTTTTTTTTTTGCCACATTGGAAGCAGATCGTGTGGGTTTTCACACCTACAATCCAATTCTGCAAATCGCACTGTGTTTTGCAAACCGTTTTGGGGGTGTCATTAGGGTAACATTGACACCAGCAGCAGTTCACATGAATGGAGTGCAATTGTGATGCGGTGGAGGAAATGCACAGGAATCGCTGCGAATCTCACCACATCAGTGTGAACCAGGGCTCAATGCTTAACTGAACAAGCTGAAGTTAGAAACTGATTGGTTACTATGCACAGCTGCGCCAGATTCTATCTGTTCCAATTCTAGTAAATTCCCCTATGTGACCCAACTGTACTGCTCAGCTATGGTGAAGAAAAGTAAAAGTCTGGCTGTGTAGTCTTCTGATAGGGGTGCTTGGATAACAAGACTAGCCAAACAGAAAGAGGTGCTTAGATGACAAGACTAGCCAAACAGAATTATAACAAAACTTTAGCAGCTAAGATTATATATATATATATATATATATATATATATATATATATATATATATATATATATATATATATATATATATTGTACATTGGCATTTACCTGCTGTTCTGTAGCTTAGCTTTGCAAACCTTGCTATATTGCTACAGCAAAACTAAACTTTTGTAAATTGCTCTCTGTATGCAAAAATAAAAAACTTATGGCACGGGCAATACCGTGTTATTTTTAGGAAAGCCTATATGTGTGAAACACAGTGATTGATGTATATTGGAAATGCATTTGAATAGCCATGACATACTGCATTAAACTTAGTAATAGGTATAGCTCACACTGTTCTCATTATCATATTGATGAAGGTGCTTTTCTATACAAAAATGATTGACTTATGCTTTAATCTTGATAGCCAGAGCTAAAAACTATTTTTCTGAAATCTGTACTCATTTCAGCATTGTTTAATGGACTTTTCTGAAAGTTTCATTGTTCCGCCTGTGCTCTGATATCCTGCCACTTCAAATTAACACTTTATAGGCTTTAAGAAAACTTCTGCTTTGCCCATACAGGCTAACTTTATTGGCAGCCTCACCAGCAGTACATATTCACCTTCTCTTATTTTCTTTAGTGCTTCCAGGTAAGGGGGACTTTCTCTACTTCCTCCCATACAACAGTGCTGCTGCTTAATGATTGGCATCCCAGGCAGTCAATGCTATCATTAACCCAAGGTGAAAGTCTTGGACACTTTAGGTCACTACTTGGAGCTAATACAGGGCTTCCTCTATTCACCAAAATTAGGAAAAAAGAAGTTAAAATAAAATCTGTACATACACATTGTGCGTTCCAAATTGTCACAATGCAATCCATACATTAGTGACTCAGCAGATATG
This sequence comes from Aquarana catesbeiana, assembly GCF_042186555.1. Lineage (NCBI taxonomy): Eukaryota > Metazoa > Chordata > Amphibia > Anura > Ranidae > Aquarana > Aquarana catesbeiana. The sequence goes on along the minus strand of NC_133325.1, from coordinate 720,190,002 downwards.
CCAAGGTCAATATAAATCTCTAGCCTGTGAACAGAATCAGCTACATATGCATAACTGCTGATATACAGTTGTGAAAGTCTAGTCAGATTGTGCCTGTCAGAGCAACCACACATGTCCCCTAATCAATTAAAGTTAGTGCTGAAACGTGTTTTGACTTGGAGGAAAACCATAAGGACAAAGGTTTTTGACATTTTTTAGGGCAACCTCTATGTTTATAGGTCACTTCTTTTCTCCTCAAGTTAGAATTGATGGCATTCCTCCATGAAGTTGCCTTTTACCTCCACGAGTAACAAATACATACATTGTAAATAAACCTTGTAATTGCTACACAAGCCTTTTGCATAAAAAGAAACATTGGATATATCAAGCAAGGGTCAGGGTCTTTGATAGGTTTTAATTGTGACGTTTCTCCTTACTTACATTCAGGACAGGTTGTGATGGGAAATCTCTTCAATGTGGACACAGACATGAAGGAAAACACATTTTAGTAGGCTGGGGAAGGGTATGATCTTATGAGATTGTTTTCATTGTCATATGTGCCTCCCTTTCCTGATGACAACCATACTGCCCATTTTTGTTCTTATGGTGTCACATGTGGAAGAAATTTGGGGAAATTTCCTCAGTGGGGATACAAAGTAACTCTTCTTCAGTCTACACAAATTAAAATGAAAATGATTTAGTTAGAATTTAGCATATTTAATTCGGCCCATTAAAATAAAAATGACTTAGCTGATATCTAACAGTAAAGAGACCCACTTTGCCCATTCGGCTGTGTAAGCTCCATGTTGGATGATGTCAGAGCTTACACAATGTTGATAACATCATCCTTTTAATGGTGATTTTTTGCTAGGCCCAAACACTCTAACATAGGGTATTTTTTGTGCACAGTCGAGAAGTTGGGAAGTGTAGGAAAGATGAGTATAAATGAGATGGCAGATGGACTCTGTCACTTTACTCATTTAGAGCCAAGCTTCCTGTGTTAAAATGGTTCCTCCTGCTTCCTAGGATAGCTATAGCATGAGGCTTTAAGAATTTCTGCTTCTTTGCCTACCAAACCCTTAACATTAAGTAGAGAACTACCCCTTCATATTAGTGCAATATAACAACTGTCTGGTCTTAAACATTTTTTAATGTTTTGGCAACCGTTAAAGTAGATCTGAAACCAAAACCTTCTTTTTTTTAAAATAGTAGATGAGAGTTTTAAATAATGCTGTATGTTTTTGTTGTCATGATTTTATCCACATCGTCATTTGCCTCATATAAAGTCCTAATCACTTTCCCCCTGCTTCCAATACTAGATGTCCTCATTGAAAATTTCCTGGAATTTCCGGAATTTCCCCTCTATTCCTGTTTTGGTGGCAACTACGAATTTTGGATTTACCCTCACTTTCATTCCTGGTGACATTGCTGATCAAGACTAGATAGAGTGAATCTCCCAAACAGGGATGCAGACCACAAATAAAACCTGGGTGGTTCTAATCCCTCACCACTCTAAACATTTTTTTTTTTATTTTACTACAGGCATTTATATAGTGGTGTCTATTCACACAGTAATTTACATTTTGTACATTCATCAGTCTCTGCTCATGAGGAGCTTACAATCTCAGGTCTCTACCTCACATGCACATACTAGGGCCTATTTAGACAGGAGTCAATTAACCTATCAGAATGTATTTGGAGTGTGAGAAGAAAACAGAGAAAATGAAGGAAACCCATGCAAGCATGGGGAGAACATATAAATTCAATATAGGTGGTGGATGGTTAGGATACTAACCAATGACCCTAGGCAGAAGTTCTAACTACTATGCCACTGTGCTGGCCTTTAAAAGGGTTTGGAGTATGACAAATTTCTGTATATGCAGTTAAAAATATTCCTATTTTCCCCTATAATTGGACTTAATACTATGAGACTGATCCACACAATATGTGTAGCAATACACTGGTTGATAGCATTCCATTGGAAATCCTCATCAATTCCTCTATCACATTTGAAAACCAGTATTAACAATATTAATCTTATGGAAAAAATATTCCACACATTACAGAACACTAATCATTTTTATAATAAAAATGGGACCCCTGGTCTAACCTTTCTAACCTCTTTTTCAACCTGGAATAAGATTACCAAGAACTGGCATCCGGTGAACAATATGAGATAAGATATGTATATATATATTACAATTATAGAGATTATTGTTATCTTGTTGACTCTCCAAAAAAAAAAAATATATATATATATATATATATATATATATATAAAACAATATATTTTGATAAGTCCTTATGTGTAAAATACCTGTACTGTACTTTTTATGGCACATGACAAAAGATTTTTGTACCACTTTTTGTTCCTAATGAGAATAGTTTGTAAACAATAAAAGAAATATTTGATTGACTGATTTTGCCATTATTCCCAGCACTGTATTAACAGTCAATGCCCATTGTGTGCTGTGTGCTTAATATTGTATATGAATGCGTGGGTGTACAAAGGGTATTTTGGTAGTGAGGCCATTTCAAATCAATGACCACCATACAATAACTGTTATTGCCTTAGCAACTCCTTCTGTGTATAATTTAATGTGAAACATCTCTAACACTGTCCACTGCTTTACTGCACATATATATATATATTATAATGATCATTAGGCGACAAGGTGGATTTGTTTTAATGGTTTAACTAGTTTAGTATTTGAAGATTTTTATTTTCTAAACAAGATAATTAACAGACCATTTTTGTGAAGGAACTGCTAACAAAAGCAACATTCACATTCGTTCATCCATGTAAAATGTACTTGCATAGAAAATTAGATATGTTATATTTATATAACTTTGCTGGGTAGCCTATTGTTGTATGGAAGCTGTCATTGTAGGCTAAATGAGGCTTGAAACATGACTGACGTGTTACATAGTTGCCTAATCCAGAGGTGTCAGCACATGGCCAGTACCCCAGAGTGCCTGCACATCAGGTCCCTATTCAGTGTAGAGGTTCTAGGGGCCCAGAATACCCAAATCATTTATTATGCACAAACTTCCTGGATTGGCGGATCCAGAGACTGATTTTCCCCATTCCATATTTTGTTCCTTACTGTTCCAGTACTGTGACAGCCTCAATGAGCATTGCTGGATTAGGTAAGTATGTAACACTTTAGGTTTAATATGAGGTTAAAAGAGGTAAAGTGTGTTTTGGAAACTTTCGGAGTTTCAGTTTGAGACCATTGAGAGATCATTCAAAATTAATAGAAAGGTAAATTTGATCTGTAGTTGACTTCTGACCTACATCTGACTTGCTTTAAGCAGATTTTTTTTTCCCATAGACTTGTATAGGAATACAGAACTATGTGCACTCATTTATCAGTCCTTAGTAACATAGCTGGTCCGACACAACCCCCCCCCCCCTTCTTGATTTGCAAGACAAGTCTGTGTGACCCTTGAGGGGACTGGCACTCAGCAGCATTTTCACTGAGAAAAAAATTAAGGCATTTCAAGGCAAAAACAATGAAAATCAAAACATGCAGGGTACGTGACTATAAAGATGTGATCTTTTACTTGGGATTTTTAGATGAGACATGGCAGTTTTATGAAGATGGCAATGCTCATGGGACTAAAGCTGAGTGTACACCAATGAGTTGAAAAAAAAGAAATCACAGATCCCTGAATCCATGCAAGCTATGTTGATGCAGAGATCTCTTCTCCTGTGCTATTATATTCTGACAGGGACTCCCTCTCAACCAGAATATATTGATCAGTGATGTAGCCATTGGCTGCAGTGGATAACCAAATGCTGGTTTTCCAGCAATAGTGTTCAACAGGAAAAAATATTGTGGTGCCCGGATCTACCGCACTATTAGTATACAACTATTTAGATAATTAAAATAGTAATTACTTCTTACTAACTGAACACTATGGTTGAATTTAATTAAATTTTATTTAGAAAAAACACACCATAATAACAAATATTACAAAATACGAAAAATAGCGGTCTGAGTATAACCTTCCAAAACATTAAAAAACTCAACGTTGTCATTTAAAAAGAGGGATCACAACTGCACATACATCCACACAATCAGACATACACACAGCCTAAAGGATGGGAGTTGATTGAAGTATTGTTGAACAATATATTGCATACAGTGGGGACGGAAAGTATTTAGACCCCCTTAAATTTTTCACTCTTTGTTATATTGCAGCCATTTTCGAAAATCATTTAAGTTATTTTTTTTTCCTCATTAATGTACACACAGCACCCCATATTGACAGAAAAACACAGAATTGTTGACATTTTTGCAGATTTATTAAAAAAGAAAAACTGAAATATCACATGGACCTAAGTATTCAGACCCCTTGCTCAGTATTTAGTAGAAGCACCCTTTTGATCTAATACAGCCATGAGTATTTTTGGGAAAGATGCAACAAGTTTTTCACACCTGGATTTGGGGATCCTCTGCCATTCCTCCTTGCAGATCCTCTCCAGTTCTGTCAGGTTGGATGGTAAACGTTGGTGGACAGCCATTTTTAGGTCTCTCCAGAGATGCTCAATTGGGTTTAAGTCAGGGCTCTGGCTGGGCCATTCAAGAACAGTCAAGGAGTTGTTGTGAAGCCACTCCTTCATTATTTTAGCTGTGTGCTTAGGGTCATTGTCTTGTTGGAAGGTAAACCTTCAGCCCAGTCTGAGGTCCTGAGCACTCTGGAGAAGGATTCATCCAGGATATCCCTGTACTTGGCCGCATTCATCTTTCCATCGATTGCAACCAGTCGTCCTGTCCCTGCAGCTAAAAAACACCCCCACAGCATGATGCTGCCACCACCATGCTTCACTGTTGGGACTGTATTGGACAGGTGATGAGCAGTGCCTGGTTTTCTCCACACATACCGCTTAGAATTAAGGCCAAAAAGTTCTATCTTGGTCTCATCAGACTAGAGATTCTTATTTCTCACCATCTTGGAGTCCTTCAGGTGTTTTTTATCAAACTCCATGTGGGCTTTCATGTGTCTTGCACTGAGGAGAGGCTTCCGACGGGCCACTCTGCCATAAAGCCCCGACTGGTGGAAGGCTGCGATGATGGTTGACTTTCTACAACTTTCTGCATCTCTGGAGCTCAGCCACAGTGATCTTTGGGTTCTTCTTTACCTCTCTCACCTAAGGCTCTTCTCCCTCGATAGCTCAATTTGGCCGGACAGCCAGCTCTAGGAAGGGTTCTGGTTGTCCCAAACGTCTTCCATTTCAGGATTATGGAGGCCACTGTGCTCTTAGGAACCTTAAGTGCAGCAGAATTTTGAACCTTGGCCAGATCTGTGCCTTGCCACAATTCTGTCTCTGAGCTCTTCAGGCAGTTTCTTTGACCTCATGATTCTCATTTGCTCTGACATGCACTGTGAGCTGTAAGGTCTTATATAGACAGATGTGTGGCTTTCCTAATCAAGTCCAATCAGTATAATCAAACACAGCTGGACTCAATTGAAGGTGTAGAACCATCTCAACGATGATCAGAAGAAATGGACAGCACCTGAGTTAAATATATGAGTGTCACAGCAAAGGGTCTGAATACTTAGGACAATGTGATATTTCAGTTTTTCTTTTTTAATAAATCTGCAAAAATGTCAACAATTCTGTGTTTTTCTGTCAATATGGGGTGCTGTGTGTACATTAATGAGGAAAAAAATGAACTGAAATGATTTTAACAAATGGCTGCAATATAACAAAGAGTGAAAAATTTAAGGGGGTCTGAATACTTTCCGTCCCCACTGTATAATATCATCCTCCTTCCTAATTAAGCAGTGGATTGTGGTCATCACAAACAGGATATGTAGCTGTAAACTGATTGAGATGTGGATGTGCATAAACAAACAAGTGGGTATATCATAGGCCGTCCTAAGTCATTAGTACAGAAATTAAGCTATGGCACATAGGTTTAGGGGCTCTCATTTGTCTATTGGAGGCACAGGTGGCTTGATTGTATAAGCTGCAGTGTCCAGTAAGCAAGGCTGTGGGGGTAAAACTTCTCAAGTATAATACTCATTCAAAAGTTCACTGATCCATCACAAGTAGGTTTGGGGAGGGAGGAACAAAGCAGGGGGAGTTGTTGTTGTCAGTCCACAGCTAATCAACAAGTTCAACTGAATAATGGCAATGTAAAATACTCTCATATGGAGATACTCTCCATATACTCTGCAGTACTCTGTATTCTAGTACTCTAGTACTACAGAGTGGGGTGATGCTCAGACGGAGGTTTTTTCTCCTACACAGAGGTCCAATGATGACTTAGAGTGTGCTACATATGGATAAGAAGCCATACTGAGGCTTCGGATAGCGTCACTGCCTAAATCTACAGACCTTGTAGTTGGCAATTTGCTACATATGTGTCCTTGGTTGGTCATCTATTGGCGCCCCCGTTGGCGGTGCTTCATTCTTTTTTCCAAGTTGCATAATGAAACATTTTGCATGTAAGACAAAACTATGACTGCATACACTTTTACCAATACCCCTGACGAAGGTGCTTGAACCAGAAATGTGTCGGGTACCGGAGACCACTCTGTACCGGGGAGTAATTTTTTATGTCATTCAAATCATGAAACCTGTCATGTTTTTTGTCTTTCCCTTTTTTTCTTTTTTTGATTTTTGTAATATGTATACATTTTTTTTTGATATGTCAAACAAATGACCATTTCATGTTTAAATGATGGAACGATTTTATGTACATACAATAAATATATTTTCTAATCTACCTATCTGTGGTTGTTGCCTACAAAGTCCCAATGAAGGGGGATTTTCTTTTTCTTGCTGGAATTTAAAGAGAGTTTAAGAACTCTGCAAAGTTAGAATGGAGGCGGCACAGACACACTATGACTCACACTAACCCCATATGATCCTAAAACACAGATGGCAAAATATTTGGGGTGTCTAATCTAGGATTTATCAGTGACATTTGGCAATTTTTTTATGCTGAGCACAACGTTATTTCTTTTTTTTTTAATATCAAAATGTTATTAGAATTTTTCATAAAACATGTAGCACTGGTAGAAGTCTTCTAAAGAACAATAACTGAATAAACAGAGGTAAGAGAAATAAAGTAGTAGTCTATAAGTAGTATAATGGTGCTTATTATATTGATGTTATTGAACAATTCTAGGTAACAAAATAAACTATTTGTTGGGTTTAGGCCACATTCACACGAATGTCTACATCTCAAAGTTTAGCTGCATTTTAGAAGACTGTTCTAAAAGCAGCTGGACTCACACAATGCAAAGTAATCATATTATTCATACACAACAATAGTTGCATACAGTTCAGCTGTGATTAGGAAATGAAGGAAAGTGCTGCGGCCAAAGTCAACTATCTGCAGCTATTTGCAGCTAAACATGCATTGCATTTAACTGCAGATAGCTGCAATCCATTTAGCAGCAGAAAAAGACACACTTCCCCTTTTCTTCCCTAAATGTGGGTATCCGGCCCCATTCATTATAATGACAAGTCACCGACGGCTGCAGCTGATTGCAAATAGCTGCAGCTGCTGGAGACCTGTCATTATAGTGATCGGGGCCGGTGGCTGCACCTAGCTGTATAGAACAACAGAAGAATTTGGAAGATTCCTTGCGCTACAATTAAATACAATTAAATAATAGTTTAAATGTAGCCTTAATCTCATGTCGGGTCTCATTCATCCTCATGTTGGCATAATCTAGCCTGTCTGCTGTGGGGGTGCAGTAAGTCTGGGGGGCAGAGGATGAGAGGTCAGCAGGGCAGTGTACAGGGGGCAGCAGAGTAAAGCATAGGGTCAGCAGTTTGTAGGGCAGTGTACAGAGGCCCTTCATTTGTTGGGCAGTGTACAGGGGTCAGCAAGGCAAAGGAAAAGGATCAGCAGGGCAGTGACAGGGTCAGCAGGGCAGAGTACAGGGGTCAGTAGTAAGTAGGGCAGGGCAGCCCCCCCAGCCCCCCTACTACTTACCCGAGCCCCATCTTGATCCAATGATGTGCACGAGAGCCTTGGTTCTCTGGAGACTGCTGTCAATTACAGCCAGTGAGCCAATGAGGTGAGAGAGGGGGCGGGGTTGAGCCAAAAGTCTGTGTGTGAATGGACATGCAGAGCCACAGCTCAAAAACGAATCTGCTTGGGTGTCCCGATTGCAAGCTGCTTGCTCTGGGGGCACTCAGAAGGAGGGAGGGGCCAAGACCTCCAGTGAAGGGCCCAAGAAGAGAAGGATCTAGGCTCACAGAGCAGGTGTGTATGACATGCATGTTATTAAAAAGAAAAAGGAAGCCTCATATATATATATATATATATGTGTGTATATATATATATATATATATATATATATATATATATATATATATATATATTAACAAACAAAATAAGAAGTAAGCCAAAATTCATATTTCTACTTCTAGAGATATTAAATAATAGATTGAGATCATTGTTGGAAGATGTTGCCATCTTCTCTTCTGTGTTTTCTAATGTGTTAAAGCATGATAAGCATGTCTCAAAACATTAAAACATTACACGCAGTTAGGGCATACATGGAAAAAATGCATTGGCAGGGAAAAAATTCAATCATGTATAATTTTTGAGGTGGAAAATTAATGCACTGAAAAATGTAGCACCGTTACCCCTTGCCAAAAACAACCATGCCATTGTTCAATAGCCAAACAATAATGCACAAATCAAAACAGTATAACCATTAGAGACCTGGTAATGATGTCTTATTCAGAATAGAGTTATTTAAAAAAATTGCTGAAGTGAGATTGGAATAATGTCAAGACTCCAAATGAAGCATTTTGGCCTCTCTTCTTGCTGCATAGTAGGTAAAAGACAGAGAAAAACACCTCCGGTCACTAAAAAAGAATAAATAAAACATCTGAGCTTTTCATTACTAAAGGAATGTGTGAACTTTTATTTATACTGTCAGAAGAGTGATGTGTACACTTCCATCACCGGCCAAACTCATCTGTTTTCCAGGAGCAATATCAGTCTATCAGCCGCAATTCGAGAAATATGTGAGTAAGGGTTATAGTCTTAACATTTAATTCCATAGCATTTACAGCGTATCATAAAGGTGTCGTTTTGCTGGATAACATCTGTAATGCAAGATTAAACACAGATTGGACACTGGATTTAGATCATTGATTTCTTGAATTAGTACTGGCTGGAGTTTGTTCTCTGACAGATTTGTTATTATCACACAATCAGTCACTTCTGTTTAACTCAACTGTTTGTTACAAAGTATAAGGTTAATGTAAGATACAAATACCTCTTACAAATAATCAAGCAGATGCTGAGGATTTTCGTAATACGTTTGGGAATTTTAAAATGGTTCTTTTTGTAATGGTAACACTTTTTTCTGCTAGAGATTTGAACATGAAATTGATGTTATGTCCAAGTTGTAATGCAAGTGGATGTTCTCAGCAAAGTAATAAAAATCTTAAAAGGACTTTAGCACTTTTTATCAAAAGTATTTTTTGTGAGAAGATACAGGTATATTATACATATATTCGCATGAGTAGGAATTCATGTAGTGAATCTACATAGTTTGGTCTTAGCCAAGTTTATCATAGATGCAGCAATTTTCCTTGCTGGCAAACCCAGAGAGTTTAACTTCTTTGTACTAAAATGGTTTAAGGAGCTGCTTACCAGTTAACTTGGAGAGTGAAAACTGGGCTCTCCCCACAAGAAGTCCATTCACCAAGTGTATTCAGGTTCTCCAGTAGGATCCAACACTGCATTTCAGGCTTATGTGATAAACACCCCTGCCCCTATGACCTAATAATGGATAGCATACACCATTCCATCAATAACTTTATGACCACCCATACTGAGTACATCCCCCTTTTTGCTGCCAGCAGCCTTGACCCATCGAGGACTGGATGCCACTAGACCTCTGAAGGTATGCTGTGTAGGAGCAGATCCTTCAAGTCCTGTACATTGCCAGGTGAGTCCTCCATAGATCAGATATGTTTTTCCAAGCACATCATACCGATGCTTGATTGGACTGAGATCTGGAGAATTTGGAGGCCAAATTGACACCTTGAACGCATTACTAGATAGCAAGCAATTGAGCTGCAAGTTTGAAAACGACTTGCTAAGCTATTGCTAGACTTGCAAGGCTTCACAAGTTTGTTGCACAATTGCAGCAAGCCTGCATTGCATGACTCCAGATCAACTTTCTTTGCAAACGTTCTACAAGTTCTGGTTCAGTTATGTTGTGAAATAGTCATCCCACCACAGGAGTCACTGTGACTTGCAGAGCTCTTGCTGTAGACTCACCACTGCAACTTTGCTCTTGCTAGAGACTAGCCATGCAAATTGGCTACAAAATGGAAACATGTCAACTAGAACTTGTCCTTCAAGTGCTCTGCAGTCTGCAAGTGAACAACTTGCCAGTGAAAAGGTGCAGCAAGTGAACAAGACTTACTCCCAGATAGCAAGGATAACTTGTCCCAAATGTGTGGCAGTGTTGAACTGAATTGTAAGTCTGTTAACTTGCTGCACATTTTCACTGGCAAGTTGTACACTCGCAGAGCACTTGAAGCTCAAGTTCTAGTTGACACTTTTACAATTTGTAGCAAATTGGCGTGGCAAGTCTCTAGCAAGAGCAAAGCTGCGTTGGTAGTTTACAGCAAGGCCTCTGCAAGTCTACAGCAATTTAGCCACAGTGACCCCTGTGGTGGGATGACTATTGCACAACATAACCGAACCAGAACTTGCAGAAGACTTGCAGAATGTTTGCAAAGAAAGTTTATCTGGAGTCATGCAATGCGGACTTGCTGCAATGGTGCAACAAACTTGTGAAACCTGGCAAGTCTAGCAATAGCTTAGAAACTAATTTTCAAATTTGCAGCACAATTACTTCCTATCTGGGCTATTCAACACTACCTCAAATTTGTGACAAGTTATCTGAGTTGTTGTGTTCCTCAAACCATTCTTGAACATTTTTGCAGTGTGGCAGGACTCCTTTTAAAAGAGGCCAGTGCCATCAAGAAATACTGTTTCCATGAAGGGGTGTACTTTGTCAACAACAATGTTTAAGTAGGTGGTATGTGTCAAGTAGCATCTACATGGATGGCAGCACTCAAGGTTTCCCAGCAGAACTTTGCCCAAAGCATCACACTGCCTCCACACTTGCCTTCTTCCCATTCTGCATCCTGGTGCCATCTCTTTCCTAACTCACACCCAGCCATCCACATGATGTAAAAGAAAACATGATTCATCAAACCAGCCCACCTTCTTCCACTGCTCTGCGGTCCAGTCCTGACGTTCACATGCCCATTGTAGGGGCTTTTGTCTGTAGACACGGGTCAGCATGGGCACCCTGACTGGTCTGTGGCTATGCAGCCCCATACATAACAACATGTTTACTAGCTGCCTAATATATCCCACCAACTTTCAGATGCCATTGTAATGGGATAATCAATGTTATTCACTTAACCTTTCAGTGCACATAAAGTTATGGATGATCGGTGTATATTATTACTAGGTAATGCTATAACAAAAAAGTTTATTACTATGCTATTTTGACAAATGTGTCACCTGATCATGAGAGTACACATTTCTTGTTCGAGCGGGTGATACTCTGCATTTTATAGAATTAGTAAGTGGTCTTTCAAGGCCATTTTTTCCCAGATCGTTCTCATGCCTAAGCAATATGAATATTCAACTGGTGCAGCAATTAATTCTATCCATTGAAAAAAAGAAGAGTAAGAACAGAAAGATGTTAACATGTTGGACTTTTATTTCATGTAAAATATGTGATGAAATCTTTGAGTACTGTAGCAGGGCAGTACTTTGCCAGGATCCAGGTCTAATAAACAGCCAGTTCACTAATGAGTAAGCTGTGTTCTGGGCTTTAAGTAATACCCAGACCAAGGCTCTAGGCTCCCAGTTGGAAACGACTCCACCCTGCAGACAGGAGGTCTGGGCATGGGAATCAGTAGGGCTTCACCTAGGAGACAGAGGTTGGAGCCAGTGTAGCACAAGGCTACTTGCTATACACATGGAGGTGCTGAGGCAAGTGTTACATTTAAAACTGAGAATGTGTTGCTTACTGAGGAGATTAAAAATTATGTCTTAAATAAGGGGTTAATGCGACCTGCTGAAACAGCAGGGTCATATAAAGCTAATGAAGCATCGTCAGTGCACAGTGGTGAAAGTGTGGTATTGCAGTCAGCTAGGACAGGGGTGACCACTGAGAGAAAGATGCCATTGCCCCTAGCAACTGTGGAAGTCAGGAATGCTAATGAGCAATTTATTTCTAATAATGTTGTTAAGAAGTATAGTACTGACAAGAAAAGTCTTTCAGATGCTGCTGAGCCACTCTGTCCTGTGTCTCCTGGGGCAGTTGGAGCGGTACTGTGTAGTACCTCTGCTGGGAGCAGAGAAAGTAGACTGGGTCAGATGGGCCACAAGCCTGTTGGCTTTAATGAAAGAGATCTCGATTTTTAACGTTAGAGCGGCCACAATTTCTGCTGTGCTAAATGGAGGGACTGCAGAGCAGTTTTTGGCCAAGGGCTCACTAGCTGCTGTTGAAGATGGTATCCAGCACAAGACTGAAGGGCCAAGTGAGCACATAGCGGAGGTTGTCCCCACAATGCACCAAGGATATGATGATGTGGTAATTATTAATGTAAGGCCAAATTTGTTAATGGAAGTGCCAGAGGGCACAGGTGTATATAATGATGATCAGGTATCAGGACAGTTGCTGGAAGAGGATCATGTGCCAGTGGAATCAGTGGTTATTGAGGTTGCCACGGGAAACAACCACTCAGCTTTGTGTGATTCCTCTCCAGACACTGCCTTGCAGGACACTGGGGAAATTAGTCCTGAAATATGTGTGGATATTTCTGACATTGAGGAAAACACTGGTAAATGCTGATGTTACCTTGGGTGACAACGCAAATATTGGTAGACCAGAGTGTCAAGTTGAAATGGTTGCTGATAACCCTGATAAATGTGGTGAGATGTGTTATGATATGACAAGCACAGCGGAGGTAGATGGTGGCCCCCTACAGGTTCAGGAGGGAAAAAAAAACCCAAAGCTGAATAAGGTGTCAGTAAAAGGGTTTGATCCCCAAATAAAAGAACCCACGCCTATTGCTAAAGTATTTAAAAGGGTGACCCCAAGGAAAATGGGCAGATGGGCCCTTTTGGAAGTGCACCTGTAAAAAGTCACGGGGGTGTCAGTGTAGCAGGGGGACACAGGGAAGGCCACCTGATAAGACTGGGTTTGGCCCTTGTGGGGAAGAGCTGGCACAGAGGTGCCAATTGGAAGAGAATGGGTTGGTGTGTTACGCCCCCTCCAGGGTCGAAACGGGGGGGGATATGTAGCAGGGCAGTACCATGCCTCGATCCAGGTCTAATAAACAGCCAGTTCACTAATGAGTGAGCTGTGTTCTGGGCTTTAAGTAATCACCAGATCACCAGTCTAGGCATGGGAGTCAGTAGGGCTTCACCGAGGAGAGAGATGTGGGAGCCAGTGTAGCAAGAGGCTAATTGCTGGACGCACAGAGGTGCTGAGCATCCGGTCTGTGGCAGACAGACCAAGGCCCTAAAGTGTAAGGCCTGAGCTGAAGAGCTGCGTTTACAAGCCAGGAGGGCTGAAAATCATTTACTTTGATAGCAGGACTGAAGTACTGAATACCCCTGCGGGGGAATCTTCTGTGTTTGTTTTGAACTTTTTTAAAATAAAAGTGGGCAGAACCAGCCCCGAAATGGATACAAACGTGTGGCGGTGTCCTTAAAGCGCAGGAGTGAACCCCTGACAGTATGTACTATGTAAAACAAGCAATTAATTCTATTTACCCATTTTGTCATATCTTCACAATAACTGTTACATTGTCTATCTGGCATTTATGCTCTGATTATAAGTACAGCTTTGGAATTTGAAGCACCATTCCCATTTTTTTGGGTGACCAAATGTTGTTAAGCCCTTGAGAAAACAAAGGTAATTATAAATGCTAATTAATAATGTGTTATTTTTAAGCAACGCAAACATGTTAGATCTACTACTTTATATTATTGGCTTATGTAAGAGTTAGGAGCCGGATAATTTTCATATGATCCCTGCTAAGTTAGTCAAAGAGTGGACAGTGACAATGCTTTGACTAAATAATGCTTGTCTCTATATTGTGACCCACTCTTCCTGTTAGATCAGTGTTTTTTGTGAAAAAGAAAAGCTTGTTTCCAGCTTGGTATAGGGAAAAGTGGTGGAATTTGTTATATATATATATATATACGGTAGTTATCTTTTTCCTTGTATTTTTTACCTTATTTACCCATATTGCTAAAATATGAAAAGTGTATCAGCCAGAGCATGGCATCAGAATGAAGGCCTGATAATCCTGAAATAAGCAATGTCAAGTTCAGTTTAAACAAATGTCACACTAGCACATATCTAAAATTGCTCTGGACATGAAAGGTGGGGGTGAAGGTAAATCTGCTGGATATGCTTTACTATGGTGTTAAAAAATAATTTACTGGGGCTAAGAAGTCCAAAAGAGCTCAACAAAGCCCTCAGGTACTTTCAGATATATTTGTCCTTCTGACATCAGCCAGAACTGCTGGATTTTTATTCTAGACCTTTAGTTTTCTATCCAGTGACAGACTGCAGATAATATCTTGAGTGACAAAAATAATGTTTTTCACCCTATATTAATAGTGATGGTTTGGGTGTGATCATCCTCTAAATAGTTAAAAAAAAAATCATATGTCTTAGCTATTCTTTGTATGCATGCTTTGTTTATTTCATTTATTTACTTACATATAGGCCTGTTTCACACTGGCAGCAGACTTTACCACCCTATGGAAAGTGATCCATGGTGGATTGATTATCAGACAACGGTTAACATCCAGTTTACAGGCATTCATGAGGCGATATAGCTGTCTCCTGCAATCCCCTTTGGTTGATCCCCAGGGATTTTTTTTTTCTATCCCAGTGGGGATTTCACATTAATCTACTGTGCAAAAACTGTCAGACACATTTGGCACAAGGTTGTGGCGGTCTCGTTGACTTCAAGTCAATAAGTTTGACAGTCAGTGTTGGATGTCAGAATTGATATGCTGAGTTAAAATTGCTACATGCAAAGTAAAGCATCATGGCTGAGACAATTTGTGCCGGGTGGAAGGGAGAGGCCATAATATAGCAGATCAACTACTTATTTTTGCCGCCTGTCCATCACTATTGTGAACTTAGCCTTAGATAGTTCCAGCATATTCTTAAAGTGTAAGTAAACCCTCCTATCATTTTCAGCCAAGGAAGCTGCCATCTTGGCCTCTGTTTAATCTACAACTGCCATGATGCTGCACATATGATCAGTTATGACACCACCCATTGGATGGTTTGACAGTTTAGTTGAGAGCACAACCAATGGGAGTGTTACATTTCCGGCACATGCCGGAAATGAAACTGTTTTATGGATGGGTTTACTTCTGCTTTAACTGCTTTAAAGTATAAAGAAAGTTTACTATTAAGCTAAGAATGGAATATTATAAATAGTTACATAGGTGAGGTTGAAAAAAGACACAAGTCCCTCAAGTCCAACCTATGTGTGTGATTATATGTCAGTATTACATTGTATTTCCCTGTATGTTGCGGTTGTTCGGGTGCTTATCTAATAGTTTTCTGAAACTATCGATGCTACCCGCTGAAACCACCACCTATGCATTATAGTTCTTTGTAGGGACTTTGGATCTGTGGGTGGATTTACTAAAACCTGAGAGGACAAAATCGGTGTAGCTGTGCATGGTAGCCAATCAGCTTCTAACTTCAGCTTGTTTAATTAAACTTTGACAAAAAAACTGGAAGCTGATTGGTTTTTATGCAGAGCTGCACCAGATTTTGAACTCTCCACTTTTAGTAAATCAACCCCTCTATGCGTTGGATACTTTAACAGTAATATCTCCCTGACTGTTCTTTCTGGATTTCTGAATGTTCTTACCCATTAAGTGTGCTCAGTTCCTTCCATTGCATTCATCATAGAATAAATAAAATATTGTAAAAATCCAACAGGGAAAGTAGGACCCACTTGCAATGACCTCAGCAGGTGTGCAGACCCAGGGACTCAAGCACAGATATCTCAAAATAGTGTCCTCAAGATGTATAAAATCAGGTAGTTTAGCTCTCCTGTTTCTAATAAAAACTAAAATACAAGATAATACCACCAGTTCCTGTCTCTAAAGAAGCCTACAACCCAATGACCCTATCACAGTCATGTAGCCACTTGTTGGGACTAGATTGATTGGAATCCAATTGAACACCACTGTAGTCACAAAGAATTCCACATATAGTTGGTATCACAATTTATCAGGTATAAACAAAACAGTATGGACAGACAAAATTCTTACTTATAAAAAAATATGTAAAATTAGGGACAACGGAGATTTTCTAAAGTGTACTCATCTCTATCTAATAATTATGATAAACAGGAGGGTCAAGTAGACACTAATGACCAGGAATTTGGCCAAGAGTGCTCCATTAGTTATAAAAGGGGTTCACTCATTGCTCTATGTACAATTTCACTTAAGGTAAACCCTTTTACAACAAAATACATATCTCATGTATATTTCCATGTTGATTTATTATTTTACAGCCTAATGCACAGTAAAATAATACATATTTTACTGACAATACCAAGCAGTTTTGCAGATGAGGATGTTTTATTTTTTTATAAAGAGGAATAATTTTACAATAATAAAAATAAAAAGATACCAATGGCACATAATTTTGCAGATTTTACATTCTGCTCTTTAAAGTTTCTTTGTAGTGTAATTGCACACATTCATTTAGAAATAACTTGTTTATGTTCCTGTGCAGTTTACAGGAGACATTACAGGGATGTTGAAGAGCATAGATCGGGTGCTCTTGATTGGTGATTCGTCTACTTAGAGGGGAAGAATGTACACTTAGTAAATAGAATGTTCACTTAACTTAGGGAGCAATGTGAATATGCAATCGTGTGCATTTATATCTTTGGGAATTTGCTCTTGGATTTGAAATAACACATCTTTATTTATTTATTTAATTTAATTTTATAAGTGAATATTTTCTGCTTCTTCTATAAAGGGTTAAATCCCCTATCAGACTTTACAACTTTCTAGGACTCTGCTGGAGAGATTTGTCTCTCATCTATTGTCACAGTTACACCAGTTTCACCAGCTAGAAAGTACTGAAAAATACCCAATAGCAACACATAGAGCAAAAAAAAAGACCTAACAGAATAAGGGAAGGCTAGACAGCTGTTGTAAGCCCCAGTACACCTTCACAGTGCTCCAGCCCCATGTCTGTTCCCTTCTCTATACCCGTTATAAGCCTCAGTACACCTCTCCAGTGCTCCAGCCCAGTGTCTCCCCCCCCCTCCTCATACCTGTTCTAAACCTTAGTACACTTTCACAGTGTTCTAGCCCCATGTCTGTTCCCTTCTCTATACCCGTTATAAGCCTCAGTACACCTCTCCAGTGCTCCAGCCCAGTGTCTCCTCCCCCCCTCGTCATGCCTGTTCTAAGCCTCAGTACACTTTCACAGTGCTCCAGACTCATGTTTTTCCCCTGCCTATAAATGTTCTATAGTCTCAAGCTAGCCATACATAGTTAGATTTTCTCTTATTCAGCCCACCAGCTTAATACGAGAATGTTAATTGATTCCCCCATTAAGGTTTGACAGAATGGATGGGGAAATCTCCACTGCTAGCTTTTGAATTCAGCGGCCGCAGCATTGCAGAACAGTGGGTACTTCTAATACAGTACAGTCAGTGTTTGGCCAATAACTTTCTATGTGACTTGGTCAATTTTGAAATCAACTTTTTGCAGCTGGGTGATACTTGCAGGGCCATCCACAACTGAAATTCAGCCAATTCAACAGGAATTGTCTAAAACTCAAGCTGTTAATGGCTCAGGTCCTTAGTGGTCAAGCTGTATGTCTGTCCCCATTCTGAACCTCTGTACACCTTCACAATGCTCCAGCCTCATGCTTGTTTATCTTTTCAAAACAGTTCAAAGTTCCAGTACACCTCCACAGTGTTCCAAACGTCATGACAGCCCCCCTTCTCAAATCTTTCCTAAGCCTCAGTAGACTTCTACAGTGCTGCATCTTCATGTCTGTCCCACTACTTCTTTCCTAAATTTCGCCCCCCCTCAGTACATGCATACATGCAATGCAAGCATGTTCTGATCCCTGGCCACGCATGTGACTTCTTATAGCCTGCTATGGTCTTTAAGCTTTCTGCTATGCCAGCCTCTTTAGACACAATACACCCTGACAATGACAGGCATACTTCTGCTGCTTTACTTGTTGATGCCAAAGCACCAGATAAAACCCAACAATCTTGCTGGAGATATACAGCAGCTCTGGACTGTGTTACAGCCCACTCCAGGAGACTGACAGCTCTTGGCAGATGCCAGGTTGGCAGTGCCACACCTGCATTCACTACCACAGGAAGGACTCATTATGTCTATTGAACTGAGGGGGAGTAAGTAGCTATGGAGAAGAGGGAATGCAACAGATTATCTGTGTTCTCTGCCAATCACCGAAACAGGATCAGAGCTTACATACATGGCCTGCCTGGGGAGGATTTGGGGTGAGGTGGCCTTCCTACCGGCATCCCCTGCCAAGCTCCCCTGATGACCTGATGGGGCTTGGTGCGGGAGCTCAAAGGACATTTTTTTTTTTTTTAGTGGCAGTTTTACATTTAATTATTTTAGTTTATAGTTATTTCACTAAACCATTTTACTTGTTAACTATAGTTGCTATTTTTGAAAGAGAACTATATATATATATACATATATATTATGTCTTATTTAAATTCAAGGTATAAAAATAAAACCTTATCGTACAGCAAAGGAATGAATGCTTCTTATAGGAAAAATATTTTACATTTTTTCCCCCTTCACCAGTGGAACTGTTCTGCTTCATAGCATAATTCACTCATGTAGAAAACTACCTTATTGTGGCTATCAATAAAAATGAATATTTATTATTTTACAGTAGATTAGACTGTTTAATTCTCATCAAATCACCAACTGTTTTATTGCAACAATAATAAAAGCTATTATTTTGTTCTTGAAATATAAATACATGTGTTCCAATATTATTGTAAAATAAAAAAAAGTTATAACAATTAAGCAAAAGCATTAATTTTCTATAAATAGTATAGGAATGTATTGAAAGGAAAACATGGAACGGATTTAAATGAAAGACTATAAATATGCTTATTTATATAATGTGTATAATTATTGAATCTATATTTAAGGTTGATGTATATGTAATGGAATTATGTATTGTTAAATGTCCGGTAGAATGGGAATATGTAGTATTTATTACATGCCCATAGTAACTCTGACCAGAATTTATGGGATCTTAAGCAGCACATCTTTACACTCAATAATACATTGTGTTAATGTATGTGCCCTAACACAATACGTAGCCTTAACAGGCCTAAAAAGATAACAAAAAAGATAACAGTACTTTTAGTACAACAATCCCTGTTAGACCCAAATGCCTAACCAAATCTGTACCTGCTCCACCATGATCTTTACTGTGCTGTCCACACAGATCCACTCCTCTTTAAAATTCTGCCAGCTGGGCTTTGCTCCTCTTACACATGCATGCCACAGTTTGAACTTGTTTGAGAAAATTGTCCATCACCAGGAAAAGAAAACTAATAGGGTGAGGCGAAGATGTTCTGTGTAAGGTCAAAGTACATCAGGGTGGAGCTTGCACAAAACAAATGCTCTCCTTGCTCCCACAAGACAGTGCTGACTTCTGGTGATCAAGGGAAGAAAGAACAGGAGTCACATGCTTTTGATGGTCCAAAGTACCTGTTAATTAACCTTGCTCTGACAGGCAAAGTGAGCAGTAGGGTGGCAAAATAAGGCAAATATAAGCAACTGGGGTGTTGGGGGGCAAAAGAAACATAAATATAGGCAACTAAACAGTGGGGAGCAAAAGGAAGGCACAAATACTCAACTGGGAAGGGTGCACATCATTTAACCCAATGCTTTGCCCTACAACTATATCCAAACTTTAAAAGAATAATAAAAAAGGGTTTGCCTATAGTTAGGCTTGAAGTGTTACATGACATTTATTTCACCCATTTCCAAACCGAGAAAGTTTCTTCTTCTTAACTATCTGTAATATTAAACATTCAGAATCAGTTGTCAATATTCTTACTCTGCACCCATCCAATAATACATCCAATGCTTGGCTGCAGGTTTTAAATTTTTAGAGAAATAGTTTTCTCACTGTGGAGTGTGTCGCGCATGCAAATGTCCCTTCAACTTCATGAACAGATGAATCGAGTGAGCTTTTGCTGAAACTCTCATTTATTCATGACTTGTTTAATCCAGGGTGGTCCTGGAATCAGTAAGATTCTCTACAAAGAAACTGTGCTCACTAAGCTCCAGCTTTTTTATCACAAGCCCTGCGGCTGATTCAGGATTTCTTCTCCTCTATCCTTCCCTAGATGATATGTTTTGTTAATCTCCAGGAGTAATGGTCACGCTACACTGAAAATCTAGCTAAAAAGATAGACGGTTACACTGAATGTACTTGTATCCTTATCCCTTTTCTGATGTTCTGCAACAGTCAAAGTGAAATTGGCAAATGTCATCATGAGCAACAAGAAAGGCGTCAAACATGGAAATGTTGAAACACAATATTGATCAGAAATGATTAAAGTGATGTCTGATACTATCATCCGAAATAATGGCTGTGTCTTATGACAGCCTTTGATATGTCCGTAATCAGTTATATTTAGAAGTAAGGGGGCTTTAGTGGTTAGCACCATGGTCCTGCTATGCTGGAGTCCTGGATTTGTTTTCACTAGAGACACTTCTCTGCACAGGGTTTGTATTGTTTCTGTGTTTGGAGTTTGGAGTTCTGTAGCCAATGGTTTACTCTCAAAAAAATAAAAAATAAATGGAATGTTTATTGATGACCACCGAAACTGACTGTGCCTGTATACCTTTTGTGGAGATTGAAAGCTCCTATGGAAGCGAGGCGTGTGTGTGCCAGTATGACAATGATAAGTCCAGTATATTAATGAAATTGTAGCAAGAAGAAACACAATAATAGTGCAAAATGATCCACAATTCAAACGGTTATAAAAATAGGGGTGGGGGGACAAAAGGGTGACTACTGTTAGAAAGTCCCAATGAGTTTTAAAAAGAACATTGTGGATGTGAGCTGCTCCTCTGTAAACAAGTCTTGTGTCACCTGTAACACATATGAAAAGGAAAACCAAAAAGAGGGTGGAAGAATCTAAGTGCAGGTTTTTATTAAAACAAGTCAAAGAAGGGTTAAAATGCACTCACTGCATATGAGGGGTAAATCAACACATCACAAAGAGCCAGGATGGAATATGCAGGTGTCTATGGAACATGCGCAATTGCCATAAATCCCATGCCCATGCTTACTTTTATCAGTCCTCCTCACCTGCAGCAGAGCACAAATCCAAGTGTTTTGGGGTATATGGAAGCATGTGTCACATTTCCTACCTTACAACAGTTAACCCCATGTAGTCTGTGTGGCCGATTGCCAGGACCCAGCACTGTCAGTTGGGATGGGATGTCTTTCACTGTGCAATTGTTGGCAATTCTTAGTATTACTAGTGATTTTCTTTGACATCAACCCACAAGAAGAAGTACTCCCTAAAACAAATGTCTACACTACAAAGATCATATGAAAAAATAAAAAAATATTTTACTATAAATTACACAACACTATACAAATGTACAACACCCTACAGATATAATCCACAGATTAAAAACATTTAAAAACATACAACCCTCCCAATTGGCCTCATCTTAGAACATGGCCGGTTATACCACAATAATGAACTCCTAATAGTTGATCACCTTGGTGCAGCTTCTCATATTTGCTGTTGAACTTTCAATGGGACATTGATTAACCACCCACCCCTTTTTTATTTGTGTTGATGTCACCATTTTTATATATACTGGCTCTGATGGCAGTTCTTTATTGTACTTGATTGTATTGTGTTCATTTTTACATAAAATCAACAAAAATCTCAATAAAAAGATTGAAACAGAAAAACATACAACCTCCATCAAAAATAAAGGACCATCACCAATCCCTAGATGACACCAAACTGAGTCGCTGTCAGAAACCATGAATCAGACTGAGACAGACGTGCAGTAAAAATCACACTAGTTTAATAATATTAATAAAAGGTAAACAGAGCAAACGTAGTCAAAACATAGCCAGAGTTCGGCAACCGGAACTGATAGTCAGACAAGCCAGGACATCAGGGAGCCAGGGATCAGCGTACTTCAGGACAAGCCAGGAAATCAGGAAACCATAGAATCATAGTAGTGGAACAGCAAGCAGGATCAGGAACCAGAGGGGACGTCAGCCAAGCAAGTCTTTCACAGGTACACAGGAGAGAGTCTCTGATATGTTGACCAGGCGAAGGCAGAGAGGATCTGGACTGAACAGCTTAGTTCACCATAAACAGGGACAATTGAGAAGCAGAATTCATAGCACTATTGTGAGCAAACTCCGCCCAGGGTAAGAGGTCGGACCAGTTGTTATCATGGTCAGAAATATAGCAACGTAGAAACTGTTCCAAGGACTGGTTGGCTTGTTCTGTGGCCCCATTAGACTGTGGGTGATACGCAGAGGAGAAAGCAAGCTGAATTCCCAACTGTGCACAAAGGGGTCACCAGAATCAGGATACAAACTGACTACCCCTGTCCGAGACGATCACCTTGGATAGCCCATGTAAGCGAAAGATCTACAGAGCAAAAATGGAAGCCAATTCCTTAGATGTGGGCAACTTCTTAAGTGGAATGCAATGAGACATTTTCGAGAACCGATCAACCACCATAAGGATAACTGTTTGCCCTGGGGGGTTGGGTAACTCTACAATGAAATCCATGGACAGGTGGGTCTAAGGCCTCTCTCCATTGGGTATGGGTTGTAGGAGGCCCACTGGAAGATGTTGTAGTGTCTTACTCTGAACACAGATGAGAAAGGGCACAAAGAGTTGATTCTTCCCTGGGTGACCAACAGCCTTGGGAGAATGGTAAGTCTGGAGCACGGCAGTACTCTCGGGGACAAAGCAGTGGTCACAAAGTTTCTCAGTAGGAGCATGGATCTGAGCTGCAAGAATCTTGTCACCCAAAGGAGAAATGAGACAGGTGTGAACCATAGTCAAAATACGATCAGGAGGAATCACTGATACAGGAACCGATTTTAACTTGGAAGTGGAGGAAAATTGTTGCGACAAAGCATCAGCCCTTACATTCTTAGTACCGGGTAAGAATGTAATTGAAGCTTGACAAGAAAAGAGACCATTTCGCCCTTCTGGGAGAGAGGTGTTTAGCCTCAGACAAGAATGTTAGATTCTTATGGTCAGTAAGAATGAGAACCGGCACAGTGGTACCTTCGAGGAGATGCCTTCATTCCTTAAGGGCTAAAATGATCACCAACAACTCTCTGTCCCCAGTCTCATATTTGCATTCCGCGGGCGACAATTTCTTGGAAAAGTAGCCACACGGATGCATAGCGCTCTCAGAGGTAGGATGTTGAGACAGAAGGGCGCCAACTCCAGTCTTAGAAGCATCAAGCTCAAGGGTAAAAGGTAACATAGGATCAGGATGTGCCAACACAGGAGCAGAAACAAAGGCAGCCTTGAGGCTCTCAAAGGCCTTAATGGAGTCCGGAGACCAACTCTGTGGGTTATCGTCCTTTCTGGTTATATCAGTCAGGGGTTTGACCAGGGACTAAAAGTTACGAATAAACTTCCGATGATAATTGGCAAAGCCAAGAAAACATTGCAGAGGATGTATACCCTGGGGTTAGGACCACTGTTGGACTGCAGAAAGTTTCTCTGGGCCCATCGAAAAACCAGTGAAAATTACATAACCCAGGAATTTAACCTGTTCGCGATGGAACTCGCACTTTTCCAATAGAGATTGTTTTCTCTCAGCTTCTGAAGCACATGACAGACATCTGTGTAGTGGCTCTCTAGGGACTTTGAAAATATGAGGATATCATCAACATAAACCACCACACATAGCTGCAACAAATCTCAGAGGATATTGTTGATAAATCCCTGGAAAACTACCGGGGCATTGCAAAGGCCAAATGGCATTATGAGATACTGATAATGGCCTGTTCTGGTATTAAATGCAGTTTTCTGTTCATCACCCTCCTTGATCCTTACGAGATTGTATGCTCCTCTCAAATCAAGCTTTGTGAAAAATGTTGCTCCCTTGAGGTGGTCAAATAACTCTGTAATCAACCAAATTGGATAAGCATTCTTGATTGTGAAATGATTGAGACCCCTATAATCAATACAAGGTCTCAGTTCACCACTCTTCTTCACAAAGAAGAAACCAGCACCAGCAGGAGATGAGGATTTGCAGATGAATCCTGTTGAAAGTGCATCTGCAACATACTCCTCCATGGCCTTATCCTCTGAGACCGCCAAAGGGTAATACTGGCCCGTGGGAGGGTATGGCACCAGGTTGAAGGTCAATTGCGCAATCATACGACCGGTGTGGAGGCAAACTACCAGCTTGGTCTTTGTCAAAGACATTGCTAAAATCGCGTACTGCTCCGGCAGGGAGGAGGGTGAAGGCCACCTTCTGAAAACATGTCTTGTAGCAACAAGGAAAGAACCTCAGTGCAAAGCCAATCAAAAGAAGGGTTGTGCCTCTGTAATCAAGGATAACCAATAACCACTGGAAACTTAGGTGAGGAAATGACTTAGAATTGGATTATCTCATGGTGAAGAGCCTCTATGGTCATGAACAATGGAACAGTCTCACGAGTCATATGGGCAGGCTGTAGAAGTCTCCCATCAAGAGCCTCAATGGCAAGTGGAGTGGCACGAAGCAGCAGTGGAATCGAGTGCTTAGATACAAAGGCAACATCAATGAACAGGCCTGCAGCCCCTGAGTCGATTAGAGCCTGTATCTCGATGGATGACCAGGGACTTATCCTTCTGGACAACTGGGGATGAAACAATGCCACCTAAGGTCTGTCCGCCACGGAACCTCAAGGTTTGGGCGTTCCCAGGATGGCTAGGACAAGACTTCAAAAAGTGACCAGCCTGGCCACAATAAAGCCACAATCTCTCCCTCCTCCTAAAGGTTCTCTCATCCGCAGAGAGACATGTGCAGCTCAAGTGCATGGGTTCCCCGTCAACGACCGAGTTGGTACAAGGAGGAATGGGAGGTGAGGGAGGCAAGGGTGGGACTGCAAGGCTTGGAGACAAATGTACAGGAGGCTTCTGCATGTGCTCCTTAAAAGAGAGCCTTTCTCTGAGTCTGGAGTCTATGAGGATGGCAAACGTGATCAACTTCTCCAGCTCAGTGGGTATATCTCGGGCTGCTATCTCATCTTTGATGGTATTTGCGAAACCACTAGAAAAAGCAGCGATGAGAGCCTCATTGTTCCAAGCGGCGACCTCTGCTGCCAGAGTACGGAATTCAATGGCGTAATCAGCAACAGTTCTCGTACTCTGTTTGATGGACATGAGGCACTTGGCAGAAGAAGAGGAGCATGTGGGAACATCAAATACCCTTTTAAAGGAAGTCACAAACTCTGGGTAACTCAGGACAATAGGCATTTGCTCCTCCCATAGAGGGTTTGCCCAGGCCAAGGCTCTCTCAGAAAGCAAAGATATCACAAAACCTACTTTGCTTCTGTCCGTGGGAAAGGCCTGGGGCAGCATTTCAAAGTATATCTCAACCTGGTTGAGAAACGTGCTGCATTGGACTGGATTGCCCCCAAATCACTGGGGAAGCAGAGCAGAACCGGACATACCTCTTATAGAGGTAATACTCGAGGCGGATGCCTGCACAAAGACTGGAGCAGCAGCAGGGACAGCCTGAAACACTTCTGTAACGCCATGGCAAACTGATCTATGCGGTGATCCTGCTTATCCAAACTGGAAAAAATATTACCAACAAGTGGATTGACTGAAACTTCTGAATTCATGGCCTTCAGAAACCATGAATCATACCGAGACAGAAGTGCAAAAAAAAATCACACTGGTTTAATATTAATAATAAAAGGTAAACAGAGCAAACATAGTCAAAACATAGCCAGAGTTTGGTAACCGGAACGGATAGTCAGACAAGCCAGGACGTCAGGTAGCCAGGGATCAGCGTACTTCAGGACAAGCCAGGAAATCAGGAAACCGTAGAATCAGCGTAGTGGAACAGCAAGCAGGATCAGGTAACAGAAGGAACATCAGCCAAACAAGTCTTTTACAGGTACACAGGAGAGAGTCTCTGATATGTTGACCAGGCAAAGGTACAGAGGATCCGGACTGACTACTTTCCGTCCCCACTGTACATACTTGGGAATTAATAAAAAGCATGTAAGACAAAGTTTGTCTCAACTTCACTCAAATGAAGCAAGGCCAATCAGCTTTCAAATTTTCATTTTCCATAGGTGTGGAAAAAATTAAAAGTAGGCA
Source organism: Aquarana catesbeiana (assembly GCF_042186555.1). Lineage (NCBI taxonomy): Eukaryota > Metazoa > Chordata > Amphibia > Anura > Ranidae > Aquarana > Aquarana catesbeiana. The sequence goes on along the minus strand of NC_133325.1, from coordinate 720,163,571 downwards.
ATGGCACCAGTTAAAACAGATCTTGTCTAAGACATCTTCATTAACTCCCCAATGTGTGTTTTATAATATATCAAATAAACACCTACAAATATATACATATATATTGTGCAAAAGTTTTAGACAAGTATGAACAATGCTGTAAATTAAGAATGATTTCAGCAATAGAAGTGTTCATAGTTTATTTTTTTCGGTTAAAGAAATGGAAAGTAAATGAACAGTATAAGTATCTGCCTGTATTTCTCAGCATTCAGGACACCATTGATCCTGATTCCTGACCAAATCTCCAACTCCATTTGCAGAAATGGAGCCTCAAACTTTCAAAGAACCTCCACCATTCTTTACTGTTACCTGCAGACACTCATTATTGTACCCCTCTCTAGCCATTTGTGATCAAACTGCCTCCTGCTACAGCCATATATTTCAAATTCTGACTCATTGGTCCAGAGCACTTGCTGCCATTTTTCTGCACCCCAGTTCCTATGTTTTCATGCATAGTTAAGTCGCTTAGCCTTATTCCCTTCCTATGCATGAAAACGTGAAAAATATCATTAAATAAGTGAATAAGTAATTTGAAAAAATAATTATATATATTTATTTATACAGTATATATATTCACAATATGTCCTTATGCACTTAATGCAACCAAGGTGAGTGCTGAAAAGTGTGAAATGTTATAACAACCTATTTATTGAGCGACAACCTTGTTTGTTCCAGTAACATAGTATATTGGTTGTTCCTCAAGGCTAGGGTATTGGCTTCACTGCTTTACTGTACATTCCATCTGTGAACATATGCTTTCAATGAATCCTATCAAGCAAATCAAAGGAATTCTACCATACATTCATACTGACACACACCTCTGTATTCTGCAGCCAGCAAAGAATTCTGTTGTATACATATATTATTTTTTTTTGCCTGCCACAATGTACAATATGTGGGCATATGATGTGATACATCCCATCTGGTATGTAACTGGGTAAAATAACTATGTTCGGATATTTTTTAAAAACAAAATAGACATTGCTATATTTGTTTTCTTGGGTTTTTATCTTGTAATTGTTCCTATACACCTTTTAGGAGTAGGAAGCAGCAACAAATCTGATAGATGTTCAGACCCTTCCTATGGCATCAGAAAATATGGTTTTTTTTGCCTGTGTTCCCATTCGGAAGATTTCCTCTAGGAAGGTTTGCTTCAATCTGATACCAGTCACTAAGACAGGAAGTAAGGAGAAATCTACTGAACAGAGTAAAAAAATAAAAAAATACACACAGATATTCTACCCCTTTTCTCACTCTATTAAATAAATAAAAAGAAACGTTTTAGGTGGAGTTGTGCTTTAAGTTTGATCCTCGGAAAACAACTGCCCTTCAGGATGTTGTACAACAATATAGAGTAAAACACTGCTGTTATGTTGATTAGATCTGCAATTTATATACAAAAGGGGATACACGAAACACAAAGTAAGCACAGAATACATAATTTAGATGTAAACCTTATAGCTGGCTATACACTAGTAAACATTTGTTAAATGTTTTTGTTTTTGTTTTAAGAACATTAGTTCATTTTTTCTAATCGTTAGTGTGGTCAAATCAACGTTCATTTTTTTACCACACAGAATTCAGAGGACCAGGATGGAAAATTTTTCTCGAACGAATAAATTTTTAACAGTTAATGTGTTTTTTGTTCATGATATTACATTAATTCCAAAACTGAATGTTAAAAGTAATCGAGAAAAATGTTGGTGTACTTTTGAAAGACATTCGTCAAGTCATCCATTGTACAAATAATTTTTGGAGGATAGTTCATTTGAATATTCGTGCAATTGTTTGTTTAAAAATCTACTACTGTATGGCCAACTTTACTGAATGAAATTTAGTTTGCCAAAGTATGGTATATCCCGTTTGCCGCCGAGCGTACGCAATTATGCGGCCTCGGTTTTAGGGGGTTTTACTGGGATGATGCCCACAGCTGCTTTTTAGATCGGGCGATCGGCTATCCAGGGTTAACAACCGATGTGGCTAAAAGCTGCTCAGGTTGTTATCCCGGGGGAGCGAGAGGGGATATCCCCCCTCCAGCCACCTTCCACCACTCTTACCGGGCCTCCCGTTCCACCAGGAGACCCGATCCTCGATCCGCCACTTCCGGCGGCTAGAGACAGTCTGGCACAAAGCCTGAAATGGCTTTGTTCCAGTCTTCTCTCTGTAAACACGGAAGTGACGTCACAACGTCACTTCCTGTTTACTTGGCTGCCAATGGCGCCGTTTTTTTTAAAAACATACAGTATTCAAAATTGTCATTTTTGGCGATCTGAATACTTTGAAGTGCAAAGGAGGGATTTTTCTTTTAGACCCCCGATCCCTCCATAAAGAGTACCTGTCACCACCTATTACTGTCACAAGGGATGTTTACATTCCTTGTGACAGCAATAAAAGTGATCAAATTTTTTTTTTTATAAAAACACAATGTAAAAAAATAAAAATAAATGAAATAATAAAAAAAAAATTTTAAAGCTCCCCTGTCCCCACGAGCTCGCGCAGCAAAGAAAACGCATACGGAAGTCGCGCCTGCATATGTAAACAGTGTTCAAATCACACATATGAGGTATCCCTGCGATCATCAGAGCGAGAGCAATAATTCTAGCACTAGACCTCCTCTGTAACTCTAACCTGGTAACCGTTATTTTTTTTTTAAATTTCGCCTATGGAGATTTCTAGGTACCATAGTTTGTCGCCATTCCACGAGTGTGCGCAATTTTAAAGCGTGACATGTTTGGTATATATTTCCTTGGCATAACATCATCTTTCACATTATACAAACAAATTGGGCTAACTTTACTGTTTCATTTTTTTTAAATTCATGAAAGTGTCTTTTTCCCCAAAAAGTTGAGTTTAAAAGACCGCTACACAAATACCGTGTGACATAAAATATTGCAACAATCGCCATTTTATTCTCTAGATTCTCTGCTAAAAAAATACACATAATGTTTGAGGGTTCTAAGTAATTTTCCAGAGAAAAATACAGATTTTAACTTTAAACACCAAATGTCAGAAATAGGCTTAGTCATGAAAGGGATATCATAGCCAATTGTAATTTTTAACCTGTTCTATTCCAGACTAATTCTGACATCCCTCTCCTATATGTAAAAATGTGCATTTTTGCTAGAAAATGACTTAGAACCCCCAAACATTATATATTTTAAGCAGAAGCCCTAGAGAATAAAATGGTGGGTGTTGCATATTTCTGAGTCACGCAATATTTGCGCAGCGTTTTTTTTAAACACAATTTTTTAGGGAAAAAATACACTTTTACACAACATAATACCCAATTCTTTGGTAAAATATACAAATCTCTATGTGCGGTGCTTTAAAAGCCTTTACAGGTTACCATTTTACCATGAATTTACACAGGAGGTCTGGTGCTAGAACTATTGATCTTGCTCTGATGTTTGTGGCAATACCTCACATGTGTGGTGCGATTACCATTTACATATGCGCGTGGGACTTGCGTGAGCATTTGCATTTGCACATGAGCATGGGGGATGGGACACTTTAATATTTTTATTTTATTATTTATTTTTTACATTGTTCCTTTAATTTTTGACTTTTTTTTGGATCAACTTTATTGCTATTGTTTTATTAACATGCCTTGTGATAGCATAGACCGTGATAGGTCCTCTTTTTGGAGCAATCTGGGGTCTATTAGACCCCATATTTTCCCTCTGGTCTCCAAAGCATCTGATCAAACCAAAATTGGTTTGATCAGATGCTTTCACAAGCCAGTAACGGCTTGTTTTTATTAGATTGAAACTGGAAGTGACTAAATCTCCGGTTTCTGACATCACACCGTGTGAGGAACAACATCAGTTTCTCTTACTGTGTCCCAGGAACTAGGTCACTTTTAGATTACTGAGAATTTCTGGCTCTAAAAAATGAATGGTTGTAGCCTCCTGGTATAACCACTAAAATAAAATACTGTTTATACCATTTTTCATGCTTTGTGCCATATCAGCACTACTGATTTCCTGAGGCCTCTTACTGTTTGCATCAGCTATTTTCAACTAGGATTCCATGGAGCACTAGGATTCCTCCAAAGGTTGTCAGGATTTTCTTGAGCTGTGGACGATTGACCTCCCATCTAATGATGCCTGCATAGTTCCAGGGCCTATGGTCTTTGGCAAACCATGAAACCATGCATGGCACCAATGATATGTTTGCTGTATGCAAGGGTGTCATTGTGACAATCACTATAAGAGGTGGCAGTGTCTCTATTGATCACTAATGTAGTGGTTATTTTTTTCATTGACCACCAATAACACGAGCACTCTTCCTACTGGCTATTATTGTAGGGGCGTTTTTCCCATCAGCCTATAGTGAATTGGTTTTGGTAAAGGTTGCCTGAGACCTGAAATGTATTTTAGAGGTTCCTCTTGAGGAGAAAGGTTGAAAAAAACTGGTTAACATGCACGCCGGCAGGGCTTTTTTTCAGCCAGAACTCACCAGAACTGCGTTCTGGAACCTCGGGCAGCCCTCTCCTCTCCTCTCCTCTCCTCTCCTGGGAGTGACATGTCTGCTGTCTGCACGATCATCAGATTCATGTCTCCCATTCCTGCAGCTGCCTGTCTCACTCACACACTGCAGAACAAAGCTGTCTCCTCCCCCTCCTCTTTCTCATTCAGCTCTGTATACACAAGAGGAGGGGGAGCAGGAACACGCGCTGACTTCAGGTCTGTACAAACTTTTCTATGCTTTATAGATAGACAGGGAGGAGAGGGAGAGAGTGGCTGGGATTGGGAGGCAGGAAACAAAAACGATGTACACTTGGTGGAGTGATTGGGGGATTAGGAGGATATGTGCTTTGGTATGAGAAAGGAAATATGCCAGAAATCAGTGTGGGATAATTTGAAACCTGACAGCCCCTTCCAGCACTAGCCCCCCTCTCCCCAAGCACATTTCCAACCCCCCCTTCCAGCACTAGCCCCCCTCTCCTCAAGCACATTTCCAACCCCCTCTTCCAGCACTAGCCCCCCTCTCCCCCCAGCACATTTCCAACCCCCCCTTCCAGCACTAGCCCCCCTCTCCCCGAGCACATTTCCAACCCCCCCTTCCAGCACTAGCCCCCCTCTCCCCCCAGCACATTTCCAACCCCCCTTCCAGCACTATCCCTAGCCCCCCCTTCCAGCACTAGCCCTCCCCCCCTTCCAGCACTAGCCCTCTCTCCCCCTTCCAACACTAGCCCTCTCCCCCTTCCAGCAATATCCCTCTCCCCCCTTCCAACTCTAGCCCTCTCCCCCTTCCAGCTCTAGCCCTCTACCCCTCCCCCTCCTAGCACTAGCCCTCTCCCCCTTCCAGCACTAGCCCTCTCCCCCCCTTTCAGCACTATCCCTCTCTCCCCCCTTCCAGCACTAGCCCTCTCCCCCCTCTCCCCCCCTTCCAGCACTAGCCCTCTCCCCCCCTTTCAGCACTAGCCCTCTCTCCCCCCCTTTCAGCACTAGCCCTCTCCCAGCACTAGCCCTCTTCCAGCACTAGCCCTCTCTCCCCCCCTTCCAGCACTAGACCTCTCCCCCCTTCCAGCACTAGCCCTCCCCCATCCAGCACTAGCCCTCTCCCCCTTCCAGCACTAGCCCTCTCCCCCCTCCCCCCTTCCAGCACTAGCCCTCTCCCCCCTCCCCCCTTCCAGCACTAGCCCTCTCCCCCCTCCCTCCTTCCAGCACTAGCCCTCTCCCCCCCTTCCAGCACTAGCCCTCTCCCCCTCCCAGCACTAGCCCTCTCTCCCCCCCTTCTAGCACTAGCCCTCTCCCCCTCTTCCAGCACTAGCCCTCCCCCCTTCCAGCACTAGCCCTCTCTCCCCCCTTCCAGCACTAGCCCTCCCCCCCTTCCAGCACTAGCCCTCTCTCCCCCCTTCCAACACTAGCCCTCTCTCCCCCCTTCCAGCACTAGCCCTCTCCCCCCCTTCCAGCACTAGCCCTCTCCCCCCTTCCAGCACTAGCCCTCTCCCCCCCTTCCAGCACTAGCCCTCTCCCCTCCCTTCCATCACTAGCCCCCTTCCCCCTCCCAGCACTTGCCCTCTTCCCCCTCTCAGCACTAGCCCTCTCCCCCCCCCTTCCAGCACTAGCCCCCCACCTTCCAGCACTAGCCCCCCTTTCCAGCACTTGTCCTCTCCCCCCTTCCAGCACTAGCCCCCCCCCTTCCAGCACTAGTCCTCTCCCTCCCAGATATTCTCCTTCTCACAGAGGGCATGATCATGGCATCTGGCACCCCGAGAGATGGAGGACATTTACCTTGGAGGCCCACACTAGCTCCTGCTTGACAAGTTAGTGGAGCCTAGTGCCAGAACTTGTTCCAGCACTGGGCTCCAGGACTCAGCCCAGATTCATGGGACACTGGGATTTTGTTTAAATTTCAGGAAAGGCCCATTAAAACTGGGACAGTATGAAGGTTTGAATTTGGATTAGAAAGGGGGAAAGGATTTGTGTTTGTGGGGGAAAAGTTTGTACTGGCAGGAGGGATTAGGTGGGAAGATATGTGATGGAACTGGGGAGAGGACTTGTGTAGGAGGGGCTTGGAGGAATGAGGACAAGGGGAGAGGAATTGTTCCAGGATGGGGAGCATCTTGTGCTGGAAGGGGAGATTTGGGGGAGAGAATTTGTACTGGGAGGAGGATTTATGCTTGTGGGATGTTGGGGTGGGGTATTTTTGCTGGGATGAGGAACTGTGCTGGGATATGGATTTGTGGGGTGGAAGGAGATTTGTGCTGGGAAGGGGGATTTTTTTTTAGGGAGAGCTTTGCAGAGACTGAGTTCATTCAGAGAGGTGTGCACTGTGAAAGTGTGTGGGGAGGGGGAATATGTGCAGAGAGGTAAAGTTTGTGTGCGTTTAGCAGAGGGGAGAGTATTGTACACAGAGGAGAGCTTGGGGGAACTTGTGATGAAAGGGTAGCTGAGAAAGTATGTGTGTGGATGGCGAGGTCAGCAGAGAGGAGAGCTGGGGGGCTTTGTGATGAGAGGAGAGCTAGGAGGGGATTTGCGATGAGGAGAGCTGGGGGGGGATTTTGGGAAATTTGCCCTATGTGATAAATTTGGCTCTGCTGTAAATCTCTCTTCTAAGGAAGGTGTGGCTGGGGGCGGGGTTTGGGTGTGGTTGGGGCAGAGAGTTGGACAGAAAGGGTGAGTTCCTGCACCTTTTCTCTGAGAAAAAAAGCCCTGCACGCCGGTAACAACTGCCAGTCTCTTATTAGGGCACAATTCCCAATAATGACAGAAGCAGAACATGCCTGTGCAATGTGTGTCAGCATAGCTACTTGTAGCCTCCATTGGGAGAGCATGTGACAGGGAGACAATGCAGAATCACATCTGGGGATAGGGACAGAGCATTGTCATCCTATAATAGAAAGCTGCTGAGCAAAGACCTTCACAACAGAATCACTAGGAATTATTTAAGTAAAATGCACTAGAATTTAAATATTAAAAACAACTTTTGAAATTACTCTATAGGCCGGCTCTCTGGGCACCATGACTATTACGCCTAAAAGACTTTTATCATTGATTTTTTTTTTTTTTACAAGGTTGGTAGCCAGGTTTTTCCTTAACCCTCCCTATGTGCTTTGCTTGGGACCAGCATGCAGAATGTGATAACACAAGTGCATAGCCAAGATGTATACAGATATTATGGCCAATTTAGACAGGAGCCAAATAACTCACCAGAATATTTTTGGAACATGAGAGGAAACCCACACAAGAACATGGAAACTCAATACCGAGTGGAAATAAGGAATGCTAAAAATTCTACAGTCTCTCGATTTATGTAATGTTTCTCAATAAAGAACAATGGATGGTTGTTAGATTTGAATAATATCCAATAGAGCTGCAATTGAAAAGTTCCTGGTGCTTGAATTTTTACCTGAATGCTTTCTCTGAATGGGCAATGTCATTCCTCTCCCCTTTTTGTTCTGTTTGTATGATTCTTCTGAATTACCTTTTGGAATTAGCGGGGTATGGGAAGCAAAGTTAAGTGATTGCTGACGTGGGACCACAAGGCCTTTGCAGGCAGTGCTTTGCACTAAATCAAACAATCCCTGCACAGTTCTGAAGTGTGTTTATGATGAATGACTGCCATTCACTCTGTAGAAGTCTACAAGCTGCTCCAAATCCATGCAGAGCCTATATATAATACATTATCTATTCCAGCTTTGTACAGCAGGTTCCTCATTGAAGGCTTTTGAGGGTGTGTGTTCTATAAAGTCAATACAACCTTTGTATAAATTTAAAAAGGACCTAGCATCAGATATATCTTTTCCTGCTAGGTATATGCATCCCAAGCAATGTGTAAATGTTACATTTTATGGTATTTATTACTGTCCAGAGATCACAGTGTACTCCCCTCTGCTAATGCCTTCTCCTGCTCTTCCCACCATCTTTGTTCACATATATGTATCCAGGGTCAGCATCTACATCTGGAACTAAGATGCTGGTTTGAAGATGACACACTCATGTATATCTTGGTGCCTGTACAATTCTTGGCTGTGTTAACAACAATGTTAATTTTCATATTAAATTTCAATTTAGTTTTAGTCATTTGATTACAATACTATTTTAGTTTTAGTCATATTTTAGTCATCTGACGTGTTTTAGTTGTATCTCAGCCGACTAAAATCTCCAGTACATTTTAGTCAACTAAAATCGAATGGGTTTGGTTAAGTTGCAATGCATTATTTAACCATTTCTCTAGAATTGCCAAACTCATGATATACTCCTGTAAAAATAGTAAAACTCGAATAACGTGTTACTATTTATGGTATCAGGGCCCGTTCACACCTGAGCGGTTTTCTGCTTGAAGCTTGTAACTTTAAAACGCTCAACAAGCCAAATCCCATTCATTTCAATGGACCCTGTTCACATCTGAGCACTTTCACTGATTTTTGGCCCCCCCTTTACTTCAATAGAAATGCCTGACTTGAGCATTTTACGAGTGTTTTGTCACTCATATTTTGCTTAAACAGCAGCTCGCCGCCCCTAATTTCCTCCACCTCTCCTCCTCCTAGTGACATCTGTTGGCTAAACAAAAATGCCTGAAGCTGTGAAACACTTGTAATACGCTTCTAAAACCCTTTAAAAACACTTGTAAAAAGATGCAAAAATGCTTAAAAAAACGCCAATAAATCGCTACGCTCAGGTGTGACTGGAGCCTTAAGGTTTGGACAAAGTACACAAAATCAGATTTAGCTGTTGTCATATATAACGTCTTTATAAATAAAAACAAGTTTCATAAACAAACAAAAATATTGCTTTTTGACAAACAGAAGTGCAACTTTAAAAAGCTTCCCTCCAACCACGTTGCATGTTATTTTATATATACTGTGATTCTGTACTTGCCAAATATCCCTCCACTGAGTCTGACTGCAGCCATTTTAACTGTGGGCAGCTGAAGCTGCTGCCTGTTCACTTTCAGGATTTACACAGACACACAGAGGCACACCTCCAGCTCTGCAGCTCTCATTGACCCTCTTATGACTCATCCCCCCTCCCTTCCTGGCAAACTCTCACTAGAGTGAGAGAGAGAGAGCTGTGCATGATGTCATAAGCCTAGGCTTTTTACCAGACAAGAAACAGGACGTAGGCTTTATAAGGTATTTACTGCCGGAAAGTTAAAAAACAAAATGACTGAAGGTCCACTTTAAGACCCCTTTCACACCAAGGCCTTTTTGCAGCGTTTTTGCAGTGTTTTAGCAAAAACGTTCATAAAACGCTCCCCATGCATCTCAATGGACCCTTTCACACTAAGGCGTTGCGCTGGCATGGCGTTGAGAAAAGTCCTGCAAGCAGCATCTTTGGAGCAGCTTTTGGGCGTTGAAAAAAGCGCTTCAAAAACACCCCTCTCCATTGAAATGAATTGAAAACGCTGTAAAAATGCCTGAATAACGCCTATAATCTGCCCTGAGCTGTGGAAAAGTCACATGATCTCACAAAAAGGTAAACATGCAAGTAGAAAAAAGAGCATCTACAACAACAGGACTAAAATTGTGGGAAGGTCAAAATGAATAAACAGACCATCAAAGTGCCAAAAAAACAAAATTAAAATGCCAAAAAAAGAATTATTCCCAGAAAAATGAAGATTTGAAGTAAAAGACACTGCATGTTACTTTACAAGACACAGCTTGTTCTGGTTCTGGGACTAGTTGGAGTGGGATTAGGGTTGGGATTAGGGATTTGGGACTAGTAGGAGTGGGATTAGGATTAAGGTTCTGGTTTTGGGACTAGTGGAAGTGGGATTAGGGTTAGGGATTTGGGACTAGTGGGAGCAGGAATTCGGGTTAGGGATTTGGGACTATTGGGAGCGGGATTAGGGTTGGGATTAGGGTTAGGGATTTGGGACTAGTGGTAGTTGGATTAGGGTTGGGATTAGGGATTTGGGTCTAGTGGGAGCGGGATTAGGATTAGGGTTCTGGTTTTGGGACTAGTGGGAGTGGAATTAGGGTTGGGATTAGGGATTTGGGACTAGTGGGAGAGGGATTAGGGTTAGGGTTCTGGTTTTGGGACTAGTGGAAGTGGGATTAGGGTTAGAGTTAGGGATTTGAGACTAGTGGGAGTGGGATTAGGGTTAGGGTTCTGGTTTTGGGACTAGTGGAAGTGGGATTAGGGTTAGGGTTAGGGATTTGGGACTAGTGGGAGCAGGATTAGGGTTAGGGATTTGGGACTAGTGGGAGTGGGATTAGGGTTGGGATTAGGGATTTGGGACTAGTGGGAGCGGGATTAGGGTTCTGGTTTTGGGACTAGTGGAAGTGGGATTAGGGTTAGGGTTAGGGATTTGGGACTAGTGGGAGCAGGATTAGGGTTAGGGATTTGGGACTAGTGGGAGCGGGATTAGGGTTGGGATTAGGGATTTGGGACTAGTGGGAGTGGGATTAGGGTTAGGGTTCTTTTTTTGGGACTAGTGAAAGTGGGATTAGGGTTAGGGTTAGGGATTTGGGACTAGTGGGAGCGGGATTAGGGTTGGGATTAGGGTTAGGGATTTGGGACTAGTGGGAGCAGGATTAGGGTTGAGATTAGGGATTTGGGACTAGTGGGAGTGGGATTAGGGTTAGGGTTCTGGTTTTGGGACTAGTGGAAGTGGGATTAGGGTTAGGGATTTGGGACTAGTGGGAGCAGGATTAGGGTTAGGGATTTGGGACTAGTGGGAGTGGGATTAGGGTTGGGATTAGGGTTAGGGATTTGGGACTAGTGGGAGCGGGATTAGGGTTGGGATTTGGGACTAGTGGGAGTGGGGTTAGGGTTAGGGATGTGGGATTAGTATATAGATACTTACGTTGCAATGCTCATCCCAGTATAATTTTTGAACTTGTCTGGGTGCACTCTCAAGTCCTCGTATAGCAATGCAAATTGTCCAATTGAGGTGTGCGCCTGGAGGATGGGATGAACCCAATAGGGACGGTGCTGCCTCTGTTGGTGGATATGCTCCCAATAGAGTAGCACAAATAACAAAAACAGCTCCATAAACTCCATCTTCTTTATTTACCCTCTTTCACCTCAACGAGATACCAGGAAGTACACAGGAAGTGATGAAGGGAGGTGGGGTTGATCTTTGACGCCCATGCTTCAATAACGCTTGAAAAACGCTGTTAAAATGCCTGCAGCGGTGCGTTAATTTTACCGCTAACGCCCCTAAAACGCTAACACGGTAATAATACTAAGGCGTTTTAGGGCGTTTTTGAAGCGCCTTGGTGTGAAAGGGGTCTAAGTGAAAAGTTTGATTTTTGTTGCTCTATAACCTAATCAGATTCAAACCACATGATGACATCATTGCTGCTCTTTGCAAAAGGTGATTATTGCAATGCAAGCTATTTTATTAAGCTTTTGCTGCTGGAGGACCATTTATTAAAAAAAAATATGCCTGGAGCTGGGCTTTTAGCTACATTATAACTTCAAGGTCATTATTATCCTTTCGTGTTGTTGACCTCAATAACATGCAACTTCATTTATTTTTCTGCTTAAATATGCATTATTTTTTAACCATGCCCTTGAATGTTTATGCCTTCATGTGTTATTTAATACTATAGCACGTTAAATGTAAGTCCCCAGTGTATTGCCTACTTTTTGTCGAATTTACTGCTCCTCGGACTTACCTTTTCCAGCCTGTCAACCCTATAATATATCTGTGTCATGAGCAAAAAGAGATACTTTCATTTTGAGCCTCCTAATGAATATATTAGATGGAATAGGTCTCTGCACAGATCTCTAGGGATCTCCACAGTGACTTACTGTGCCAGGCTGATATTTACTACAAAGTGAGTTCTTCCTATGTGATCAACATGTAAACATGAAAAATGGATGGTGTCCACCACTAAATAAATACCTTAATTATATTAATGAAGTGTAAATGCATTAAATGGCATGGCTTCAAGCTTTAGTATAGATAAATTCCAATATAAAAGCAGCTTAGTAAATAAAATAGCAAAAGTTTTTTTTTTTTTTTTTTTTTTTTTTTTTTTTTATTTCTGGTGAAGGTTGTGTGTGTTTGTCACAGGTTAGCGGATAAATCATGTCACCAGTTAATAGTACTTCTTTTAGTTCTTCAGGATTAATTAACTACTGTTCTGACTTCAGGCATGGCTTAATGAAATAGTGTGGGTTGGATATGAAAGAAGTGATGTCTACGGTTTTTCAGACTGCCATTTTCCTTACACTTGAGAGGAAATGTTCTACTTTGATATACTGCTGCTGCTAATGCGTGTTCTTTGTTCTGTACTGGCTTTTTTTTTTTCATTATACCAATTTTGAGATAAAGATTTTGAGGCTTGGCTGTCACTTGTTAGAGTAATGATGGGCATTGTGGGAAATGGAAAACTGGCCTGGATGAGGAGTCTGGAAACCCTTACAGATGCCAAGTGCCATGACCGGTCGTACAATCTAAATGGACAACCTCCTTTAGATCAACCAACAACTCTGTAGTTGAGGGACATGTCTGATTGGATATAAATCAAACGTATTGTTTGGTTAGACTTCATAGTTTTGGTTACTCACTGTACAAAGGTTGCACAGTTATATTTTAATGTGTATGGCTAGCTTAAATTGGAGATCCACCCACTTTTTTTAAGTTATTCCCCACACGTTGGTGATCACATTTCCATCACTCCTTTTTTCCAAAGCTTTTTACCTTATTTTCCCATCAGAAGGTTCCTCTTCTACTGTACCTCGCCGTGGCGTGGTACATCATATCCAGCCACCCACTGGCTCCTGGGATATGAGTGTCATCAATCCCAGAAGTCAATGGGCAGCCTCAGCTTCTATTTCTATAGCTGCACTCTGTGCACAAGATTGGAAGGTGCATGCAGGATAGCCAGCAGCACCATATCCTTGAAGGAACAACAAGTAGGCTTCAGATGCCCACACTGAAGATGGGAGCATGCTGGCTAAGGATAGGACAGTGAGTTTTCAAAAGAACAGTCTAATAGGCAAAACTGCATCAAACCGAAGTTCCACCCAAAAGGGGAAGCTCCACTTTTTTGCATCCTTCCCCCGCCTCCGGTGCCACATTCGGCACCTTTCGGGGGGAGCAGGTACCTGTTTTTGACAAGTACCTGTCCCCACTTCTGGGAGATTTTGCCGCAGACCCCGCCACAGGAAGTTTGGCCTCTCCTCCTTCCCCTATCGCTGAGCCATTCAGAAAGCACACAAGAAAAGGCAAAATAGCGCAGGTTACTTGGTTTGTGATATATTAAATGTTGCTGAAGATATGTCCTTTAGAGCAATGCACTCTCCGTGAGATGAAAGCAGTCTATGTGCTGGGCAGCCTTTAGATGGGAGGTGAAGCCGCTCCAAATATACAAAAGGAAAAACAACAAGAAAGGCGCCTCTTAGTAAACTGTACATTTAATAGCGTATTGGTATTAAAATCACTCACATTTCAAACTTAAATAGTCCGGCGTAGAGAACTCAGTATAGGCATACGGGATAGCGTCCTCCTCTGTCCCACAGTCTTTTTCTCTCTTGCTGACGGCTGGTCTGTGTGGCATAGACTTCCGGGAACAGTGATTGTCCAGAACGAGGCTTGGCCACCGCCGAGCAGTTGATTGAGAGGCAGGGACACTGGAACGCACATCCGAAGTATGTGCTGTACTGCCGTAAGGCGACGCGTTTCGGAGCATGCGCACTCGGGCGCGCTCCTTTCTCAAGCTAGGGATAATACAAAGAACTGCAGCCTATTTAAGTGCTCTAATGGCACCGCCACCTAATGGACATAGTAATAATTACATGCAGAAATGGACAAATGGAATATTTTGTCTATTGACTAAAGAAATAGAATATAAATATGATGTACCTAACATTAATATGTATGTGGTAATTAAAACAATGTGTTTTTCATGTTGTTATGTATATCATTGTTGCCTGGATTAAATAGGTAGATAAATTAAAATAGACTAAAATAATAAGTCAACTTGTGACCTGAATAATTACATAGTTGCCTACGTGCACTAATGAACCATATGTACTAGCCTAAATATAATATGTGGGGATAAACACTGTACTAATGGGCATATGTGTTAGTACATTGTGCATGATGACACTATATAATAATAATAACAATTACAGATTAACAGACAACACAGATTTAATCATCAAAACTGCCGATAAGGGCGGCGGAATTGTAATCCAAAGCAGAGTGGATTACATAAAAGAAGCAGAACGCTTACTTGCAGACAGTTCCACCTATCAAAAGTTAAGGTCGGATCCGCTACCAGAATTCCAAAATTACATAAACCTTCTTGTCAATGGTGCTATTCAATCAAACATCATTAGTAAGAACGAGGCATCCTTCTTACGGAGGGATTTCTACCGTACCCCATATTTCTATCACATACCCAAAATTCACAAAAATCAGACCAATCCTCCAGGAAGACCCATAATCGCAGCCATGGATAGTATTACTTCAGGTTTATCGAAATATATTGATCACCATCTACAGCCCCTAGCTCAAGGACTGCAGTCATACATCCGAGATGGAACCCATCTATTGGACTTATTGAAACCATATAGATGGGAGAATCAATATATTTGGATATCCCTAGACGTGAACTCGTTGTACACGTCCATTCCTCATACCTTTGGAATATCAGCACTCAATCATTTCTTATCCCAGGACCCATACATGAGCAACAAACAGGCTTCGTTTATTTTGGATTGTGCTAATTATTGTCTAACTCACAATTATTTCACATTCAATGAGCAATACATGGCATTGTTTTAATTACCACATACATATTAATGTTAAGTACATCATATTTATATTCTATTTCTTTAGTCAATAGACAAAATATTCCATTTGTCCATTTCTGCATGTAATTATTACTATGTCCATTAGGTGGCGGTGCCATTAGAGCACTTAAATAGGCTGCAGTTCTTTGTATTATCCCTAGCTTGAGAAAGGAGCGCGCCCGAGTGCGCATGCTCCGAAACGCGTCGCCTTACGGCAGTACAGCACATACTTCGGATGTGCGTTCCAGTGTCCCTGCCTCTCAATCAACTGCTCGGCGGTGGCCAAGCCTCGTTCTGGACAATCACTGTTCCCGGAAGTCTATGCCACACAGACCAGCCGTCAGCAAGAGAGAAAAAGACTGTGGGACAGAGGAGGACGCTATCCCGTATGCCTATACTGAGTTCTCTACGCCGGACTATTTAAGTTTGAAATGTGAGTGATTTTAATACCAATACGCTATTAAATGTACAGTTTACTAAGAGGCGCCTTTCTTGTTGTTTTTCATTCAGAAAGCACAGCATGCTTGGCACATGCACAGTAGGGTAAGCGTTGGCTTACATTATCACTGGCATCATCATTATCATTATCACCCATCCATTATCATCCAAACATTTAAAGTTTATTTAAAGCCATTTTTTTTTTGTTTTGTTAAGAGCAGAGTATCGTTAAATCTGCTGTCATTCTGTATTTACAGCCAGCAGGGGAAGCTCTAAGTTTCCTTCCATGTGTTTACCAGACTAGTCTTAGCCAATCTGTTTTGTTGTGTTTAACCACTTAAGCCCCGGACCATTTGGCTGGCAAAAGACCAGAACACTTTTTGCGATTCTGCACTGCGTCACTTTAACTGACAATTACACGGTCTTGCGATGTGGCTCCCAACCGAAATTGACGTCCTTTTTTCCCCACAAATAGAGCTTTCTTTTGGTGGTATTTGATCACCTCTGCGGTTTTTATTTTTTGCGCTATAAACAAAAAAAAGCGGCAATTTTGAAAAAAATGCATTATTTTTTACTTTTTGCTATAATAAATATCCCCCAAAAATATATAAAAAAAAACATTTTTTTTCCTCAGTGTAGGCCAATACGTATTCTTCTACATATTTTTGGTAAAAAAAATTGCAATTAGCATTTATTGATTGGTTTGTGCAAAAGTTATAGCGTCTACAAAATAGGGGATAGTTTTATGGCATTTTTATTAATAATTTCTTTTTACTAGTAATGGCGGTGATCAACGATTTTTATCGTGACTGCGACATTATGGCGGACAGATCAGACACTTTTGGTGCTATTTTGGGACCATTCACATTTATACAGCGATCAGTGCGATTAAAAATGCATTGATTACTGTATAAATGTGACTGGCGGTGAAGGGGTTAACCACTAGGTGGCGCTGTAGGGGTTAAGTGTGTCCTAGGGAGTGATTCTAACCGTGGGGGGGGCTATGTGTGACACGACACTGATCACCGCTCCTGATTACAGGGAGCTGTGATCAGTGTCCTGTCACTAGGCAGAACGGGGAAATGATTGTTTACATCAGCATTTCCCCATTCTTCCTCTCCGTGAGACAATTGCGAGTATCCCCGTGGACATCGAGTCCGCGGGACCCATGATCACGTCCATGGAGCTTGCGGCGGGCGTGCGCTTGCAAACCTCTTCTTGAAGGGAAACGTACAGGTACGTTAATATGCCTGTACGTGCCGTTCTGCCGAGGTATATCGACGTGAGCCGGTCGTCAAGCGGTTAAAGAGCTAGAAAGCTCAATCTTCAGAGACGAAGAATCTAAAAGCAAGTGGCTTTTGTTGGGCTTTCTCTGTAACCACCTGAACTCCACAAGATTTACCCCCCCCCAATGACCAGGACATTTTTTGCGATACAACAGTTAACCTTAAACTACGTAGAGGGTTCTTTACTGTAAGAGCGGCAAGGATGTGGAATTCCCTTCCACAGGCGGTGGTCTCAGCGGGGAGCATTGATAGCTTCAAGAAACTATTAGATAAGCACCTGAATGACCGCAATATACAGGGATATGTAATGTAATACTGACACATAATCACACACATAGGTTGGACTTGATGGACTTGTGTCTTTTTTCAACCTCACCTACTATGTAACTATGTAACTATGTAACACTGCGGTATTTTAACTGACGATTGTGCGGTCATGCTAATAATAAAAAAAGACTGCCAATTTTGAAATAAAAGAATATTTTTTACTTTCTGCTATAAAACACATCAATAAAAAAAATAGAATAAAAAACAAACTTCTTCATAAATTTAGGCCAATATGTATTCTGATACATATTTTTGTTAAAAAAACCCTCAATAAGCATATAATTGATTTACGCGAACGTTATAGCATCTACAAACTATGGAATATATTTATGACATTCTTTTTTTATATATATATACTAGAAATGGTGGTATTCAGTGACTTATAGCAGGACTGCGATATTGCTGTGGACATTGGGACACTGACACTTTTGACACTTTGCGGGAACCAGTGACACTAATACAGTGATCAGTGCTAAAAATATGCACTATCACTGTACTACTGACACTGGCTGGGAAATTGTTAAACATCTAGGGCTATCAAAGGGTTAACTGTGTGCCCAGCTAGTGTTGGTGTTTACTATGTGTGCTGCTTTTACTAGGGGGAAAAGATGAGTATGAGTCCCTGCTTTGCTGCAACACAGAATTTATCCCCCCCCCCCCGCCAGAACGGCAATCTGCCTTGTTTATGTAGGCATATCCCCACCCTGTATAGTTTACGAGTGCCGGAGGACAAAGAATGCCCACACCCGCAGATTGGCTTCTGCTGTGAATTGTCGCAGCAGAAGCAGCCTGCAGGCGGCGTGTGCGCCCCCGGCAGTGGGAAGTGCAGAATCACGTATATACACGTGATCCTGCGCAGAGCTGGCACCCTGTAGCAGTAATAGTGTTATAAGGCGGTCAGCAAACAGTTAAACACATAATTGGAGCCCATTGACAAGACTGCAACATAAATGCATATATGTAAAACATATAAAAAAGATAAAAATGTTTATAAAAAAATAAGTAAAACATTTTGTAACTAGAAAAGCTACAATTTCTGGGGAAATTGTGAAAGTGTTCTTGCCTCTACAACTGGAGTGGGCGGAGTAACTGGGTGGGGTGGAGTGGCTTGAGTAACTGTGAAAAGTGTTAAAAAGCTTAATATTTTAAAAATTATAAATAGTAGTAAAAAAGTTCCATCATTCGCTGAAAGAGCTGAACATTTTTTTCAAAAGTAATTTTTTTTTTTCAAAAATGAATTTTTTTTAATCAAAAATGAATTTTTTTTCTTCAAAAATGATTTTTTTTTTCAAAAGTAATTTTTTTTTTCAAAGGTAATTTTTTTTTTCAAAAATGAATTTTTTTATTTCAAAAATAATTTTTTTTTCGAAATTATTATTTTTTTTAAAGTAATTTTTTTTTCAAAAATAATTTTTTTTTTCAAAAATATTTTTTTTTTTCAAATATATTTTTTTTTCAAAAATAATTTTTTTTTTAAAAGTATTTTTTTTTTCAAAAAAATTTTTTGTTTTCAAAAATAATTTTTTTTTTTTCAAAAATATTTTTTTTTTCAAAAATATATATTTTTTTTTTTCAAAAATGATTTTTTTTTTTTCAAAAATTATTTTTTTATTTTTTTCAAAAATTACTTTTTTTTTTCAAAAATATTTTTTTTTTACATGGGGCGGTCATAATGTTTTGGCTGATCATGGGGTGGTCATAATGTTTTGGCTGATCATGGGGTTGTCAGCTTTTGTCACTTCCCACTCTAGTATTGAACATTTCGCCATTCATTCCTATGGGACCAATTTCGCCGCAAAAACGTCATTTCGTGGACCATTCGGCAAAACATTCCACAAAGTAATAACACGCCAATCGGGAACAATCCGCTCGTTTCGGTATATTATTTGTCTCTGTAGTGTGAAAACTGTGGGAGGAGTCTACAAGCATTATCAAGTCTAGCAGATGAAATCACATGCATTTGGAGTGTCTCAGCATCTTGTGTTTACAACCACTGTTTCCTAGCAACGCTCATGCCCTGTTTATGCTTCCCAAATACTGCTTCATCAAAACTGCCCCATCAGAATTACCCCATCAAAACTGCCCCATCATATTCCTCTATTATAAATCAGTACATGGTGTGTCTGTCCCCTCCCCCGGGCTCTGTAATCAGCTGAGATGCTCCAGCCACCTCCCCCCTGTGTATAACAGAAGCTTTGGTAACCATGGCAACAAAACAAACACTAACAGTACACTCTGATTAATGGCTAAAATTTCCTGAAATGACCTCTAAACAAATGGCCGTATTTTAAAAACTGTACATCCTACAGCGAAGATCTTTATATTGTGAGAATCACAAGACCCAGACCTAGATTTTGATGTATAGTATGTCTCTGAAATATTAAAAATGAAGGCACAGTCGCAGTTTAGAAATTGCCCTTCAAATTTGGAGGGGGCTAGAGTGTAGTTTCAATGAATGTCAATGGACGGCGTGAGTTACAAACAAATGGTCATATTGTGAAAACTATCAGGACTATGGCTTAGCCGTGGACATGTTTAGTGGCAGCAGGGATAGCTGAACGTTTTGATATAAGATTTGTGTAGGTGGGCTTGAAAATGAGGGAGTGGCGGCAGTTTAGAAATCATGTTCTGATTTTCCAGCTTTTGTCATCTCCCACTCTAGTTTCCCCATTCATTCCTATGGGACCAATTTCGCCGCAAAAACGACGATATTTCGTGAACCATTCGGCGAAACGTTCCACAAAGTAATAGCACACCATTCGGGAACAATCCGCACGTTTCGGTATATTACTTGTCTATGTAGTGTAAAAACTGTGGGAGGAGTTAGGGTGGTACATTTGGCTATAATAATAAGAACTAGAAAAGGTACAATTTCTGGGGAAATTGTGAAAGTGTTCTTGCCTCTACAACTGGAGTGGGCGGAGTAACTGGGTGGGGTGGAGTGGCTTGAGTAACTGTGAAAAGTGTTAAAAAGCTTAATATTTTAAAAAGTATAAATAGTAGTAAAAAAGTTCCATCATTCGCTGAAAGAGCTGAACATTTTTTTCAAAAGTAATTTTTTTTTTCAAAAATGAATTTTTTTTAATCAAAAATGATTTTTTTTTTCTTCAAAAATGATTTTTTTTTTCAAAGGTAATTTTTTTTTTCAAAAATGAATTTTTTTATTTCAAAAATAATTTTTTTTTCGAAATTATTATTTTTTTTAAAGTAATTTTTTTTCAAAAATAATTTTTTTTTTTCAAAAATATTTTTTTTTTTCAAATATATTTTTTTTTCAAAAATAATTTTTTTTTTAAAAGAAATTTTTTTTTCAAAAATATTTTTTTTTTTCAAAAATAATTTTTTTTTTTTCAAAAATATTTTTTTTTTCAAAAATATATTTTTTTTTTTTTCAAAAATGATTTTTTTTTTTCAAAAATTATTTTTTTACTTTTTTCAAAAATTTTTTTTTTTTTTCAAAAATATTTTTTTTTTTTCAAAAATATTTTTTTTTTTACATGGGGCGGTCATAATGTTTTGGCTGATCATGGGGTGGTCAGCTTTTGTCACTTCCCACTCTAGTTTTGAACATTTCGCCATTCATTCCTATGGGACCAATTTCGCTGCAAAAACGTCATTTCGTGGACCATTCGGCAAAACATTCCACAAAGTAATAACACACCAATCGGGAACAATCCGCTCGTTTCGGTATATTATTTGTCTCTGTAGTGTGAAAACTGTGGGAGGAGTCTACAAGCATTATCAAGTCTAGCAGATGAAGTCACATGCATTTGGAGTGTCTCAGCATCTTGTGTTTACAACCACTGTTTCCTAGCAACGATCATGCCCTGTTTATGCTTCCCAAATACTACTTCATCAAAACTGCCCCATCAGAATTACCCCATCAAAACTGCCCCATCATATTCCTCTATTATAAATCAGTACATGGTGTGTCTGTCCCCTCCCCCGGGCTCTGTAATCAGCTGAGATGCTCCAGCCACCTTCCCCCCTGTGTATAACAGAAGCTTTGGTAACCATGGCAACAAAACAAACACTAACAGTACACTCTGATTAATGGCTAAAATTTCCTGAAATGACCTCTAAACAAATGGCCGTATTTTAAAAACTATACATCCTACAGCGAAGATCTTTATATTGTGAGAATCACAAGACCCAGACCTAGATTTTGATGTATAGTATGTCTCTGAAATATTAAAAATGGAGGCACAGTCGCAGTTTAGAAATTGCCCTTCAAATTTGGAGGGGGCTAGAGTGTAGTTTCAATGAATGTCAATGGACGGCGTGAGTTGCAAACAAATGGTCATATTGTGAAAACTATCAGGACTATGGCTTAGCCGTGGACATGTTTAGTGGCAGCAGGGATAGCTGAACGTTTTGATATAAGATTTGTGTAGGTGGGCTTGAAAATGAGGGAGTGGCGGCAGTTTAGAAATCATGTTCTGATTTTCCAGCTTTTGTCATCTCCCACTCTAGTTTCCCCATTCATTCCTATGGGACCAATTTCGCCGCAAAAACGACGATATTTCGTGAACCATTCGGCGAAACGTTCCACAAAGTAATAGCACACCATTCGGGAACAATCCGCACGTTTCGGTATATTACTTGTCTATGTAGTGTAAAAACTGTGGGAGGAGTTAGGGTGGTACATTTGGCTATAATAATAAGAACTAGAAAAGGTACAATTTCTGGGGAAATTGTGAAAGTGTTCTTGCCTCTACAACTGGAGTGGGCGGAGTAACTGGGTGGGGTGGAGTGGCTTGAGTAACTGTGAAAAGTGTTAAAAAGCTTAATATTTTAAAAAGTATAAATAGTAGTAAAAAAGTTCCATCATTCGCTGAAAGAGCTGAACATTTTTTTCAAAAGTAATTTTTTTTTTCAAAAATGAATTTTTTTTAATCAAAAATGATTTTTTTTTTCTTCAAAAATGATTTTTTTTTTCAAAGGTAATTTTTTTTTTCAAAAATGAATTTTTTTATTTCAAAAATAATTTTTTTTTCGAAATTATTATTTTTTTTAAAGTAATTTTTTTTCAAAAATAATTTTTTTTTTTCAAAAATATTTTTTTTTTTCAAATATATTTTTTTTTCAAAAATAATTTTTTTTTTAAAAGAAATTTTTTTTTCAAAAATATTTTTTTTTTTCAAAAATAATTTTTTTTTTTTCAAAAATATTTTTTTTTTCAAAAATATATTTTTTTTTTTTTCAAAAATGATTTTTTTTTTTCAAAAATTATTTTTTTACTTTTTTCAAAAATTTTTTTTTTTTTTCAAAAATATTTTTTTTTTTTCAAAAATATTTTTTTTTTTACATGGGGCGGTCATAATGTTTTGGCTGATCATGGGGTGGTCAGCTTTTGTCACTTCCCACTCTAGTTTTGAACATTTCGCCATTCATTCCTATGGGACCAATTTCGCTGCAAAAACGTCATTTCGTGGACCATTCGGCAAAACATTCCACAAAGTAATAACACACCAATCGGGAACAATCCGCTCGTTTCGGTATATTATTTGTCTCTGTAGTGTGAAAACTGTGGGAGGAGTCTACAAGCATTATCAAGTCTAGCAGATGAAGTCACATGCATTTGGAGTGTCTCAGCATCTTGTGTTTACAACCACTGTTTCCTAGCAACGATCATGCCCTGTTTATGCTTCCCAAATACTACTTCATCAAAACTGCCCCATCAGAATTACCCCATCAAAACTGCCCCATCATATTCCTCTATTATAAATCAGTACATGGTGTGTCTGTCCCCTCCCCCGGGCTCTGTAATCAGCTGAGATGCTCCAGCCACCTTCCCCCCTGTGTATAACAGAAGCTTTGGTAACCATGGCAACAAAACAAACACTAACAGTACACTCTGATTAATGGCTAAAATTTCCTGAAATGACCTCTAAACAAATGGCCGTATTTTAAAAACTATACATCCTACAGCGAAGATCTTTATATTGTGAGAATCACAAGACCCAGACCTAGATTTTGATGTATAGTATGTCTCTGAAATATTAAAAATGGAGGCACAGTCGCAGTTTAGAAATTGCCCTTCAAATTTGGAGGGGGCTAGAGTGTAGTTTCAATGAATGTCAATGGACGGCGTGAGTTGCAAACAAATGGTCATATTGTGAAAACTATCAGGACTATGGCTTAGCCGTGGACATGTTTAGTGGCAGCAGGGATAGCTGAACGTTTTGATATAAGATTTGTGTAGGTGGGCTTGAAAATGAGGGAGTGGCGGCAGTTTAGAAATCATGTTCTGATTTTCCAGCTTTTGTCATCTCCCACTCTAGTTTCCCCATTCATTCCTATGGGACCAATTTCGCCGCAAAAACGACGATATTTCGTGAACCATTCGGCGAAACGTTCCACAAAGTAATAGCACACCATTCGGGAACAATCCGCACGTTTCGGTATATTACTTGTCTATGTAGTGTAAAAACTGTGGGAGGAGTTAGGGTGGTAAATTTGGCTATAATAATAAGAATAATATATATGTGAGATAACAGTAAGTGGTCTTGCTATGCAAGAACACTTAATAATATATATGTGAGATAACAGTAAGTGGTCTTGCTATGCAAGAACACTTAATTAAATACTTTTGGCCATTATGACAATTGTGGTTTATCTTTTAGTGCAGTAACTGATATCAGCGAAATGCACTTATTGTCAGGTGAAATCTGGGCAACTAGTATGTGTGGTGTTTTCCTAAATCTGGACCTACTTGCTGCAAGAAAAGTAGAAAAAAGTGATCTGTTATGTTTACCCACTTGACCTCCGGAAGATTTACCCCCCTTCATGACCAGGCCATTTTTTGCAATACGGCATTGCATTACTTTAACTGACAATTGTGCGGCTGTGAGATGCTGTACTCAAACAAAATGTATGTCCTTTTTTCCCACAAATAGAGCTTTCTTTTGGTAGTATTTGATCACCTCTGTGGACAGATAATTTTGGAAATAAAACAATATTTTTTACTTTCTGGTATAAAGCATATCCAATAAAATACATTTTTTAAATTATTTTACTTGTAATGGCGGCAATCAGTGAGTTATAGCGGGACTGCGATATTGCTGGCGGACAGTCGGACACTAACTGGCACTTTGACACCAGTGCTAAAAATATGCACTGTCACTGTAATAATAGCATTGACTGGGAAGCGGTTGAACATCAGGGGCAATATAAGGGTTAACTATGTGCCTGACTAGTGTTTTAGTGTAGTGGGGGGTGCTTTTACTAGGGGAAGACATGGATCCATGACCCTGCTTTGTAGGGACATAGGATCCATGCCTTCCCTCCTGTCAGAATGGCAAACTGCCTTGACTATAAAGGCAGACCGCCGGTGTGCTGGATGATCGGGGGTGCCAACAGACATCGAGTCCATGGTACCCGCAGATCAGCTCCTGCTGTGTATTATCACAGTGGGAGTGGATGAGGAGTGGCGTGCATGCGCGCCCCAGACCCGGAAGTCTGGGGCATGCACTAGGTACATGATCCGGCTCAGCAGTGCCACCTTGCCACCATATAAGTAAGTTATATGACAGCAAGTGGTTAATATTTTCAACAGCTTCTACTTCAACCATCCTATATGTTCAGTAAGGCCCTTTACTTTCACACAGGCATTCCCTCAGGCTGTGTATCCCTATGGGTGGCTAGATGTAAGTCAATGTGTGTCTATTTATATCTGTGTACCTTCATTGGATCAAATTCTAAGACGTTTGTGTCCAGGTCCCCTTTTGCGCATCTGACCGGATGTGGGCGCCGCCTGTCAGCGGGAAGTTGAAGCCTTGAGGGACCCGGAGAGGACCTCCTTCATCAGCTTGGCTGTGCCTTCAAAACGCACTCTGATTGGCCAGACACAGTGGTAGGCGGCTCCCCACTCTGACAGCTCCGGAACACTCCTACACAGAGTTACACAGCCGGCGTCCTCTCCAGGTCCCTCAAGGCTTCAGCTTCCCGCTGACATACAGCGATCGTGGACTCTACCACAGGGACAGCCCTGGAAGCTCTTCTGTGATGCTGGATCTGGAAAGCACCTACCCTCACTAGCACTATGTAAATGCACCTTGTACTGTCAGCAATTTGTATTTTAATCCAATAAAATAATGCTGCACTAGGATTTGCCAGGCTCTTCTCTTCCTTTTCCCATAGTGATCGGGTCCCCCAGCCCGCGCCTGAAGAAGTCTCACTCCCTTTGCAGCATTTGTTTCAGTGACACAGAGTTAACAGGAGCGCACCCACTAGAACTCTATGTTCACCTCATTCATTTCAGGACTTTGATCGATTTTTTACAAAAACTTTATTTTCTTTTATTTTTTTTTATTCAGTTTTTACCTCTACAATATATATTTTTGTTGCTATTGATGAACCAGCATGTCCTCCCACTATTTTTCATAATCAGGCGTTTCAGCGCTGAGCGTTACACTAGTTCTTTATGTGTGTGTGTTTTCCAATGTTAATTTGTCTGATGGAATGATCCCCTACTCAGTTCCTTAAATGTCTTCTCGACTCCACAAATGAGATATCGCTGACGGTGGTGAATACATAACCGGGATAAATTTTGTTTTTCTATCTGCCTGAAGTTCACCTTGAATATAGTAATTTATTTGAACAAAGCCTTTGGAAGTCATATTCACTACTATGTTTAGCAATGCTGATACTGAAACAAAGCTCTGTCCTCAGTGAATATATCCAAGTGCAGGCTTTAAACTTTTCACCTTTAATTTATTTCCTTTACTTTGCCTTGAGACAGAATTTGTTGTTTTATTTCACAATATTTTTACATTTTCAACAGAATATTCTGTTTACCTACGCTGTAGAAACAGATGCTTTTTTCTTCAATTTTTTTTGCAGCGATGGCAGACAGCGGGAGACTGTCCATTATCAATTTACTCCTGCAATAAGTCTGTGCAGCACATATACTAAATTGCCTTGGGTGGATTCCACTACATAAGGGTGAATAAGGATTAGGTCCTACAGCCTTATAATTCACAACATCAAGCAATACTGCACGCTGGAAAAGCGCACTGCTTGACACTAAACAATAGTTATAGAACACAAAGTAATATAATACCAGCGTGTCTGCACTGAATATAGAAAGAAGCCCTGGTTAGGTTGAAGACAAACAGAAACATACTTTTTCATTTGCTTTGCACTGTGCGTAATATTTTTTTTTTCATAACATACAGTTTTTACCTTTTTTTCATCCTTTGATGCCTCTTGGTTCTGCTGATCTCCTGTAGCCTCTTTTCAGACTTCTTGTCTACACTTGCTTCAGTAATGGCTGAATGGCATTTCTCTAAGAAGGGTTTCTTTATTTAAACAATCCTAATAATCTTTTCATTTGTGAATGTTTGCTTTTCCAAGGGTAGTGTGGCATGCACTGTGCATTATTGGCAGATACAAAGCTGTGAGGGTCATTTCATGGGTCATTTGTCCTCTACTTTTTTTTTTTTTGTTGTTTATCAATCATGGCTTGTAAAATTGAAATAGCAGACAGAGAGAGAAGGACAAAGCAATGTGAAGAAAAAATTCAGAAGGAAATGCCTAACTATACATGAGAAATTGAGGAATGCACTAAAAATGTGTAAATATTATAAAGGTGAAATTGAGATTTGAAGGCTAAACACTCAACACTAAATGTTAAGCTGGCTTGGTAAAGGAAAAAAATATATATTTGCACATTGGCCAGGACTTGATTTACCAAAAGGCATGTGCCTATCAGATAAGGACCAATAAAACAAGCAACTGCTTTCTTTGTGGTGATCCTAGCAGATCAGTAAGGCTTTGCGTGCCAAATCTTGTTTGCCTATGGGCTCCAGTGATGGAAACCTGCTCAGGACAATGGCTGTTTATTAATGCAAGTCTTTGGTGGCCCTTAGACAGGGCAGGTGCCTTCTCAACAGCAATGGTTGAGGACTCAAGGACAAATCTGCCATTGCCTATAGCATTGGAATTTGCTGATGTTTCTTGTTCAACTTGCAGTATACTATAGCGGTAACTTTAACACCATCCTTCCCACTTTTTCCCTCTTTTTGTCTCTTTCTGACTTCCTAAGCAGTAGCCAATAATGGTCCAAAGCGTGTTCTTTGTTTATAGCCAGACTATGCATCAGGTTTCACCTTATAGAAAATAACACTTTCAAGAAACCAACTTAGACTATCTCAAGGACCATTAACCACTTCACGCGAAACAGCGTACACAACAGGAGACCCGAGTGACCAGCCGGCGCATCCGCCGGCTGGCTGGAGACCCCAACAAAGCCAGAATCAGCTCCGATGCAAAAACCTGGAAGCGATGTCACGACATCACGACGTCACATCCGGTTTACTCTGCTGCTAATGGTGCCGATTTTAAAAAAATATCAGTATTCCAAAATGCAGATTTTGGCGTTTTGAATACTTTTAAGTGCAAAGGAGGGATTTTGGGGTCTAAAATACATTTTAAACCGCCTCCATCCCTGCGTGCTCATGCACAAAAGAAAACGCATACATAAGTCATGCCCGCAAATGTAAACGGTGTTCAAATCACACATGTGAGGTATCACCATAATATTTCTAGCAAAAGACCTCCTCTTTAACTCTAAACAGGTAACTGTTAACATTTTTTAATGCCTTGCCTATGGAAATATTTAAGTACCATAGTTTGTCGCCATTCCACGAGTGTGCACAATTTTTAACCGTAACATGTTTGGTATCTAGTTACTTGGCGTAACAGCATCTTTCACAATGTACACAAAAATTGGGCTAACTTTATTTAGTTTTTCTTTAATTCAGTGAAATTTATTTTTTTCTTAAATTGTGTTTGAAAGACCGCTGTGCAAATACCATGTAACATAAAATATTGCAACAACCACTATTTTATTTTCCAGAATCTTTGCTAAAAAATAAATAAATTCCTCTCTCTCTCTCTCTCTCTCTCTCTCTCTCTCTCTCTCTCTCTCTCTCACTCTCTCTCTCTCTCTCTCCCTCTCTCTCCCCCTCTCTCTCTCTCTCTCTCTCTCCCTCTCTCTCTCTCTCTCTAATGTTTGGGGGTTCTAAGTAATTTTCTAGCAAAAAATACTGATTTTAACTTGTAAGCAACAGTTTTAGAAATAGGCTTGGTTCTTAAGTGGTTAAAGGAAATCTCTGAGGAGAAAAATGTGGCTAATAGCTACAGGACCATTGTTTAAACCCAGGTTTTAGTACCTTATGAGCTTCTGTCAGGATGGGGATTCAGCCTTTCTAGACTTCATTGCCTGTATGCCTGTTGCAGGTTAGTGCCTCACTTGGAATTTGTAGCCAAGATCCTGAATCTTTTTTTAAAAAGTCAGCAATGGCAGTTCCCATTTTCCCAACTATTCTCTCATTAGAAGTTAAAGAAAACTAAGCTAAATGCCAAAGCTGGTGACGTGTCAGAGTTCTGAAAACTACCAGCAGTGAAATGGTGATGTCACAGCGAGGGGTGACAAAAAGACTAAGTCATTGACAGGTTTATACTGCAGAGGGTTACATGACAGTGGATTTACGTAAGTTAAAAGAAGCTTCTCAGAACTTTTTATAAAAACAAAAGATAGAGTGACTTTGTGGAAGAAGCTAATCTAGATTAATACTTAGAGGCTATCAACCCAGTACGTATATACAGAATAAAGGGAGAAAGAAGCACTTTTTTCAAGCATAATCTCTTCGTATATCTGTCAGTTATCTGTCTCAACAACTGATGTAGTTAAAAAAAAATCACATCTTTATTATAAATAATTAAAACACATATACATAGTGAAAAGTGCATTAAAACACATAAGGCAAAATTCAGATGAATAGGAGACTGTCCCATGCGTTTTGGCGGTCACAGCCACTTACTCAGGGCTTCAGGAGCCTCTTCATCTGGCCTACAGTGTGGTGTTAACAATTGAATAAATATAATCAATCAATCTTATACACAGATATCATAGATACAAATATGTAAACCCCTATCCCCACAAGATAAGGCACAGGAAAAATAAATAAATAAATGATATCAATAACAAATTTTTATAAAAAGTTGTATATGCATGGGAGGGTGTGGGTTTATATACTTTTTTGCACATCAATAAGCTTTACAATCTAAGTTTACCTTATAAAAAATACAGAATCAGCACAATGGATTTTACTTTCCTTCAGCATGATGTGTTCTCTCTCTGTGCTTTTGTCTTTTAGCTGAGTAGAAATCTCCCATCCTACGATGTTCCCCTCACAGAGATTATGGCGAGGGTCAATAGAACTGAGGAGCTGTCATAGGTTCTCATCAAGAGCACCTGGTTATGCCTTTCTTCCAGCCCCTTCATTCATAGAAGCCATTACTATAGCTTTTCTGAATGAAACAGGATCTATTAATGGAAGATGGGTGGATGACTAAAAGGTTTGTCCCCTTCATTAATATATTATGCCTTCATTACTAGCATCCTCTTTGCTGTAGGAAACAGCCTTCCCACTCATGATCTAGATAGATAGATAGATAGATAGATAGATAGATAGATAGATAGATAGATAGATAGATAGATAGATAGATAGATAGATAGATAGATTTAGATATGAAAAATGGTACTTTGTTCTTTAGCTGTATAGCTGTTCTTATAGAGTTCAACTATTTCTCATTTGGAGGAACTGTTGCTGTTTCGTAACCAAATATCTCTGTCCTTCTTTGCTCCTCAGTTCTCCCTCTTCTAGATGTGAAATTCTGAGTATTTCCCAGTACTACATGCCAGATGCTGTTCATAAGTGGAAACTAAATCAACTTGCTTAATAATCTCACTGATATTGGGTGCTAGATTTTTCTTCCAGTTTCTAAGGATGATGAGCCTAGCAGCATACAGTATATGCATAGTTAGCGTTC
Organism: Aquarana catesbeiana; assembly: GCF_042186555.1. NCBI lineage: Eukaryota > Metazoa > Chordata > Amphibia > Anura > Ranidae > Aquarana > Aquarana catesbeiana. Next base: position 720,133,435 of record NC_133325.1, on the reverse strand, counting down.
TGAAAGTAACAGGTATCTTAATCACATTGATGCTCACTAGTGCTTAGTTAGGGTCCATTTTGTGTATACAACCAGTAGCGAAGGATATGTCTAAAAACTGAATTCCAGAAGCTTTTTATATTTGGGCACTTTCACAGCGCATGATCTAATGTACCTTCTTGTGAACAGCCTCTCCAACATAGTTTATTACCTGATGGTGAAAATTTTGCTATTCGGGATGGGGTCAAATACCATCTGTAGTCCCTCTTTTAGATGTGACGTATGCACCTCTACAATGACTACTATTGAAAGCAGATCTTGCCCCTAAATTACAAGGTCTGCCTATTTAGTAGTAAATTTTAAAACACCCAAATAAATGTAAATGAAACACCTGTGGAAGAAAAGTTAGATAATATACTTGCCTTTCCACCGGCTTCCATTCACAGTACCTAGGTCAGGGTGCTGTCATCATCCTTCCAGCGAGAGCTTAGGGAGTGTTGAGTTGCCCAAATATCACAAGAAATTGGTCCTGCTCTGTGATGTAGGGTCTTCTTGCAAGATTTGAAGTATTCGGCATTACCCTGAATATCATCAACAGGATAATGACATCCCCCTCTGCACCACAGAAGGTGAAAAGTAAGTATATTATTTACAATTTTCCATCCCCAAGAGTTTTCTTAAAGTTTAATAGAGTGTATTAGTAAGGGGAGGGGGCTATAGAAAACACAAAACGTTTAATCAAACCTCTAATGCCGTGTACACACGAGCGGAATGTCCGACAGAAAAAGTCAGACGGGAGCTTTTCATTGTATATTCCGATCGTGTGTATGCCTCATCTGACTTTTCACGTCGAAAATTCTGACGGACCTAGAAAGAGAACATGTTCTAAATTTTTCAGACAGAACCAATTCCTGTTGGGAAAACCACTCGTCTGTGTGCTGTTCCGACATACCAAAAATGACGCATGCTCGAGACGGAAGCTATTGGCTACTGGCTATTGAACTTCCGTTTTCTAGTCCTGTCGTACGTGTTGTACATCACCGCGTTCTGGACGGTCGGAATTTGGCGTGACCGTGTGTATGCAAGACAGCTTGAGCGGAGTTCCGGCGGAACACCGGCGGAAAAAACCTTCAGAGTTTATCCCGACGGGAAAACCGGTTGTGTGTACAAGGCATAAGTGATTGCATTTAACCAGTCATTTTTGAAAAAAAAAATTGATTATTTTCAGTTTAAATGTGGAAAAGGTAGAGGTGAGCCCTTTGCCTACAAACTTTGTGCTGAAAGTTTTCCTTCTTTATCTCAGAGGTATGCAGCACCTATCTGGATGTATGGTCTGTAACTGACCACTGTGTGTGTGTCTCTTAATCATAAAAGCTGTCAAAGTTCCAAATTTGTATCATAACAGTATACCAAGTATTTTGCTTCCTATCGGAGGCAATATGATTTACTTTTTAATACTAGTAGAAAATCTTTGTGCACTAGAGAACTGTCTTACATTTTTGTCATGGTATGATCTACTTTGTTAACCACATTAAAAAGTCCTATCTTTTTGTTGTAAACTGGAGACCTGAATATGCTTGTTGCCCTTTCTTGGCATAACCCACTATAGCTGAACTCCACTGGAAATATAATGTTTTTTTTCTTTGTAAACTAAAGTCATGATCTGACTTTGTACTCTAGCCTCGAAGTACCGATTTTGTGGACTCCACTGAAGTGTCAGTTCTTTACTTTTTAAACTGGAATCATGACTTGACTTGCTGCTCTATTATACTATTTCTTACTTTCTCTGGAAACGTGTTGATTTTTCATAGCAGCCAAACAGGATTCCTGTGGTTCATTTGGAATATCTGTACACCATTGGTAAATGATTTTTAGGCCTCCTACTGGGCTAGAAGTCTGATCAGGCCCAGATTGCTACCCAGGTGCTCTCCTACCCACCCTTCCACCTTAGCAGCACTCCCCCCCCCAAAAAAAAAAATAATACTATTACACTCTTTTTAGCCTTGTGGAATTTTGCTGGGAAAGAGGATATTGGGAATGATTTATGTGAATCAGAAAGAGAGCAAATTTTCTTTAAAAACATTTGGTTTCAGCAAAAAATAAATCTTGTTAGAAATATGCTTTAATATCTCTTTATTTACAGCCAATTACCTAGACTTATTGTATCTAAACTGCATGCAGAGGAACATAGATTGTTTTTTTGGGGTTAAGCAATGTATCAATAAAATGTATAGTAAAATGACTTTGGACAAGTGACAACACCGAGCTTCTATATGACAGCTTCCAGTCTGTTTAACTGACACATTTTAATCAAGCAAAGTTGTTAGTTGTGTTTTATTTACACCTTGTATGATACTATTTATACAGAAGGGAAAGCAAGAAATAAAAATCACACCTGTCAGTATGAACCACTCCAAGCTTCCCAGGGCTCAAATGAAAAGTGAAAAAAGCAGTGGGTTGCCATCAGCTAATCTTTGCCACAGGCATGAACCCAAAATTCACCGGTTAATGATACACTTTAACCAGTATTGCAAAGATTGGTTGCCAAATCGGAAAACACAGCATTAAGAGCAGCAACATATTGGGCTGTTCTACAGTGAAAATGCTTTGACTGCTCCCTGCTGCTGTTTTCATATTGTGTTTGCACCTAGATAACTGTGTTAATGCAGAAGTAAGTGGATCCTGTTTTGCTCTTATACTTTCTTCACTAAACAAGAAATAAACAGTTAACATAACTCCCATCTGTGTGTGTGTGAGCTGAAATGACTCTTGGTATTATTTCTGTTTTTTGTACATTACTTTTTAGATCTGGCTCTCCTCTTGCCTCCTCGCCCCTTCATTCTCATACTTTCCTTCTTTTCTTTTCCATTGTCCATTGCTTATCCTCTTATCTCCCATCCTATTCCCCTCTCCCCTCCAGTGCCCTACTTTAAATGATCTGATTTCCCTTCCTGTAACTCCTCTCCCCTCATTTTCCCTTCCAATCCTCTCCTTTCTCTTCTCCACCTCCTTTCCCTTCTCTCCTCTCCCTTGTCCTTCTTTCTCTTCTTTCCTCTCCCTTTTCCTCCTCCTTTCTCTTCTTTCCTCTCCCTTCTCCTCCTCATCACATTCCTTCCCATTATTTCCTCTCTTCTTCTCTCCTTTAATTTCCTCTCCCATCACCTCCCCTCCCAATCTCCATTCTTATCTCCTACTAGATCAGTGTTATATGTGATTGCCATTTGGGGCCATTTGCATCATTCTCTTCTCTACTCCCTGTTCTCCTCCATCGCCTTCCTTTCCCTTCCTCTTTCCATTCTTTCCTCTCATTGTCTCTTCTTTTCTCCCCTTCCCTCCTCGCCCCTTGATTCTCATCCTTTCCTTCTCTTTTCCATTGTCCATTTCTTATGCTCTCATAACCCCTCCCATTCCCCTCTCCCCTTCCTTGTCCTACTTTTTATCCTCTGCTTTCCCTTCCCGTACCTCCTCTCCTAGTCCCCTCATTTCCCCTTCCTATCATCTCCTTTCCCTTCTCCTCCTTCTTTCTCTTTTCTCCTCTCCTCTCCTCTCCTCTCCTCTCTATTCTCCCCTCTCCATCCTCTCCCTTCTCCTCTACTCTCCCCTCCCTTCTCCTCATCATCACATCCATTCCCATTATTTCCTCTCTTCTTCTCTCCTTTACTTTCCTTTCCCACCACCTCTCCTCCCAATCTCTTTTCTTCTCTCCTCCCCCTCCTCCTCCACCACCTTCTTTTCCCTCCCTCTTTTCCATCCTTTCCTCTCACTGTTTCTTCTGCCCTACCTCCCTTTTTTTTTCTCCTCTCCTCTTTCTCTCTTCCTCCTCCCATTCTCTCCTCTCTTCTCAATTCCATTCCTCATCTCTCCTCTTCCCACCATCACCTCCTCACTCACCACCCATCCCCTTCTCTTCTCCGTAAATTCATAATTTTTTTTTATTATTTATCATTCAACGTTTATTGAAAAAGAGAAAGAAAAGATGAACAATACGCATGTCGCAGGTACAACTGCATAAGTTTGTAGTACAGCTCATCATACATTACATTAACCCGGAAAATATTATCACATTCTCAATTATTGTAGGTGTCGGAAAAGGCCAGGTCGCTATCAACCGACTCTAAGCTCTCATCACCAAAGAAAAAAAAGCTTTGGTTTAGCCTCTGTCATTAACTGAATAATACAAAAACAATGTTAACCCAAATCTAGCTTATTTTCTTGTCGTCATCTGCTATCTAAGTTGTAAAAGTAGCAAGAAAAAAGTAAGAGAAGAGAAAAGAGAGAGTTTAGATACAGTGTTATAATTCAATTGTGTGGAAACAGTGTGAGTGTCAGATACGGTCCCGGAAGATCATGCCTTTGCTCCGATATTATGAGAAGTGCAATGACATAGCGGCCTCAAATTCCTGGGAGAATCTAAAAAGAAACCAAGGTTGCCAAGTTTTTGCCAAGTTTTGTGGAATCTTTCGACACTATCTGTGGCCTGTGCTAAGGTACAGTATCTTCCATGTCACAAATGTCTTTGACCTTATTTAGCCAGTCTGTGGTGGATGGAACCCGGTGGGAGTTTCCAGTGTAGAGGGATTAATGATTTGGTCATGTTTAAAAGATGTTTAGATAAGGAATGTTTGTATCTTTTAAGCAAAAAGTGTGTCACGTGTAATAAGCAGCAAGCTGTGTTTCAGTTAAGTTTAGTCTCTGTTATCCTTTTGATCAGTTCCCTGACCTTATCCCAGAAGGGTGTGATTAGGGTGCAATGTCACCGTATATGGGTCAGTGTGCCCGTTTCTTTGAGACATCTCCAGCAAGACGCCAGCTTTTGTGGGTTCACCTGTGTAGCTTATCTGGGGTGTTATACCAGTGTGTCAACAGTTTGTAACCTGTTTCCTGCATTTTTGTACTTATGGAACATTTGTGTGCTAAAATGCAAGCATACCTCCATTGTTTATCTGTGTTTTCTATCTGAAATTCCTGTGACCACCTCCTCCTGTGTCCATCCATCCCGATGGTCCTAGAATGATGTAACCATGAATAAGTGATTGAGGTGGCCTTGATAAATGGGGTGCTACCATGGCGCACTGTCTCCAGGTCTGTTAGGGGTCTATGGAATACCTGTGAGCTCCCTTTCTTACCTAAATAGCTCCATTGCTGCAAGTAGGACCAATGTTGCATATGGGGGAGGTTGTTCTCTGTCTTGAGTGTGGTCCACTCTTATATTTTGCCCCCAGTGAAACAGTCACCTGCCAACAGAGGGGTATTCTGTTGTGCTGATTGAAAGGTTGTGTTCTGGAGGCCAGGGATAAAGTCTGGGTTGACTTTCAGTGGTGTCAATGGGCTAAGAGACATAGTGATGGTTGAAGGTTTGGCAATGGAGTGAAAAATCTCCAATGTGTTGCCTGCAAGGGGATGCCATTGTAAACTAAGGGGACAACTAAACCATGGAATCCAAGGAGAGTATTTCAGCGGTATTGGGTTCAGGTCCGCTTCTAGTGTGACCCAGTCTTTCATGTGTTCATGGCAGTGGCTATTACTCTGGCAAGATGTGAGGCATAGTTGTAATGTTTGAAGTCTGGTATGCCCATCCCTCCCAACTCCTTAGATATAGTCAACCAATTAAATCTAATTCTGGGCTTCTGTTGGCTCCATAAGAATCTCCAAAGTATAGAACTCATTGCCTTGAAAAACTTCTGGGGTATTCTGATGTGTAGAGTACGCATCAGATAAAGAAACTTAGGCAAAATCACCATCTTGATGATTGCCACATGGCCAAACCAGGAAAAATATCCTCAGTGCCAGCCTTTAAGGTCCTTTTCACAACTCTTAAGTAGGGGTGGGGGGGGTAATTTTGTTCAAAGATAGTTTGTGATTGTAGAGTTAGCCAGACTCCTAGATATTTGAGTGCCTGTGGTTCCCATCTGAAGTGTGAATTGTCTTCAATCATTGAAGGTACGCTGGAAGTGAAACGTTCAGCACTTCAGATTTTGTAAAGTTTATCTTCAAATTTGAGATATAACCATGATAGGCAAACGCCTTCAACAAATTGGGCAGAGATATTATCGGGTTTGTTAAGAAAAATAGGAGGTCATCAGTGTAAGCTGCAATTTTGAATTCCCTGTCCTGAACCCAGAAGCCATTATCTGCAGTGTTTGATAAATGGTTCTAAGGAAATAATGAATAACAGGGGAGATAATGGACAGCCCTGCCTAGTTTCATTCCTTATGTGCACCTTTTCAGATAGTGCGCCGGTGATTTTTAATTTTGCCGAGGGATTTTGGTATAACGCAGAGATCCGTGACATCATATGAGGGCCCAGACCCACATGCCTGCACACTGCCATCATAAAATCCCAAGCAACATGATAGAAGGCCTTCTCTGCATCAGTGGAGAGGAGAAAGCTTTCAATGTCCCGCAATCTCACCGCATGAATTAGAAGGAGGGCTTTGGTCATGTTATCTTTGGCTTCTCTACCAGGCATAAACCCCACCTGTTCCAGACCAATGAGATCCAGAAGAAGTGGTCCTAATCACAATGCGAGGATTTTTGCAAATAGTTTAACATCCAGGTTTAGTAGGGAGATGGGACGATAACTGGCACAGTTTGTGGGATCTTTACCTGGTTTTTGGTATCACCGTATTATATGCAGAGAAGAAGTCTGGAGTAACCTCCCTAGGTTTGGACAGGGAATTTAAGGCTGCAGTAAGTGGTTCCGTAATAGTATTTATAAAGGTTTTGTAGTAGATGGGGGAGTATCCATCTGGCCCTGGGCTTTTCCCCGATTTCAAGTTTTTGATGGCTTGTCTGATTTCTAGTGGGGTGATTGGTGCTTCTAATAAGGAGGTGTCAAGGTCTTTTAAAGTCGGGAGTCCACTCTTAATTAGATAGTCTTGAATCATTTGTAGCCTATCTCCCTCCATACCCTCTTGTCTGTGTTGTGGGGTTAAGTTATATAGCTTCGTATAGAACTTGTGGAAGTGTTTAGCTATCGACTCTGTCTCCACGTCAATGTTACCATTCTTTCGTTTGATATCGGTGATGTTATTAGCATAGGTCTGCTCCCTCAAGGCTCTGGCCAGAAATATACCCGTCTTGTTCCCTGACTCGTAGTGAAGCTTTTTTTTGAAAAACAGGATTTGCTTTATTCTGAAGTTGAGTATTTGTTGTAGGGTCTTTCTAGCGTCTAACAGTTTTTCCACTGTTTGTACAGAGAGGGACTGCTTGTGGAGGGTTTCTAATGTCCTAAACTTTTTATCTACCAGACTTTGAATATTTTTCTCCCTTTCCTTTTTGTATTTTGAACCCATCCTGATCAGTTCCCCCCTAATTATGCATTTGTGTGCCTCCCAGACTACAAGTGGGTCCACATCCGGTGTGGTGTTATGTCTGAAAAATTCTGTCAGCGCTGAGGTGAATTTGGGAAGAAGTGATGGCTCAGTCAGCAGTGAAGCGTTAAGTCTCCAAGTCAGTTGCCTATGGGGGGGAGTCATCAGGTCCAATGTTAATGAGATGGGGGAGTGGTCTGAAAATGACTGAATACCTATATGTGCCTATTTCACTGTTGGGAGGTCTCTGTGGGAGACAAACAGGTAAGCTAGATGCGCATATCTGGAATGCAGGGTAGAGAAGTGCGTAAAATCTCGTCCCTCGGGATTAAGAAAGTGTCAGGTGTCAATCAGCACAGGGTAGGTTCCATCTGTGGGGGATTGAGCAGCCTCAGAAAGCATACAGAGTAGGATGTGATTCCTCAGGTAGGGGGTCATGGGGCTATGGCTCTGACTATGGGGGTCAAAACAAACCAGAAAAGTAGTCCTGGGATCCTGTGTCATGGACAATCAACAGTTGTAGGGGGGCAAAAACATGATCGTAAGCTCAGTGCTTCCATGTAAGGGGCTCATGCTTAGAGGCAAGACACAAGGACTAGACAGGCCCCACAATGGATAGTGGGCAGTCAAGTGCTATTAATAGAACAGGCTCCTCATGGGAAGTAGAGCTCAGTGGAGCCACTGGTTGCTTTGTGTGACAGTTAAAGGAGTCAAGTGTTTTCTATAGCCAAGTCCTGGGGAGTGGAGTGAGATGTGTGTTACCTGGTGCAAGCCTAGCCACGTGGACCCTGAAAACCTATTGGTGGACCTGGTGTAAGATGTAATTACTCCTCGAAAGAGGGATTTAACTGAGTAAGGGGCAAGATGACTAGAAGCTAGGCCTTAGGCCACCATCTGTGTATGGAACAGTATTGGTTTAAACTGAACAACTTGTGACACCCTGCAATTTATATTTTCTGCATGTGAGAGCCACATGAAATTAGTGGGCAAAATTTCACACCTATTGACAGGCTAGAAATGTTTCTAGCTTCTTTAAAACACTTTTGTACAGATTGCAATGGGATAGGACAGGTGGCAAAATTCCAACACGCTGGGGGTAACGTGTTGGGGGGGCTGGCACCTCCCCATTCTTTTATATGGTTAATTGTACTGTGCCTGGTAGACTTCAGTTTACTATCTTGCACCTCCCATATTCCTCATTCACCAGTGGTCGACTTCCCAAAGCAGATGTTTTGATTAGGTATCTTGCCGTTTTGCTTGATTCACTGTGCATATTTAGGATTGCCAACTTTGTAAAGAGGTAAAGCACAATACATCTGAGGTCTTGGCCAAGCCTAAACATGTCCACTCGGCATTAATGGTCAGGTTTTCTATCTAAAACTGTGGTTGTGTTTACATTGTTTTCATTGGTAACAGAATAAGAAACAAAATTGCTGGCAAATTTCTTCATCTACAGGCCCAGTTTCCCATTAAAGAGACCCTGTCATCAACCTGAAAAAATTCAGGTTAAAACACAGAAAATTCAGGTATTTAAAAAACTTATTTACAACATTTTTTCCTTTCCAAAAACATTTTTTTATGGACTTGCAATTTGCCTCTGAATTGACTTAGGAGGGTCAATTCCCTAGCACAGCCGCTTCCCTCCTTGCACTTCATAGCCCTCTCTTTTTCTGGGAGGGTCTAATTGCTGTCTGTATGGCAACTCCTGTGATCCTCATCTTCCTAAATAAGCTTTTATGTAGCAGCTTGAGGAGTGAAGGGGAATACTTTAGAGTGTCAATTGAGTTACAGCTCTGAGTCTGCTGGAGCTGCTGACATCACATCTAAAATGCCAGCACCCAGCTTCAATGTCAGGGCTTTTGAATGTCTACACAAGGAAAGCTTTTACAGGTAAATTACAAATTAAAATAATGCAAAAGGTTGAGCCGAGGTGGTTTGGGCTTTTGGGGGTTAAAACAAGCAGCAAACAGGCAACATATCACCTCCCAACCACCTGTCAACTGAACTCTGAAAAGTGATTCACCATAGACTGCTTTTCAGAAGGACTGCAAGGACTGACGCCAGTGTAAAGGAGCTCTTATTTTTTTTTTTCTTTTACACAATAAAGTGGTATGCTTCGAGCACAAGGCAGCTTCAAGAATAGATGGCCAGTAACAATTAAATGTTGAACTTCAACCACCCCAAACTTAACAAAAGGCCCTGTCAACATAAAAAAATATTTAAAAGATTTACTACAGAGAGAACGGCCTAAGTTAACATAACGATTTCAATAAATATAAGTACCATCATCCCAAATGTCAAAATCAAGGAAAAGGAGGGTAGGGCGACGGCCGCAGTTGCTGCCACTTTTAATAGAAACCATGTTCATATGGTTTCTATTAAAAGTGAACTTTTATAAAATATTCCAATTTTCTTCTCTATTCCCTACCTTTATTGTATACCTTATCGAGTACCGTAATAGTCCCCCTCGTTTCCCTTGTTGGGGGGTGGAGACGTTGGCTGACAGTAGCAGCAACTGCCGCCATCGCCCTACCCTCCTTTTCCTTGATTTTAAAAGATTTAAACCCCCAAAAGCCAGTTTTTAATAGCAAGTCTCGCAGCAGAAAAAGATGTTTGGTCTAAACAGCAGCTAAAGTAACCCCTGAGCTCATATCAACCACAAAATAAAACTGAAGGCAAAAAAGACCCTAATAATAATAATTATTATTATTATAAAGCAGCCCAAAGAGTTAGCAATCAGAAGTAAGTACAGTTTTCTAACTGACCCTAACTTTTCCCTATGCAATTAGTCAGCTTTTCCTATCCTTTCCCTACAGCAGCATTCAATACAAACACTATAGCTACCTTATTTGCCCCCTTCATTTATAATAAGAGGACTCGCACATTCAAAAGCCACCTTACTGGTCCTTCTAAGTCTGCCAATCATAATTTGAAGGTCATGCAGTGCATTATGGTTTAAAAATATTCTCTCAAGTGAATTTGAACATTAATGTGCCAGGACCAAGAATCACAAACCCACAGGATTCCCATCAGACCCACAACAGCGATTAACCCAAGCCTCATCTCTGGATAGGAGGTACATAGCACTTAAAGTGGTTGTAAAGGCACAAGGTTTTTTACCTTCATGCAGCATTAAGGTAAAAAACCTTCTGTGTGCAGGAGCTCCCAGACCCCCTATTACTTACCTGAACCCCCTCTTGATCCAGCGATGTCCACGAGAGCCTTGCCTCTCCAGGGACTCGCACTCCTGATTGGCTTTTGGCAGCAACCATTGGCTCCCACTGCTGTCAATCACAATCAGTAAACCAATCAGGAGACAGAGGGGACAGGACCAAACCACGGCTCCATGTGTGGATGGACACACAGAGCTGTGGGTTGGGAGCATGCCTGCTTGGGTGCCCCCACAGCAAGCTGCTTGCTGTGGGGACACCCGGCAGGAGGAAAGAGCCAGGAGCGCCAGCGAGGGACCGGAGAAGAGGAGGATTGGGGCTGTTCTGTGCAAAACCACTACACAGGGCAGGTAAGATAACATGTTTGTTATTTTATTACAAAAAAACAAGGCTTTAGTATCACTTTAAAGTTTCATTCTGTGGCATGTCTATACAGTTGTAGCCCTCACCCCATAGAAGCTGCTGATAAATGTTCAATTCTGCACCCTGCCTATCAACCCCAAGAACAATTTCGGCCCCTCTGGCACACCTGTATGATGATATTAGTGTAAGACCCAACAGTATAGAGAAACACAGCAAAGACACACTATACAGTATATTTACCATAACCTTGGTCTCCATCACTGCACCAGCTGCAATGAAGATAGATACTCACACAGGGTATCAATTAACCATATGAAAGTTTACTGAGATAGATGTTTAACACAATGAACAGTGTGATGACTCAGAGAGAGTAAATGGCAATATAACAGTAAATGTAAATGTGAAACTGTATTTAAGGATCACCATAGATGGCATATGCAAACAGGTGCACAGTGGGACAAGTACTCAATACTAATCAACAACTATATTGATCACCTTCCCACTGAAACCTCCGAGAACACACACATATACCAATACTGCAGCACAATGCTATGAACATGTAACAGCACAATACAATATATTTATGTCCTGTACTCAAGGGCTCCCCCTAGGTGTTAATGCAATGTTCCAGATGTAGAGTAAATGGTGATAAATGTTCCTTGTCTTCAGAATCTTCGCTAGCTTAATGGTATTAGACTACAGTATTTGTAATTCCAAACGGGGAAATAAGTAGAGAACAAACTGTAGAATAAGAAGATGCTGATAATTATGTACTGGCAAACAGAAGCAGTTATAATAGTTTCTCCTTAGCAGTGGAAATGATGCAGCATCAACTTCGTAGCCCAGGGAAGACAACCCTGAAGTTTTCACTGTATGCAGTCTATGGATTAAGTGAGATCACTCCTGTGGGACTACAAGTCTCACTGGTAGCCTATAGATGACACACTTAGTCAACAGTACACTATATTGATCTGGGCAAGTGCCCGCTCACCACAACAGGCCCAGATGCTCCTTTCCTGATATCTCAGTCCGATCCAAGCTGGTGCCATCACACCGCACCACTCCTTCTGATGGCTGATGACTGTAATGCAGGAAACCTTTAGAAATCTTGGGTCCTCCGGTCCATCCTCATGCTGATCCAGCTGACTGTGCTCTGGAACTCCTCAGGGGCCAAACAATTCTGCTCCGTGCCTCATAGACCGCAGTCTGTCTGTCCCACTCACAGACCTCACTGCAGACAGGTGATAAATGGTGTCCTAAGAGTCTGGAAACATGCCACACTTGTCTCTTTTATCTGCTTACCCAGCAGGCTGTTCTGTGACTTGGGCTTGTGGGTAGGTGAACTGGGCATTGTGGGTCAGTAGTTCCCAAACTAATTTAAACACATGAGTCACTTCCTCATTAAACTACACAGCCCATAATGCATAGTTGTTAGCCTCCAAATAGAAAAAGATCATGCCAAAATTTTATGGGCAACTAGAAGGAGCCTTAAGGAACAACACATTATTCAGTAAGGTGATTTTAGTAAACCCCTGCGTTACACAGTAATACTCCATATACATATAACCTACTGCAAAGCACTAACGTTAAAGTATCTTCAGCAGAAGCTAACCTATTTTAAACTTCTACAAGGATGGTCAAACAAAGTGATACCATGTTTCTGCTCCATAATATCCCTATAGCTATTTTCCTATAAAATCTTGTTAATTCTTACCTTTGAGAAAGCGACTACCTAGAGCACTGCAGAACCAAATACTGTTTTGAACTACAAAGGACTTTTACATCAAAGATTGTAAACACTGACATGATATTTGAAGGCTAGAGAAAGAAAATCTTTTTGAAAGCACAAATGATCAAAAAATAATAAGATAACCTTCTGTTTATGCCCTGGCTCTTTTCAGTAAACATTTGTTGGACTGTGCAATGCTTAATTCAACCGGTCATTGTTGTTGTTAAGAGCCGTGCTTGCAACAGAATCACAAAATGATGGGAGAATAAAACATTATACACTATGCAGAAAACCTGAAACACAAAAGCATGATAAGGTGGGTCTTTACAAGAATGAAACCTTGAGATGTACTTTATATTAAAATCACATCATGACCGCCAGTACATTTTTTATGTGAAAGACAAATTACACTTTCATAGTAGCAGGACAGTGTTCATCAGACATCAGAGGCTTAAATGTAAGGTGGCATATTGTTGAAGGATAGCTGTACTCAGAAAAATACTGTGAACATTGCTTTAAAAATGCTGTTTGCTTGGCTGACTTTGGTTTCAAAGCTTTGAAGTTTAAAGAGTAACTCCACTTTCATGGTGGGATTGTCCCCCTGTGAGGATGTTTTGAAAACATCTTTTTGACTTTTATACTGCAAAATTATGGACACAACTATCCATGCATCACCCGAAGTGGCTCTCCTGACCATGATTTCTGGATCTCTAAAGTTAGCGAAAAAGGATGTACTTAGACACTTTCTTGCTGCAGCTAGAGCAGTCATTCCTCGCCATTGGAAATCAACATTTGTACCCTCCCTCTGGGAATGGGCAACCACATTAGACTCCATTAGAGGCCTGAAAAGGCTGTTGGCCCAGGAAATGGGAAAGGAAAAAACATTTTCTCACACTTGGACTGCTTGGTCCAAGTTTCGACACTCATCTGAGTTTCAGACCTGGGCTAAAGGAAATACTACGAAAGAAAAACTGTGCTAGAAAAATGTATATATAAAGCAGCAGCTATCAGTGAGGTAAACACAACAAACAAATGGAAAATAGAAAAGTCGCGCTTAAAAATTAAATAAATTCATAAATATAATCTCTGTGAAAAATTAATAAATTGGTGATTCTAAAAAGTCCAAATTAATAGTCCCAACTTTCCAAATATTAACCCTCAGTGATTGGGTAAAGCGGAATGTATCCCCAACTGATAGATGGTATGCTTACCAGATTGGTATATGTGAAAAGAACACAAAGCGTGTGATGGTTATTTAAGATAAAAACCAAACCTCCAAAAATCTAATAAAATAAATGAGGCTGCTATCAATAAAGAGTGCTCAAAATCTCTACAAATAAATAAATATAAAAAAAGATTGAAGCGCTTCACTGCGTGATCAGTGGATTTAAAAAAAATATGTGTGTATCCCACACAAAAATACCCAGCTAATGTGCGATGAAAATGCAGCTATAATATGTAACCACACGTGTTAAAAATAATAAATACCTATGTCAAAATAGAGTTGTGTTACAAATATATATAAATACAGTGAAATATAAAACCAAGATAATTAGCCATCAAACCATAAATAAAATAAATATTAATTGTTTCCAAGTGATTAAAATGAAATAGACACACTAATAATATAATATAAATATGGAGAGAGATAAGACAACCCATTCAAATGAAGGATAAATGTAGTCCCAGTATTAGAGGTTCTTAAATTGCTTAATTGGAGTGCTTGCTTGTTAATCCTGAACGATAGTATGATTCAACTCCAGCCTCATAAGATGTGGTTTTCAGCACCGAATATCATATGTAAAGCAAATAAAAGAAAAAAACTTCATTGCACAATGCTCTGAAAAAATAGTATACCAGCAAACATGCTATGAGATCCACTCACATGCGCCCCGTATTAGGAAAGACATATGCAGGATACCTTGAGACGCACTGTGCAGTCTGTCAGTTTGGCTGTGCACCGCAGCGATCCTGCTCTCGTCCTCGGCGGCTGACTGCTAATCATATCTGCATATGTCTTTCCTAACATGGGGCGCACGTGAGTGGATCTCATAGCATGTTTGCTGATGTACTATTTTTTCAGAGCATTGCGCAATTAAGTTTTTTTCTTTTATTTGCTTTACATATGATATTCGGTGCTGAAAACCACATCTTATGAGGCTGGAGTTGAATGATACTATCGTTCAGGATTAACAAGCAAGCACTCCAATTAAACAATTTAAGAACCTCTAATACTGGGACTACATTTATCCTTCATTTGAATGGGTTGTCTTATCTCTCTCCATATTTATATTATATTATTAGTGTGTCTATTTCATTTTAATCACGTGGAAACAATTAATATTTATTTTATTTATGGTTTGATGGCTAATTATCTTGGTTTTATATTTCACTGTATTTATATATATTTGTAACACAACTCTATTTTGACATAGGTATTTATTAGTTTTAACACGTGTGGTTACATATTATAGCTGCATTTTCATCGCACATTAGCTGGGTATTTTTGTGTGGGATACACACATATTTATTTTAAATCCACTGATCACGCAGTGAAGCGCTTCAATCTTTTTTTTATATTGATGATTACCAGATTGTAAGCCAATCGGGCAGGTGGCTTTAACCCAGCCTGGGCCTTGATGTAATCCAGTCACAGTAGGGTCTAACGATTTTCACTCACAATGGATGTAGGTTAAATCCACGAAAAATTATTTATCCCAAAAAAATATAAAATAGCAACATAGCGTAATACTGACACATAAATTATTGTGACATATATAGATAGGAGTGACACTCACATTGTGAAAAAAATTCCATATATTAAACACCCAGTGTTTTAAAATTGATGACTGCAAACACCACACAAAGGGGCTCCTTACCAGATAGCAAATATTGAGTGCCAATCATATAGGTATGTGAACCATCAACCAGTGTAGAAATCTATAAGTGCAGCAACACCACACTGAGAACCTGCTTACCAGATGGTAAAATAGCAAGTGTGAATCCTGCAGATATGTGGGATGTCAGCTTAACCTCTACCAGTGAAGGGATTAGTAAGTGCACCAACACCACACAAAGAGCCTGCTTACCAGATGCTAGACTCAAGAAGGCAATTGTCTTAACCACCAGATGGGAATACAGCTAGATAAACAGAGGTTGTGGATGATCCATCCCTGCAGACTCATCCGAAGGCTCCACGACTCACATGATGTAAATAGGACCAATCCAGAATTGGACAGAAAGCTATCAGTGGTCATGTTCAATCGGTTCCACCTTTTACAACAACTGAAATGTAAAACATAATAATTTGACATGTAGTAAAATTCTGCGTTTTCTGTTTGTTTTTCCGCTATGCACACCACATACAGTGACCTGCGTTTTTGCCTCACACCAAACCTACGCAAAGGTTCAAAACACAATGCTGTGTAGATGTGTAGATGTGCTCCCCAACATAAGTATGGGAAATTTGACTATTTAAACTTTAACTATAACACTTTAACTCTACTAAATGCTGATATAGATATTTTTTTATATTTAGGCAAAGTATATCCTTGGTTTACGGCAGGTATACATTGTAACCTGAATATATGTGCAGATGTTTATTACATATGCACCTTTTTCGCTCACTGTAAATTCAATTTTTGTTCTGCATATTTGAAAACTTTAATAAAATAAGATTGAAACAAAAAAAATTGACTATAGCATATACCATTGCGACTTCTGCAAAATACAATGCAATATGGCTGCCAGAATGTGTACAGAACACCCCCCCAGAAACATAATTTCCCACTTGTTTGATTGGCTCACTGATTTTCCCAGAAATCTGCACTAAGATATAAGTCATTTCAGGCATCCCCTGTAAGAAAAATGTCATTTTTGTTGAGATACTCCCAATAGGAAATCACATTTAAAAGGATGCAGAGCCTGCAATTTCCCCCATTAGAGCCCTGCAGGTGCACAGCTGATTGATAATTATGAAACCACTCCCATTAGATTCAATTACCACATGGACACAGACACACAGGGATTTCTTCATAAATAACAAAAGGTAGGAATCCGCAACAAAGTTTGTTAAAAAAGTTCCACTTTAAACCATATTTCACCAAACTGACCTGGGATGTGAGAAATCTCACTAACTCTTAATTTCTGCACTCCTAATGCCTTGTACACACGGTCGGATTTTCAGACGGAAAATGTGTGATAGGACCTTGTTGTCGGAAATTCCGACCGTGTGTAGGCTACATCACACATTTTCCATCGGAATTTCCGACACACAAAGTTTGAGAGCAGGCTATAAAATTTTCCGACAACAAAATCCGTTGTCAGAAATTCCAATCGTGTGTACACAAATCCGACGGACAAAGTGCCACGCATGCTCAGAATAAATTAAGAGACGAAAGTTATTGGCTACTGCCCCATTTATAGTCCCGACGTACGTATTTTACGTCACCGCGTTCAGAACGATTAGATTTTCCGACAACTTTGTGTGACCGTGTGTATGCAAGACAAGTTTGAGCCAACATCCGTCGGAAAAATTCCATGGATTTTGTTGTCGGAATGTCCGATCAATGTCCGATCGTGTGTATAACATTTGGATATGTACAGGACTTTTCTACGAAGGGTAGCAAGCAGCCACATAGTTGGCTGTCAGTATTACATTCTGGTGTAAATAAAAAGTTCTGAACTGCTACTCTGTCTGCCAGTGCCAGCTTGCTGGTTCCTTATTTGTTGGTAGAATAGTGTATTGTACAGCATACTCCCAGCCTCAGTGTGCCTTGTATAGAATTGATGCCTGATTTTTTTTAGCCAATACTAAGGCTATCTTTTTAATTGGAAACAGAAGAGAACCAAAAGTCAAATGTATGTGTAAATCTGTACCTGTTAAAAACAGTGAACCCCACCCCCCCCCCCTTTGTTGGGGACTGATCAGTGGAGGTCACCCCCTTTGGACCACCTCCAATCAACAGTTACTTGATCACTGAAAACTAGCTTGGAATGGTTTTAGTAATTTGAGAAAGTTTTCCTTTTCTTTACAATGCAATTCAGTCTATCCAACTGCATCATAATACTTGCCCCATAATACTTGAGACACATCCACAGCACTTGTTGTAAGCCTCTTTGCAAGCACATATTTAACATGGCCAATCCAGTAGACTTAATAACATTTTGTGTTCATCTTTTGATTTCTTATGCATATTCAAAGTATCTTCAAACATGCACAAATTCCTCTATTGACAACTGCTGTGAAATATGGCTGTTATTTTTATATAAGTATTTCATTGGATGTCTCTGCTGACTGACAGCTTAGATAACCAATCACAGACAATGAAAAGTTCCTGCAAAAACTGGATTGAGGAGAACGTTACCAAAGTAGATCTCCAGTCAGTATAAAAAGCTAAATTAGCTGAAAATAATAACAACAGTTAATTGAATGAACACTTTATATAATACTGTTTTGGAGTAGACACAAGATTGACTCGCTAAGGTTAAATAAATGTATTTCTAATGTGCTGCATTTTCAAATGAATCATGCTTACTCAAGAATGTAGTAAAATGAAGATGGCAGGTAAGGAACACCATGAAATGAAATTTCCTCATTAAACTAACCTGCTCTGTCAGTCATGAAACAATAATAATTGGTAAATTGTATTGGAGTTAAAAAGTAATCAGAGTTTAGTCAAAGTGGCATGTTTTACTTTTACTTTTAATTGTATTCTGAATGGGTGAGATTTGTATTGTTGTTTGCCTTGTGTTTATAATGCTTGATATATTCTATTGTTATTGTAGACTTGTCTTCTAGACTTGTATTCTATTGCTGTCATAGTCACCTCAAATAGAAGTAAAAAGTAGCAACTTTGTAATATCCTTCAAAATTTAAGACACTGGACTGTGGAAGTGCAAATGTCCTAATAAAAGGGTCCATTCAAGAGGGGCTTTCTATTTTATTGTATATTTTGTTATCACAGATTTTTCCATTCACATTTAAAGGAACTCTGCATGGTTATTTTTGGAAAGGTGTTGCAAAGAACCAAAAGTCTCTGGAAAATACAGACCTTCTAAAACCAATCATAAGTCATTGTTCATGTTTTAGCCACTAGTTGGTGGCTAAAGGTGATTACATCACCTTTGCTTTTTGTACTACATTATTGATCTATGTTTTTTAAATTATAGTCATCTGAAGAAATAAACATCTGTGCAAGAGCCTCATGGCTTAGTACAAGAGAACTTTTGTGGTGGGTGGGGAGAACCTTGACAAGTGTGAAGGTTCTACTTTTAGTACAAAGTGAACAACACCTATAAAGGGTCCTTAAAGTGGAACTGAGGGTGCATGAGGCCATAGGAGCATTTGTCCACTTTTCCTTCTTCTACAGATGACTGCTGACATCTTCTCAGGTGCTTCTTCTGCAGCCGGCATCATTTTTCTTTAGTTATTGAGTGATAGTGCGGCTCCCACAGATGTGCAAAGGCATGACATTATGCTACTCTGCTCTAATATGCATATATACAAAGACTCAATGCACAAAGATTACCAGTAAACATTTACTAGCAAATTTGAATCGGAAGTGAGTATAAAACTTTGGGTGTTGCTAGGGGAGTATTTAACATAAATGATTATACAAACATATAATTATAAGGAAGGAATGAAGACAAAAAATGTCACCAACCCTACAGCAAGGGAAAAAAAGCATTTTAATGCATTTTTACTTTCAACCATTCCATCTATGTAAAAAGTCAGCTGAAAATGTTTAGCTTTCAACATTCTGTGCATGATTTCAAGGAGAAAGCACTTATCAAACTAAACTATGTACAGTATGTCCATGTACCAGGAGTTTGTGGTGCCTGCTTGGAAATACCTGTAGTGGCTAAACAAGGTTTTCTGCATCAGTAAATCAGCTAGTTAAATGTTTTTTTCTGCTCAGCCATGTCAGATAAAAGGTCTTCCTGCTAAAATTTTTAAATACTGTTCTTTTGTTAAATACCGCTCACCTTCCAATGTGGTATTTTTGAATAATGAGTGCCCAGTCAATCTATGTCTTTATAGCTACTTTGCACTGCTCCGTGGATCAAGCTGGTGACCATTAACAATCTATCCATCCCTGTATGCAGGGTAATATGGATGAGTGTTAAACTATGGGGAATAGAGCTAGGACAAAAAAGTATTATTATCACTAAAAGCCCAGCTTAAAGCAGAACTACACTGCATCTGAGCACCACAAGACAACATTTCTATTTAATTTATGTTTAATATTCAGAGAAAACTCACCCATCCCTTCATGGCTCATTCTTTATTTTGCTGAGAAATCACTTTGAAAAACAGCACTCTAGTATTTCTGGCCTTGGTCATGTTGAGTAAAGACAGATGATTCATGTAGCATTTTCTGTAATTACTGTAATCCATCTGCCCTTAGTTCAGACATGCAGGCAAGAGGGTGTGCTTATCTCAGAAAAGCCCTCCACCCATCCTGAAGACTTTTGGGATGTATGACATAATTTGCCTAGGAGTGGAAACCAAGAAGTAACTAAAAAAAATAAAACAATTTTTTAAAACAAATAAATATGATATATTTTCTATCTTTTTACTAATGGTAGCAGCATAAATAGTCAATGTTGATTGAGAGTGAAGTTTCGCTTTAACATGGTGTAACCATCATTATCAGAAAAGACATTCTTAAAATATTGGTTGACCAATAATTCCTCAAGTATGGGAGAAGATACTGGAAACCAGTGGCAGCTGGTGCTCCATTTTATTTTGGTGGGGGAGATGGCAAACAAACAGGTCTGCACTTGCCCCATCCAGGTCTTGGGTGGCTTGGGCGGCTTCTCCTCCTGGCCAAATCGGTCTTAAAACCCTATTCCTGTCCTAATTGGCTGGGAGGAGAAGAAGACAATAGCCAATGTTGATTAGCTAATGTCACAAATGAGTTGGTCTTGGGGTGCATTGCTCTGCCACCTGAGCCCAACCTTTTTGAAGCCAATTAGAGCCTCAGGCTCTAATCATGTGCTTGAAAAAAATGTGTGGAAATCTATGCGTCCGGCGCACCGCATGGAGATTAGGGGCCGGAGCATGGAGGTTAGGGGGGGCGACGCTCCTGCGCCACTTATGAAACTGCCTCCGCTGCTGGAAGCTATGTTCTAAAGATAAAAAAGAGGGATGTTTTACCTGATCTAATGCTGGTGTGCAGCACCATGAAACAAGATGTATACTGCATTTGCAATATGGAAGTCATAAAAGTCCTACATCTACATAGCTTTGCATAGGTAATGCTGCATTACCTTATATGCTCATTTCTATTCAATAAAATGTGAGTGCAATTCTGGAAGCTTGGTTAGTGCATTTCTATGTGTTAACAAATATACTACACTATTGGAGATTATTTCCTTTTCCCTGAGAGCTGTATGGAGGTATTCTCTCTGAGGAAGTTAGACAAGTAAAGAGGGTCTGTGTGGAGAACCATTACCTTGCGAGATTAACTATCTATATGCTATATTGGCCAATTTGTGGGTCTCTAATTAAGGTGAGTGTGCATTTCACCAGGTGGCGGAGCACTACTCAATGGTGTGATAGAGCACAGAATGGATGTAAGGATTAAAAGTGTTTTGTATTCCCTATGAAGAAGCACTATAATGCCATGTACACACAGGTGGACTTTTCGGAATCAAAGGTCCGACGGTCTTTCCGACGGACTTTCGACGGACTTTTGACGGATTTCCGACGGACTTTCGGAACGGACTTGCCTACACATGATCACACCAAAGTCTGACGGATTTGTATGTGATGACGTACGACTGGACTAAAATAAGGAAGTTGATAGCCAGTAGCCAATAGCTGCCCTAGCATCGGTTTTCGTCCGTCGGACTAGCATACAGACGAGCGGATTTTTCAACCAGACTCGAGTCTGTCGGAAAGATTTGAAACATGTTCCAAATCTAAAGTCTGTCTGATTTTCGACCAAAAAAGTCTGCTGCAGGTCCGATGAAGCCCTAACATGGTCGAATTGTCCGACTGATTCGTTCCATTGGACAAGTTTGGTCGAAAAGTCCGGCCATGTGTACACCCATTAGAGCACTTTCTTTTGGACTGTTGGGACTTTTTCTGTTCACTGTTTTGGATACTATTACATCTTTTTTTGTTATATTCACAGAATTTATATCACCTTAACTTTTTGGCAGAATATGGGGCAGCTATAAATCTTTCATAAGAAAGCTTGCATGGATAAAACAATCCTGATAAGTCATGCTTAATATTGTATACAGCATATGCATTATCTTCTGTCACATTTTGTGTCTCCTCTGGGAATGTAACATTTATAACTACATTTAATCTGCATTCTTAAATTGTTTATATGCAAAGCTGTTATTCTTGGTGCGATAATCAGTCCAAGAGGCTTCCAGAGAAGAACGATTCAATAAATAAATCAATGAAGTCCTTTTATATCATCTCTTTCACTGCATGATTAACTCGAGTGCCACACACGGCATTCATATAGCCAGACATTTGCCTCAATATTCCTTTCAAGCTCACTTGTTTTCCGCCCCATTTCTAAAACAGTTTTGTATGTGCTTTTCTTAATTACGGGGTAATCTCCAGCAAACCTTTCATCTCTGACAATTTGTTTCTACTAAGCAGCATACATGTAAGCTGGCAATAAAGACTTGTGTGCTCCCCTGGGAACGCTGGAAGAGACCTAGTTAACTATGCATGAACCAGCCTTGTGTTACTGGGCTTACATGATAGGGAAAAAAAAATAGTAAATCATTTACCGTATCCAGGGTAAGCCTGACCCATAATAGGCCCAGTAAGCAGCCACTTTTGTTCTCACATACTATGAGGCATGGTATTATTATAAAATTAAGCTATATTGTATTTACCATAGAGCGAAATGAAGAAATGGTCCTAGTTTATAAATGCCTAAAGGAATCCAAATTTTAGGTAATCAGTACTGACCACCACAAGCAATCAGAATATCCTTTTCATTCTCTCTGTGCAGTATAGGTAAATGAAATAGGAAAAAGTCTACAGACTTTTTTTTATGAGGCTCAATGATTGCAGTAAAATTTTCCGTAGGGCATCGTTCACATGGAGATAAAGAATCGTTAGCTGCTTGAGTTACTGAGCCATCATGTTACTGAACCTTTTCATAGCTTTGTAAAGCTAATACCTGTTCTGTAACATAATAGCAAATAGAGTACTATACATATCAGATTCAGAATGTGTTTGCATCACTTTGCTTAATGTTCTTTTTTGATCTCAAGAGCAACATCTGGCAAAGTTGTTTATTGCTTCAATTCAAGTCAGTTGCAGTGCTTCCTATATCAAGGCTCTCATAAGGCATTTTTTATGCATTATTATATACAATAATTATGACCTTTATACAATTATCTTCACTCTATGTTCACATAGAACCCTAAATTAATATTTAGGCAGGAGTTAGTTCATTGTGCTTTTAAGGGAGAATTCTTCTTAAAGTTCTCCCAATAAGTAAGGTAAGTTCACATCCTTCCTGGCAGGATCCTTTAATGGTTGGTTGAAGCTTTGGGTGAAGCTTAGCAAGTGTTCAGTTGGCTGATGGGAAAGACAAAGACTGATCTAAGAATGAGATAAAGACTTTTATGCTTACCCCGAGGATGGGCACCCTTAACACTGGGTTCTGGGAGGTACACTACCATGCAACATGACTTGTTATGGTATTGCATGGAAGGAATTACATTTATTGAAACTGTTACTATGGACCACCTCACTTTAAATTAAATGGAGTTGTACCGAGCCTATGGCTCCTTTGAAGTGAGTAAAGTGGATTCCTGTTACCATTGGAGATGTAAGTTGGGACAGCACCCCATTAGACTAACTGCTAGACTGGTGCATCTCATGAAAAAACAAACAGTGGGATGTAGGATCCTGAAGAAGCAACTCCATTGCAAACCTGGTTGGGTTGGGGCAGGTGGTAGAGGGTCAAACTAACCCTCTCTATACAGAAAGCAGCAATTGACCTAGGCCTCCATGTCCCATGGGTCTCAGTTGTTCGGTAACCACAGAGGAAATGCGGGGCCCAGGCAAGGAGTGTCCCCAGCCATGAAGGGTCATTGCTAGTTGGGACCAGAAGTAAGGTTATTGACATGTCTAGGACCTACCATACGCACATGTGTATTAGAAACAGAGTTCTGCATATGCTGTGTACTGTGTGTGTGCCCAGTGTGTTAGGCATTAGTCAGCCCTATTTTAGGCAGGCCCTGGTGCAGAGAGTTTGGGTGATATAGTCATGTTATTTTTCCCAGAAATGGTTATCATTACACCCATAGAGTTTCACAGTCAAAAAATATAGTAATGATATACAGTATATAATATTATTTATCTGGGGTATTTTTTTGTGACCACTTTCTATCAAATTCCTTTAATGTGGTCAATATAACATACATTAGAAGATTACCACCCATTTCCCTGTCCCTCAGCAAAAAAAAAAAAAAAAAAAAAAAAAAAAAAGATCTTTATAAATGTCAA
The DNA here is from genome assembly GCF_042186555.1 of Aquarana catesbeiana. Taxonomy (NCBI): domain Eukaryota; kingdom Metazoa; phylum Chordata; class Amphibia; order Anura; family Ranidae; genus Aquarana; species Aquarana catesbeiana. The sequence continues at coordinate 720,109,384 of NC_133325.1, read as the reverse complement.
ACTAGCGCTTCAACATGCCACTTAACCATGCAACAGCATTTACCTTTAATTAATTTAAAAATTACTTTTTACGAAAGCATTGCCTCCTAAATAAAAGATATGCTATATTTATTTCACAAGTGTTTTAACATGTTTCTTTTTAATTAACTGAACTAACTTAGAGCTGGCAAGCAACCACACATAGGGGTTGATTTACTAAAGGGAAAAAGATTGTGCACTTTGCAAGTACAGTTACACTCTGCTAATGTGTATTTGCTCCAGAGCTTGGTAAATGAGGGGAAGCTCTGCGGACTTCCATCATCCAATCACATGCAAGCAAAAATATTTTCCTTGCGTGTGATTGGGTATTTTTTACAGTGAAGCTTCACCTCATTTACTAAGTTCTAGAGCAAATGCACTTGCAACATATGCAGTCTATTTGCCTTTAGTAAATCAACCCCTATGTGTGGTTTCTTGCCAGCTCTAAGTTAGTTCAGTTTATTATTAACCAGGCATTAAAAAGTAACCCCTAGATATAGAACTGGTGATGCTTGATCTTGCTGGGAATGGAACTAATATAGTGCAGTGCTCAATCTAGTCACTGGCAATATCCTGACATAAGAGCAGTAGGCCTGAGGTAGAGAGGGATGATGCTTCAGTGTCTGAGAGGGTGAAATTGATAAAAGCTTACTACCTGGAAATAAAGCATTTTTTGTGGTGTTTGGGAACAATTGAAGGTGGAGCTTTTCTTGGTATAAAATAATCTTAGTTCCATCTTAAAGCGGAGTTCCACACAAAAGTGAAACTTCCGCTCATTTGTCTCCCCCCCTCCGGTGCCACATTTGGCACCTTTTGAGGGGGGGAGCGGACACCTGTCTTTGACAGGTATCCTATCCCCACTTCAGTGAGTCCCGGCTACCTCCTCCCTCCTCCTTCCCCTGCTGCTGGGCCAGGAGGAGAGTGCAGCGGTGCCTCGCGATTGCGCAATAGGGACCCGGCGTGGAGCCGTAATGCTTCATTACAGGGTTCCCTTATCGGCAATGGCAGCGGAAGCACCCGAGAGCCGATGGAAACTCTGGACTCTAGGACAGGTAAGTGTACTATTATTAAAAGTCAACAGCTGCAGTATGTGTAGCTGCTGGCTTTTAATTTTTGCAGGGGTGGGTGGACCTCCTCTTTAATATCCATTATAGTTGGACTGGTAGAAGATGTTCATTTCTTGAGAGACAGTGTATGTTAACACTATATTCTATACAGATATCAAATATAGCTATAAATGTAGTTCTTTACACATTTGTAAATGTAATTCTTTAAATGCAAGCAGTGGCAATACCTGAATTTGACTTGGAATCAGTCTCTTGCATTTACTGTACAGCAAGGCTCAGTGTGGGAGAGAAAGAAGCAGAGCAAGCAGGCAATCATTTCATGTGCTTACAAAGGAGCATGCCGATAGGGGGACAAAGCAGAGTGACAGAGAAGTGAGCTCATTACTGTACTGCTTTTCCTTCACTATCCAGTCACAGGTTGGGGGCGGGTATATGACTGCCTGGTCTCAGAGGGTGTTGATTCAGTGTTGCTAACTATCATGCAACCTGGAAGACTGATGGGATCTTGTGGCAGGAGTAGAAAAAAATCATGGGAGCCGAAGCTCCAGGTTGTCCAAATTGAAGGTGAATATTGCAGCAAAAGCTGCTTTTTCTTTTTTTTTTTTTTTTGTATGGGCTATTCATTTTTTTTTTTACTATAGTTCTGCTTTAACAGCCTATGGGCAGCCAGCTGACAGGATAATTACAATATATCAAGACTTCAGACCACCTCTGAGCTTTTGCTCTTGGTTCCAGAGTCATCCTTAAAGTAGGACTATAGGCAAAACTTTTTTTTAAAATTGTGGCTAGAGTAAGGAAGAGTTATAACCCACATCAGATGTTCTTTTCGCCATCTGTATCCCATTGTGGATATTTCCCTTCACTTCCTGTCCCATAGCCAAACAGGAAGTGAGAGGAAATCCCTGCAAATTGAGGACCCCCAGAACTAGTGTCCCCATTGGAAGGTTACCTCTGTATTACTTTTATGGGGACAACCTAAAATTTGGGATTTTCTTTTACTTTCATTTTCAATGATAATGGTAAACAGGACAGGTAGATAGGGAGAAGCGCCTTAACCACTTCCCGACCGGCGCACGCTGATGTACGTTGGCAGAATGGCACAGCTGGGCAAATGGGCGTACCAGTAAGTCCCATTTGAATCTCCCGCTGTCCCACTGCGCGTGCACCGCCGGCTCCGTGAGTTGGGTTGCGGGTCCCGCGGGCTCGATCGCCGCGGGGATACCCGCGATTGCCTCACAGAGAGGACGAAGGGGGAGATGCTGATGTAAACAAGCATCTCCCCATTCTGCCTAGTGACAGTGTCACTGATCTCTCCTCCCTGTCATCGGGAGCAGAGATCAGTGACGTGTCACAGCTAGCCCCTCCCCCCTACAGTTAGAAAAAAAAAGTTTTTTCAATTATTTTTTGGGGATATTTGTTATAGCAAAAAGTAAAAATCAATGCATTTTTTTCAAAATTGTTGCTATATTTTTGTTTATAGCGCAAAAAATAAAAACCGCAGAGGTGATCAAATACCACCAAAAGAAAGCTCTATTTGTGGGAAAAAAAGGACGTCAATTTTGTTTGGGAGCCATGTCGCACGACCACGCAATTGTCAGTTAAAGCGACGCAGTACCGAATCGCAAAAAGTGCTCTGGTCAGGAAGGGGGTAAATTCTTCCGGGGCTGAAGTGGTTAATGAGGGCACAGACTAGAAAAAAAAATCCCTCTCCAATCTATCCAAAATTAAAAAAACTAAAAAAGTTTTGCCTTTAGTTATACTTTAAGGTAAGTATACAATACAAAATAAAGGGGAAAATATAAGCATTGCATAATTGGGAATACACAGGTATAATAACTTAAAGCAGTGTTCTTCCAGATTCAGGATCTTTCGCCACCTTGACTGGCCATGTCTGACATCCAGCAGATGCTGAAATTGTACACTGAGCTGTGCATGTGTACATTGTCAAGAAGACTGCGAACAGACAGGTCATATAGAGTACTGTATGTCTCTTCTGAAATAAAAAATGGCCTGTTTACACATTTTTTTTTTTTTTTTTTTAGGTGTAAAGTTCAAATTTTTGCAAGCCTAATTGCAACAGGTTATTTTTAAAGGGCAACTCCAACTAAAAAGCTAAATGAAAAAATCAATCACATTCTGTATATAGGAACTGTTTTAGCTGGATGGAGGACAGAAGGATAATTAGAAATTTTCAGAGCTCATAGGTCTGCAGACCCTATGTTATTGCTCAGGCATCTTCTGCTAGTGAAGATCATCACAATGGCTAGCTGAATTGAAAAATAATTTAAACGTGGACTCCAGCAGGCTTCAAATACAAACATGATAACCATTTTTCTTGCCAAAAGATATGTAAATCTTTGTGGATCATTTTGTGATTTAGCATAGCTTAAAGCGGAGTTCCAGGCAAAAAGAGGATTCAGTCTCAAACAAAAGAACACCCCACCCCCCCCCCCTAGTTTTTGGAATTTTTTTCCTTTTTCTCATTCCTTTTTTGCATGTTTTCTTCTGGACTTCTGTCCCATGTTACCACAGAGAGGTACACCACTTTTGCGGTTTTATCCGGCCCCCCTCCTTGCCTTCTGGGACCTGTGCATCCCAGAAGATGACGGGACCATTCAGAAAGTGCTGCTTCGACTCGTGCATGCGCCTAAAGGCTCCACTGCCAGTTTCCCTTACTTGCAATGCCAGTGCCTGCACCTGTAGCCGATGGATAGATCAGCTTATGGTGCCGACATTGCGAGTTTCCTGGACAGGTAAGTGTCCTTATATTAAAAGTCAGCAGCTACAGTATTTGACTTTTTTTCCCCAGGCTGGAACTCCGCTTTAATCAAGAAGACACCCTCAGTGGACAGTGAAGGAGCAGCAGCACACTGATGAGTCTCTCACTTTCTTTTCTGCTACTGTCAGCACATATGAACTGCAGCAGAGCCTGATTGGCTGTTGCTAATGCTGACCCTCCTTCTCAGTCTGTTGAGATTACAGGAGATTGATATCAAGACAGGTCTGGTTCTTAGACCATTAAACTACTCTTATGCATTTAAACCTAATTAACCTCCCTAGCGATATTCCTGAGTGTGGCTCGAGGTTAATTTTTATTACCAAAAGCGGTAAACCCGAGCCACACTCGGGATTGCATCGCAGTATCCTGGTACAGGTCACTTACCTTATTTATTTATATATTTATTTCAGGTACTTATATAGCGCCATCAATTTACGCAGCGCTTTACATATACATTGTACATTCACATCAGTCCCTACCCTCAAGGAGCTTACAATCTAAGGTCCCTAACTCACATTCATACATACTAGGAACAATTTTGGACAGAAGCCAATTAACCTACCAGCATGTCTTTGGAGTGTGGGAGGAAACCGGAGGAAACCCACGCAGGCACAGGGAGAACATGCAAACTCCAGGCAGGTAGAACCAGCGACCCTTCTTACTGCTAGCCGAGAGTGCTACCCACTACACCACTGTGCCGCCCACTTACCTTGTCCTCAGGATCCTGCGATGTGATCCTGATGTATCCTCTGCCGGATTCTCAACCCAATGTATTAATGTTCCTGGCAGCAAATTCAAAAAAGTACAAAACACATAACACACTGTAATCTGTAGATTACATTACTGTATCAAATCATTTCACATCAGTTTTGTCCCTAGTGCTTTTTCCAGTGCCCTGCCTGCACTTTTATATTATACAGGCATACTCCACTTTTAAGAAACCAATGAGCTTCCAGGTTTTTTATCCAAAGCTTAATTAATTGATTAATTGAAGCTCCTCACTTTCTATGCAGAAGTGAGCCTGATTTTGCAGTTTCCGGCTTTAGTAAATAAACCCCATTGTGTGCTTAAAAGTGAGGTATGCCTATATATACTGTTCTTTCTGCCTGAAAACTTGAGAACGTCCATGGCATCCAAAAATTGTCCCTCTACCCCTAAGCGGTTTCAGACCAGCTAGAAAACAGTGATAGTGAATTAGAATCATTTTCAGAATTGAGCGATAGTGATTTGTGGGGAAATTCATCATCAGGCACTGAAAGTGACGACAGTGACATTTCTGCGACTGAGCACATTTCAGTGTTTTTGATTTGATTACATTATTGAATAAAATGTATTATTATTGTATTATTACATTTTAGAATTATTTATTATATTATAATTTATGATTTTGTGTTTCAAACTTTATCATACCCGGGATGTCTACTAGAATCTTGTTTGGATATATTTAAGTGAGTTATTCCTAAGAATTACAGGCTTACAATATAAAACGCCAAATTTCCATGTGAAACAATGTACTGCTTTGACATTCAAAAATCAGACATAATCATACTGCCAGGGAGGTTAAATTGATCCATTTAATCATGATTTAATGAATGCATAACTACAGTAAATTGTGTTTTTTATATTTGCAAGTTACCAACAGAATCAGAATTTTGTGTGGTGCACATCAGGCTTCCTCTTTTGGCATAAATGTGCATTTTTATTTCTGTTTGTGAAGCATTTTTTTACATTTTACATTTATATTTTATATATTTATATTTTATACATTTTACATTGTTCTTGGAACAGTTTTTGCTTAAAACACAGCAACATGTAGGAAGTGGTCAGGCAATTGTCTTATCCCGGTGCAGTGCTAGTTTTGACCAGCATGGTGGATTTTATGAACTAAATGGTGGTCTTATAGTAATCTTGCCTCTCAGTCTGTCTCTGTGCTCCTTGCTGGGCGGCAAAGTTGATTAATCTCTCCAGTGTCGTGCTTGTTTCCATGACATTAGAGATTTCCTCATATTGTTTGTATTAGGACTCTAGCACATTCTAATTTATCACCCGATTGGAAAGTTGTTTATGGTAACAATGATTCAGACCCCTAAACTGTTGTTATTTTACACTATTTCTTTCTTTATTTTTTTTATTTTGTTCTGACATATATGGATGGCGGGTTGCAAACTTTCGTTTTGAGTAATGCTGTCGTCAACTTGCTTTACTCATTGCTATGCAGTTATTTTCCGAGTATTACCTGTATAGGCTGTCTGGCTTGGTAATTATCTGCTAATGTATTTTCAAACATTTGATTTGTATGATGTGGCTTGGATTTTTGGTCTGCCTGTGCCGATGGAGTTCTACAACTTGGTATTAAGGGCATAACTATTTTATGTATCTTCTTTTTAATTATATGGTTAATAAAGGGCACTGAATGTAATTTTATAAGGTATACTCATTCTAAAGCTGGGTATATACATAGTTTTTTTTTTCCGTTTCCGCCTTCTGAAACACATGAGCACAACTTGATGGATGCCGGAGTTTTGGGATAACTAAACTAATTCTTAGCTAAGGTTAAGTTGGACATGGATGGATCAAAAATTAACCGGTTCAGCAGAGACTGGCCACATTTTGATCCATCTATGGCTGTTCCTTCTAAAGAGAATTCGACCTAATGACTGGATTCTCTCAAACAGAAAGGTTGGAAAATTTTAATTCAGTCAGCGCATGCAGTCAATCATCTTCAGCACTGGTCACTGTATTCAGACTGAAAAGGAGTCCCCACTGTCAGAATACAGTACCCCAGTGGGGAAGATACCTCCATCCACCTTGATTGTGTTGATGGGGGAATCCAATCCGTTTTTTTTTTTTTAAACAGCTGACTGGCTGATAGTAAAAAAAAACGAAAAATCAAAACAAAACAATCTATTGATCTATCTATGGCCATCTTTAGGCTCTATCGTGTCTGTGACTAGCCACATCTGCCTGAGGAACAACCATGTTGCACAAGTGGTCATCTGAAAGCAAATCAGGTTGCTTAAAATGGGTGGGCTTACTAGAGATGATTTACTTAGGTATAAAGGCTGTCCACTAAGTAAATGTTCAATAAGCTTAATAATTATGTTGAAGTGCATTTACTTCAATCTACCATTACATCTGAAGGAGTCTGGACATATATATATATACGACTGAACTGTTCTCAGGAGCCTATCCAGGGACTGTTCAGTTCAGAGTGTTTGTTTCTCTGGAATGGAGAGAAGGAAGGCGTTGGGTGATGTTGTTGCATGCTGCCAGAAAGGAACACGTGATGTGGAAAGGATTTCTAACCTGGACGATAACCATGATCTAATAGCCAGGTCCTGTGCTGAGTGGCTTCCTGTTGGAGCACTAACCACAGGAGGGTCACTTAATCGGCACTGCCATTATTTACAGAATACCATGTATTTTTTAAAATAAATACTAAGCACTGGACAAGGCAGAGAGGAGGGATGACAAGGTCACAGTTTCCCACTCATCCAATCAGAGAATGTTTTGTATTTATTGAAAAAAATATAGTGCATTTTGTGCATGGAGGCAGTGCTAAGCGACCCATATGGTTAGTGTGCAGAGGGGTTGCCACACATGAGCTGGAATATTGCGGCTATAACTGCAATAATGCTGGCTACTACAATGATTGTCAATTTTGCCCAGTGCTCCTTCAAGTATAAAATATACAAACTGGATCAAGATGGACCAATGTAAGTATGCAATAAAGATCATACCTGTAGATTAGCTTTAAGTCTATGATATGAAGACTTAACTGACCTTAAAGTGGGGCTCCATACAAAAGGGGAAACTCCACTTGTTCGCACCCTCCACTGCCACATTTGGCACTTTTTTGGGGGGAGTGGGTACCTTGTTTTGACAGGTACCCGCTCCCACTTCCGGGTAAGATCACCAATCGGCGATCTATGTGCTTTTCTGCCCCTCCTCCTCTCCCCACTGCTTTCTGGGAGACATACAGGTCCCAGCAGACAGCGGGACCATTTAGAAAGTGCAATGCACAGTAGGAAACCGCTTTCCCTTACTTACAATGCTGTCAATTGACGAATTGTTTCTGGGTGCCAACATTGAGGGATCCCTGGACAGATACCTGTAAGTGTCCAAATACTGTAGCTGCTGACTTTTATTTTTTTTTTTCTAGACTGGAGCTCCCTAGGCCCTGATTCACACTGATGCGATGCAGGAAACATACAAGAATCGCTATGTTTCCCCACATCACATTGCACTGCAAGCTGATCGCACGTCTTCCATGCGAAGTGCTTAATGCGGAATTTCAGCATTTAATTTTTATCCTAAAGAACACTCTCACAATGGTCGCAGCTTATAGAATACATTCTGGCTTATGTATTAAATGTAGTCTTTTTTTATATTGCTAAGCAATGATCTCACTGTCACCTCTGTAGCAAGTGCACTCCCATCTTCAGTGCGGGCATCTGAAGTGTGCCCATAGGTCCTTTCCAGGATACGGTGCTTCTGGCTACCCACATGCACCCCCCCCCAATCTCGCAAAGTGAGTGCAAATACCCCAATGCTAGATGCAGAAGCTTCCGCTGGGATTGATGATGCTTATCCCAGGAGCCAACAGACAGCTGGATTTTTTTAGAAAAAAAAAAAACATTCTGACCATTACTGGCACTGTGATCAGCAACACGGGGAGAACTTCAAAAAGTGGGTGGAACTCAAAGCTTTAAATTCAACACAAGACAAGTTTTTTTGTTTTTTTTCATTTTATTTATTTCAGCTTTTGATAGAGTAGTGAACAGTTAATATTTCACTTAGGTTTACGATCGTCTACAATCCCTCATTTTTTTCCCTTGTAATGTGTGTACAAAATGATAAGAGCTTAGCTGTCCCTGGGACAGAAGGGCAAAAATATCAAACATTGAATCTCCAGCTCTTCTACACTCTTTTAGTTTGTGTCCCCATTAGAGAGATTTCCCATCACTGTCAGCAAATGATGGGAAATCCTCTCAATATGGACACAGACAGCAATACAAAACTTGACACTGTCTCTAGCCCTTCCCTGCTCTATCTACAACAACATAAAACACTTTTAGCTGGAGCTGGGCTTCAAACACTTTACAGTTGCCCATCGTTTGAAGCAAGACATGTTATCCTGTCTTTTATATTTAGCTGCTTGCCTAGGCTTAGAAACCTGACAGCTAAAAGAATGTCTTTTACAACTTAATGATCATGCCAGCTTATATTTGGCATATTTTTTTGGTATTTGAAAATTCAATATCCTGTAGTTCTGAGGTTTATTAAAGGTTATATTTGGATTATTCCAAATGTTTTTAATTTTACAAAGCGGTAACATACTAATACATTCGATCCACATTTTTTACAAAAAGTTATGAATGTTTTTTTTTTTTATTTTTTTTATTGTTTTTTTTTTTTTTTAGTTGGTACATGGTTGGTTTAGTTGGTACATGGTTGTGTATGGGAAAGGGTGAGATCAAGTGTGAGCACTGGGCATTTAACTCAGATAACTCAAGTAAATGAAAAGTTGGTGATGTTGTCAAGACAAACCTATAGTTACTTTAAAGTTTAAAAAAAGTTTATCTAAAGTTGAAATGTTTTCATTGCTGATCTTTTAAAGTAGAGATTTTTTAAGGCTCTTGTCAGTTTTTTGGGTTTTTTTTGTTTTCTGTATCCCATTGGGGAGCTCTTCCTTCATGCCTTGTCTCAGGAATCACTCCAAAGCAAATACTCTCTTGTCATGGGATAAGGTGTCCTTGTTAGAACACCCTTTCCTGGCGAGAATTCAAAATTTTGGAATTTCCCTACTGGCAATGGCCTCCAGGACAAACAGAGAGGACTTTCTCCCTAACAGGGAAACAGACAACAGTGGCAATTGGATATGGGATCTAACCCAACCCCGCTTCCTTCTAAATTAAAAGAAAGGCTTCAGATACATTTTTTTAATTCTTTTCAGGGATTGCTAAAATTACAAGACAAGTGCTTTAGTTCTCCGGGAACCTGAAACCCGAGGTAGTCAATTTTCCTAATCTCAACTTCACTAGAAAAGCTTGAATTCCTGCTAACCTACCCCCACTCTCCATGTCCTGCAATTACCTTTAGTAAGGTAGGCTGTCTGTCACTCTACAGGACAAATAGAAAGGTGAAAAAGATATGATAAGGGTTACCTGTGCCTAAAGCTGGATACACACTACTGTTTTTTTTCATGCAACCCCGCAGGTTGCACAAAAAAACTGACAGCTCCAGTCGGGAGCTGCTGTACTAACCATGTGAGGTTAGTTCAGTGATCTCCCCCGCTCAGCTCTTGTGTTCTAAAAAGTGGACGGCCCCCCCACCAGAACACTCTGATCAGCGCTCTCTGCCATTGGCTGATCCAAGGCCAAACGGCCGACTTCTGTCGGGTGGACCGACATACAAACGGCAGAATGTCTGCGTTTTTTTTTTTTAAACCGCCAAATGTCGCCCGACATTCTGCCCATGTGTATGGGGCTTATATGTTCTTAGGACACTGTTTACATCTGGTGAAGCTGAAATGTTGTGTTTTTCATGCTTTTTTTTTTTTTACTTTTTTTGCTACATTTTTGGAGGGACACCATTTAATTCAAATGCCCTCCACTCCAAAAATGCACCAGGGTAGCACCTTGTGCCTTTTTGAACAGCACATTTTGTTGTGCACATTTTGCCGCAGTTTTAGCAAAATCCGGATTCTGAGTCACACAAATGGGAACCTTAGTGAAGTTGAGGTTCATGTAACAGAGAAACTCGAAGCCTGTTACTTTTACTTATCGTTTACCATGAAGAATGCTCTAATATGTCATCATTTTCAAAGATATAAATGTTTTTCTTGAGTAACTTTTAAAGTGTAATTAAAGGCAACACTTTTTTTTTTTTTCATTTTGCATCGAGTAGCAGGGTAGGAAGGTTATAACTCCTGTCAGTTTTTTCTTGTGTCCCATTGGGGAGCTTTTCCTTTACTGTCCCATAGCCGAAATAGGAAGTGAGACAAAATCCCTCCAAAGTAAGGGAATCCAGGTATGTTATCAGGGTTTCCGAAGCTAGCGTCCTCATTGGAAGATTTCCCAATGTATTGGTGTTTTGATGTCCACCCAAGAGAGGGTGAATCTCCCTAATGGGAACACTGACAGCAATAAAAACTGACAGGTGTTCTAATCCTTCTCCATTCTATCCAAAACTAAAAACAAAAAGGTTTTGCCTTTAGTTAAACTTTAACTAGTTCTCAGCAATATCTGTATCATTCAAGGCTATCTACCCTACTTTTTATATCATTTATATAAGTTTACATTATTTAAAACAATATATAAAACTACAGCACTCAAGTGCTAGAGGATACAGGAAAGATATTTGACTGGAAACCTCTTCTTGTTCTCTAATCCAATTTCTATGATATCAAGCAATCAGTTATGGCTTTGCAGCTCTCACCAGATTGGAGAAATCTTCAATATTAAAATTACAAAAAGGATTGAGCACACTGGCATAGTGTAATAGTTTAAACACCACATTATCAATAAAATTAATTGAAATACACCAACATAATAAAATCACAGGCATGCAACCAATACAGGGTCTCTGCACCTCTCCATAGTCTGGATAGCCAGTAGAAAGATACAGGACACTAGTCTGGCCAATGGCTTCTTCTATTCAAGCCTTATCAGGAGGGCTTATCCCTCAAAATGCGTTAGTCTTCTTGCACCTGCTGTACTTTGTTGCAATTTGTTGAAGAGGTCTTTCCGCTGGTTATCCAGATTATGGAGATGTGTCTAGACCCTGTAATTGTGATATGATGGTTACATGTCTGTGATTTTTTTTACTGACTTTGTGGCGTGCGTTTCCTCCCTTCTCCTTCCTCCTCCTCCTAGGCAGCCAATATGATCGCTTCTCCTCTCAGAAAATTGGGTGACATGTCTGTGATATGTTTATTATACTTTGTGAGTATTTCAGCAATTTCTAATAATAAAATAGTATCCGAAGCAGTGGTGGTATATATTTTTGGAGGGGGGCCAACATGCACCACAGCCCCCTGGTCGGTCAGTCACCAGCCCCGCACTTACCCTAGCTAGGTCATGGACATCGCTTCCTCCAGGCAGTGGGCGGTGGCCTCCCTGCGTCTCCTCCTCTGCATCACGGCGGCTTCCGCTGTGCGTCTCCTCCCTCCTCCTTCCTCCTCCTCCTAGGGTGGCCAATAGGATCACTTCTCCTCTCAGCAAATTGGGTGACGTGTCTCAAGACCGGCTTCCTTGAGAATCAGGAGGAGACAATAGGGAATATTAATTTGCTATTGTCACACAACTGGTTTAGCTCACTGCTCGAGAGCCTAACTTTTTTTGAAGCCAATTAGAGCCTCAAGGTCTAATCATATGCTTCTAAAAAGAAAGAAAAAAAAACCTTGGAATCAATGTGTTCAGCACCTTGCATGTAGATTAGGGGCTGGGTGCATGGATTATGGGGGTGGTGCCCTTGCACCCCATATGAACGGGCTGCCACTGGTCTGAAGTATTGCACTAGGCCGGGTGCAGACTCTTCTTTTTGTCATTAATGTAAGACAATATGTACAAGGAAAGCAGCAATATCCATCTGTATACTCTGACTATACAATAATCATCAATATACTCTGTTCTATTACTATTTTTTGGGGTTGGCTGTCCCTGCTGTCTTCAATCTATCTCTGGTGCTGAGAAAGCAAGGTATAAACACATAAGTGGGACATGAAGTCTGGCTATTACACCACAGTGACAATTTAAAGCGCCTGTATATTTAATTTACTTTCTGCACAAACTGAAATGTGTAGGTATAGTAAGTTAGCTTTATTTTTTAATTACCAGGAGCCTTCCCTCTCTAGGGACATGGAATCAAATTGTTTTGATCATGCCTTTGCATTCTCTACAGTCATTAAATGCATTCCAATTCATAAACCTTAGAGTGCATTTCGAGTGCGAAGACTAATTTTTTTTTTTTTTAGAAGACCTGCAGCAGCTCTCCATATTAACAAATCATGGGCATTTTCAAGTGAATCTGTCGCAAGGAAAAATACATATGATTAGCTTCTGATGGAAGACATAGTACTAGTACTAGAGGCTGTTAACATAAGCTAATTGACTGAGGTAGATTTACTAAAGGAATAGTAAATTCTCACTTAGCTTAGTGAATCATGTGAAGTTTATGTTCACTTTGCATTCCCATAATGTGGTTATGAAATAATAATAATAAAAAAAAAAACAAAACATAACACCGGAGGCTGTCCACCTTGCAAAGTGAACTGGATGTTACTCAAGCTTAGAAAATGCGAAGTTGTGTTCAGTTCAGGCCTTTATCCCTATGCAAGAATAATCTTTTTTTTGTATTCCTCTTTCACTTGACTGGGTATTCGTAGTGCATACCAGCTTGACTTTATTTACTAAGCTCATTAAACATTCACTTTGTTGGGTAAGCAGCCCATACTCCTTGTGTTACTCACAAAGAGCCACTCAAACTACACAAGATATTAGTTTGGGCAATCACTTCTTCCATTAGGAATTTTTTTTTAAAATCACCTTTTCAGTGCCTCACCCCCATCCCCGCACAGCCAAGGCGAAATGCTTGTTAAGTTTAGGGGGTTAGAGAAGAGGCTGCTTTATATACCTGACTGCTCAATCCAGGCAACTACAATGCTTTCTTTTTCCATCTTAAGCTCCTGTCTATAGGTGTAGCCTTGCCATCATCATGTACAATACAAGGACTCTGACCCTGTATTGTATGCTTAAGAGGCTGGAGTTTGACCAGAGTTGGTCACGGCTTACAGAGAAGGCTGGGGGGACAAGTGCTTGAGGAACCCTGCTAGAGCTAGGAATAATGTATGTAGCACTAACTCTCAGTGGAGCTGCTGGTTTAAAGCGGGCTGTTACCTTCACCCTCGATGCCTTTGTTTCACCGGCACCGTGTCTAAGGTCCCATTGAGTTTACCTCTGGACGATATAAGCACCAAATACTTGAGTATATTTTCCAATGCTTTAATGAACAAGTAATAAAGGAAGTAGCAGGAAAGAGGCAGAGAAGCTCAAATACCTTTCCTTAGTATTCTTTAGAACATTCTTTGGAATTGAACACTTGTAGTTGAATGCACTCCCCTTGTGGGATTCAATCTTTGCCCGCCTAGATAGGCCTCACTCACTTGCCTAGCAGCCAGTACGCAGCATGAAAAAAAGTCTCTGCCACAGACTTGTTTGGAATAAAACCCATACGATCCTCTGCCACAGGATGTATTGGTTTGCGATGAATGTCAGACACAGTACTTGAACCTTTAAGCCAACCCGGCAGTACTATGCAGTAAGATTACTTCAGTATACGTCCTCCAACCGAGTCACTGGGTCCCTCTCCAGACCAGCACTACACATGATCCTTCCATGATGGGTCCTCCCCTGGGATCTCCTCGGTTGTCCAGCTTCTTCACTCAGGATAGACAGCTCAGGACCATTCCTCTGCTGCTGTGGTAGGCCCCAGACAGGCTTCTGGGCCCACCCACACGCCGCAGCGACATGGGCCCCCGGAACGGAGGACCACGAGGTGGTACTCTTAACGCATACCTGTCGGCCAGGAGGGCCAGCAGGTGGCTGAAAACGAACCCCTAAACATGGCGTCTGTTCCATAAATACCCTCTCCCAGAATGCAACTCGGAGGACCACCTCCACCGAGTTGTCTCCGGGACAGAGGAGCACTCATACGCTTGCCTTTCCAACACCAGCCCATGGTGACAACGACACCCACCGGCACAGTGTGGAACTACACGCAACTCAGCCAAGCTGGAACAGAGGCAAATCTAACTTCCTCTAAGGAGTAACCCACAAGATTTACCTATCAGCGGTAGACTAAAAATCTACCAGCGCTACATGTATTTACAATGAACACCTTAATCCTCTGCTCTTAGACTAAACATGCAGTCAAACCTTCAGTGCTGGGGGCCCATTGCAAGGGTTTTTTTTTATTTCCTGGAGTGAGCCTTATCACATAATAATAATAATAATAATAATAATGATTATTATTATTATTATTATCATTATTATTATTATTATGTACATTTTCCACAACCTATTTATGGCCAGGGTTTGGCGATACCTTTTTGCCGTGAGAGGAGCAAAAGTACACCGGTCAATAAAGAAATATGGGTGCTGCTATTTCTTACCTCTCCTCCTGAAAATACTGATTTCCTGGCTGATCTATCAACTTCAACTCCATCAGAATGCCTAATTATTATTATTATTGTCATCATTATGAATTATTTTGTTATATCAGTAGTATTTATATTTATATATTTTTTTTAATAACAGGAGTATTTAGTCATTGGGTTCCAAATTTTGACACTTGCCAGCCAGCAAAGCTGTAATAATACAGCTAAACTAACTAACCTGAACCCTGGATCACTTAAATTAAATGAGGGAGATGGCGTTCATAGCCACAAATTAGAACTGTGTAATCATTATCCATGCATAACACATTTTTCAGCAATGCTGGTGCAGCTGTGCTTAGTAACTAATCAGCTTCTAACCTCAGAGTCTTCAATTAATCTTTGAGAACAAACCCAGAAGCTCATATGCACAGCTCTGCCGGTTCTGTGTGCACAAGTTTTAGTAAATCTACCCCATAGTGTGCTGGTGTATGTTGTTTAGAAGTGGTAAGGCGTACTATGATGAACGCATTGTTATAACGTATAGCACTGTTAACTTTTTTCTTAACCCCTCCTCCTGGCCCTTTAAGGGGTTTAGGATGCCGGGAGGTGGGGCAGGGTTTATGATTATGTGGTTCCGTTATTGGCTGTCACGTCTGTCACATGATCGGAGAGCACCCGTTCGCAAGCAGCGATCGGGAGCTTTCTGTTAGCTGCCGGTAAACTGTGCTGGAAGCGCACAGGGCGAGCGCTCTTGGCACATCTGTTCTTACACTAATGCACACAAACATGGGGCCGCTCTGCGCCAAGGCCCACCTGCCGAGAGGCTGCACATTTGCGTGCAGCCAGCACCAAAAGGTTAACTGAATTAAAGTGGTTCTAAAAGCAGAAGGTGAAAAAACCTTCTGGGTGCAGCTCCCAGCACCCCTTTATACTTACCTGAGCCCCATCTCGATCCAGCAAGCAGTCGCTCTCCCGGGTCTCTCTCTCCTCATGGCCGACCCATGCTCCGTGTGTGATTGTCCATTCACGGGAGCGTGGCTTGGGAGTGAGCCTGCTCCCAGGCCACAAGGCTTGCTATTGGGGGCACTCGGCAGGCGGGGGAGCCAGGACTGCCGGCAGAGGACCCAAAAAAGAAGAGGATCGATTGCACAGAGCAGGTAAGCATAACATGTTTGTTATTTGTTTTTGAATTTTTTTAACCTTTAGAGTCGCTTTAAGTGTCAAAAAATGACACTCAGTTAACAGTATGCATTGCAGCACGGTGCGGTGACATGCAATGCAGTGAGCTGTTCTTGGTAAAAAAAAGCATACATGTTGCTTTTTTACTCAGCACACACCACTGCACATTTACGGCGTGAACATGGGGCAATGCACTGAGCCTGCCTTAATCTATGTAGACAGGGTTATTTACTAAAGGAAAATCCACTTTGCACTGAAAGTGCACTTGGAAATGCATTCGCTGTAGATTCGAGAGGGACATGCAAGGAAAATAAAAAACAGCATTTTAGCTTGCACATGATTGGATAATAAAATCAGCAGAGCTTCCACTCATTTCAGATCTACCCCTTAGATTTACAGCGACTGCACTTCCAAGTGCACTTTCAGTGCAAAGTGGATTTGCCTTTCGTAAATAACCCCCATGGCGTGAATGTGCCTTTACTAAGTTGTTCAGTCCTAAATAAGTGATTTTTTTTTTTTGTTATAGGCAGTGCTTGCTCATTTGGGGTTAATATATTACTGTATGTTGGTGACAGGTTTGAATTACTTCCATTGCAACCCTGTGCTCATGCAGAAACGTACATTTTTTCATCATGTATATAGTAAAGTAATCCAAATAAATAACCAAACCTAGAGATCAGAGTCTCATTACAATGAAATTCAGAAGCATGTTAGGGCCTAAGACTAAGGCCCAGAGCAAATGTATTTTTGATATGTAGCTCGAGTAAAGAAATCTTATCCGGAAATTGATTGCCTTCTTTTATTTCCCTGTGCATTGCTTTCTCCTGATTATTGTGTGTCTCTCATTCCATATGTTGCTGATGCTTTACATACAATCTATTACATCCTTGGCTCACATCAAATATTCTCTTATTCTTCCTCTAGTGACCCAAGGGCAGTTCCCAGTCACATGGAATGCTACAGTCGTTGAAGGAGGAACGGTTAATTTAACCTGTCGAGTGGATCAAAATGATAACACTTCCCTCCAGTGGTCAAATCCCGCTCAGCAAACCCTATACTTTGATGACAAAAAAGGTAATCCTTCCTTTTCTACATCCCAGCACTGTTCTTCACAGGAGCTGTACGCTCCATATATATTGCTGTAATTATGAGGCTAGCTCAGATGACCGATGTCTGTTTTTAGATGCATTATGCTTGGTTTACTAAATGATTAGAGTCTATTCATGTAGCAATGCTCACTTAATGTGTGCTCACGCTGTTTAGTGAATAAGGTGATGTGCTATGTTCACGTATATGTTCGAAATATAAAATAAAAGAAAACAGGAATTTTGTTTGCATGGGCTTGGATAACTGAAGTGAACATATCTTCACATTATTCATTGTAGAGACAACAGAAAAATGGGGTGGGGATTTTTGGAAGTGCAGAGATATCAACAGATATATTCAATAAAAAATAGTTTATTTCTTGTTTTGAGAAGCAAAACAGAAAATATGTACATAAAACCAAAGGACACAGCCATATACAGTACAATTGTTATGATGTTAAACAGGACAGCATAATAACAAAGGGGATTTGTAATCATGCTGTCCTGTTTAACATCATAACAGCTGTACTGTATATGGCTGTGTCCTTTGGTTTTATGTACATATTTTCTGTTTTGCTTCTCAAAACAAGAAATAAACTATTTTGTATTGAATATATCTGTTGATATCTCTGCACCTCCAAAAATCCCCACCCCATTTTTCTGTTGCCTCTATGTCAGTTTGGGGATTGGTGCCATTATCTGGCTGTTAAATCAACGACCAATCATTTGTTCTTTATTCATTATAGTGTAACTAAAGGCAAAACTTTTATTTTTCATTTTGCATAAGGAAAGGGGAGGGTTACAACCCCTGTCATTTTTTTGTTTGTTTATTTGTTTATTTGTTTTGTTTTTTGCCATCTCTGTCCCATTGGGGTAATTTCGCTTCACTTCTTATCCCATGTGCCACAACAGACAGTGATGGGATTCCCTCCCTTTAAAAGTCATTTCTGAGGTGTCACCTGAACTGTCCTCATTGGAATACTTCTCCTCTACTACTCCTCTACTACTGTTCTGGTGTTAACCCCAAATTTTCGATCTTCTTTTACTTTCATTATCAATGATAACAGTAAACAGGACAAATAGAGAGGATGAATCTCCCTAATGGGGGCACAGACAGCAATGAAAACTGACAGGTGTTCTAATCCCTCACCACTCAAAGCAAAATAAAAAATAAAAAAGTTTTGCCTCTAAGTACACTTTAAACCTAACGTAATAAAGAAATACATATATACTAGGGCTGTGGAAATTAAGGATTAATTCCTCGATTAATCGTTAATTTTTTTGCTCGATCAAAATTCTTTTGCTCGGTACTCACCTCTCCGCCGGCTTCCGGGTCTTCAGGGAGTCCTGTCAGAGATCTGGTGACGTCTGAGACATCGACGTCACCGGACGCTTCCCCCCTTCCCCAAGTGCCTCCATCTGCTAATGAAGGCCTGACAAACCAGAGCTGGTTTGTCAGGACCTGAGGCAGATGTCCTACCTGGAGAAACAGTTGAAGTCACGAGCCGTGGCTCTACATTCTGCAGGGAGAGCGATCTAGAGCTCCGGGTGGAGTGTGGACAAGGAGATGAAGGTCCAAGGAGGTGGAGGAGAGGTGAGCAAGGTCTAACGTTGTACGGTGCTGAAAATGATTCAGGGATCTTATCCATGTACAGTTATTTTAATGCAGCAAAATTTGACCCTTCAATAATCCCATGGTCATCTTAAAGTGTATCTAAAGGCCAAATAGCTGGATCCTCTTGGTGGGGAAATCAACAAAGAAAAAGGAGGAGATGGCTAAATATTTTTAAAAAGGAGACAGAATCTTTTTTAGGTTTATCAGTGATGGATGGAAAAAATACCATGGCATTACTAACATGAAAACTGGGTACAACACTCGTGGGGCGGTGCAGCGGCAGTAAACACTTAGATTCCAGTTACAGTAGCAGAACTGTATTGAAGTTGATTAAAGTTCAATAAAACGCAACTACCCAATGAAACTAACTAGTGTCGGGTGATTGTATATAGTGCATACCACATTTACCACTGACTAATGCAGAGTTGCAATGCAAGCAGATCAGCTAAAAGTAGTTGGATCTGTATGTGCGTTATAATTGATCAAAATTAGTCGATTTATCGATTAAAAAATATCGATCCCGAAAATTTTCATCAGTAACAGCCCTAATATATACACTATATTACCAAAAGTATTGGGATGCCTGTCACGTACATGAACTTTAATGGAATCCCAGTCTAATGCCCTGTACACACGGTCAGATTTTCCGACGGAAAATGTGTGATAGGACCTCGTTGTCGGAAATTCCAACCGTGTGTAGGATTCATCACACATTTTCTATCGGAATTTCTGACACACAAAGTTTGAGAGCTTGCTATAAAATTTTCCGACAGCAAAATCCGTTGTCGGAAATTCCGATCGTGTGTACACAAATCCGACGCACAAAGTGCTACGCATGCTCAGAATGAATTAAGAGACGAAAGCTGTTGGCTACTGCCCCGTTTATAGTCCCGACGTAAGTGTTTTACGTCACCGCATTCAGAACGATCGGATTTTCCGACAGCTTTGTGTGACCGTGTGTATGCAAGACAAGTTTGAGCCAACATCCGTCGGAAAAAATCCATGGATTTTGTTGTCGGAATGTCCAATCAATGTCCGACTGTGTGTACAGGGCATTAGTATGTAGAGTTCAACATTGAATTGGCCCACCCTTTGCAGCTATAACAGCTTCAACTCTTCTGGGAAGGCTGTCCACAAGGTTTAGGAGTGTGTCTATGGGAATGTTTGACCCTTCTACCAAAAGAGCATTTGTGAGGTCAGGCACTGATGTTGGACGAGAAGGCCTGGCTTGCAGTCTTCGCTCTAATTCATCTCAAAGGTGTTCTATTGGGTTGAGGTCAGGATTCTGTGTCTTTATGGACCTTGCTTTGTGCACTGGTGCACAGTCATGTTGGAACAGGAAGCATAAAATTGTCCAAAATGTCTTGGTATGCTGAAGCCTTAAGAATTCCCTTCACTGGAATTCAGGGGCCAAGCCCAACCCCTGAAAAACAACCCCACCCCATAATCCCCCCTCCACCAAATGATTTGGACCAGTGCACAAAGCAAGGTCCACGAAGACATGGATGAGCGAGTTTGGGGTGGAGGAACTTGACTGGCCTGCACAGAGTCCTGATCTCAACCCGATAGAACACCTTTGTGTTGACTTGAGCGGAGACTGCAAGCCAGGCCTTCTAGTCCACATCAGTACCTGACCTAACAAATGCTCTTCTGGAAGAACGGTCAAACATTCCCATAGACACACTCCTAAACCTTGTGGACAACCTTCCCAAAAGAGTTGAAGCTGTTATAGCTGCAAAGGGTGGACCAATGCAATATTGAACTCTACGGACTAAGACTGGGATGCCAAGTTCATGTGCGTGTAAAGGCAGGTGTCCCAATACTTTTGGTAATATAGTGTATATAAATATATATATATACGGGCAGGGACAGCCCAAACTGTCGTTCCTATGGTTTTTGTTCATTATGGTGCATAATATTTTTGGAATAAAATTCTTCATTATTGCGTTGTACTCCCTATCCCCCAGTCCAAACAGTTGCATCCCATTACAGGAAAGGTCTGAACAAGAACCTTCATGGCAGGTCATCTAGTAATATTTTAATGACATCTGCTGATTTTAAAAGACTAAACACAACTTTTAGAATTACCGTACATTAACATGTGAAATATTAGATGAGCTTGCATATACTTTAGGGCTAAGGATATGCCACAATTTGTTAATCTAGTTATTAATAGTTTATATAATTTGTACATGCTAGTCAGAAGAACATCACATTCAGCAGGCATTAAGCAAGCTTCCGCAAGCATTTTAGGTGTGTGCAGAGCACAGCCAACTAGACTTCCATAGAATGCTAAATATAAATTAAAGATTACTAAAAAGCCTGGTAAAACCTACCAAATATATTATAACTATACAGCCAGTACTAGTATTAACCCTTTCATACCCAGCCCTAGTGTTCCTTTAAATGAGCTATTACTCCCAGGGGGGTGGGAATTGGCTATCACAGTTAACGCATGATCTGGAGCCTGTCCTGTTGGTTCCTGATGTACATTAATAGAGACCAGGAGCTGCATTTGACAGCTCAGTAACTGTGCTGGGAGTGTGCAGTGAGCACATTGTTAGCATAGGAACCTCTGCCTATCGTGGACACATGGGCAGCATGTGGACATTAACTTTCTCCCTCTATGCCACTAAGCATATGCATTAAAAGGGAGCCAACCGGTTGTGATCTGTGTTCAGCATTATCAGACTGGAGCCTAAAGGAAACCCAAAACTAGCCCAAGGCCACATTTACACTTGCTCAACCACATCTTTTTACCACCCCCCAGCCACCCCCCCTTAAATTTCCAAACTTCTCTTTTAACTTGCAAAGGCAGTGGAAGTGGGTGTACGCATTTCACATTACAGTGCAGGAAAAATGATCCCCTCTGTTGGGTTTGGAAGGCAGTAACACAATCCATTCAGTTGAATGCAATCAAATATACATGGTTGCAGCACGCGTGTGTGGAGTTTAAGAGGTTAAAATGGGTGGTGAGGAGGAGATATAATGCCTCCTCACAACCTGTAAATGTGGATCGCTCCTCAAAGGGGGAAGCGCATTTCCCCCTAAAGCACCCAAAGCACCTTGTCCCCATGTTGATGGTCACAGGAGTTATATAAGAAGGATACATGTAACCAGGGGCGTTGCTAGGTCTACAAAAGATCTGGGGATAGAGCCCATAGCAGCGAAGTAAAGAAAGTCATACGCTTGGACGGGCATACACATGTATATAATATATGTGTCTGTGTATATATATTACATTATATATTATATATATTATCATTACATCAGGGTCCCCAGAGAGCCCCCCACTTACATCAGGGTCCCCAGAGAGCCTCCCCCTTACATCAGGGTCCCCAGAGAGCCTCCCCCTTACATCAGAGTCCCCAAAGATTCCCTCTTACATCATGGTTCCCAGAGAGCCCCTCCTTACATCAGGGTCCCCAGAGAGCCTCCCCCTTACATCAGAGTCCCCAGAGAGCCTCCCCCTTGCAGCAGGGTCCCCAGTGAGCCCCCATCACATCAGGTTCCCCAAAGAGCCCCTCCTTACAATAGATTCCCCAGAGAGCCTCTGCCTTGCATCAGGTTCCCCAGAGAGCCCCTGACTTACATCAGGGTCCCCAGAGAGCTTCCCCTTACATTAGGGTCCCCAGAGAGCCCCTTCCTTACATCAGGGTCCCCAAAGAGCCCCCACTTATATCAGAGTCCCCAGAGAGCCCGTTCCTTACATCAGGGTCCCCAGAAAGCCCCTCCTTACCTAATAGTCCCTGAGAGCCCCTTGCATCAGGGTCCCCAGAGAGCCCCCCACTTGCATCAGGGTCCCCAGAGAGCCTCCCCATACATCAGGGTCCCAAGAGAGCCCCCCTTACTTTAGGGTCCCCAGAGAGCCTCCCCATACATCAGGGTCCCCAGAGAGCCTTCCCATACATCAGGGTCCCCAGAGAGCCCCCCTAACATCAGGGTCCCCAGAGAGCCCCCTACTTACATCAGTGTCCCCAGAGAGCCCTTTCCCTACATCAGGGTCCCCAGAGAGCCCCCCCTTACATCAGGATCCCCAGAGAGCCCCTACTTACATTAGATTAGGGTCCCCAGAGAGCCTCCCCTTGCATCAGGGTCAACAGAGAGCCTCGCCCACTTACATCAGGGTCCCCAGAGAGTCCCCACTTACATCAGGGTCTCCAGAGAGTTCCCCCACTTACATCAGGGTCCCCAGAGAGCCCTTCCCTACCTCAGAGTCCCCAGAGAGCCGCTCTTTACATCAGAGTGCCCAGAGAGAGGGCGGGCAGTGAGAGATGATGCGATCTCTTTGCTGCACAATGAGAGCGGGACAGCTTTGATGCAGGGCGGGCAGTGAGAGATGATGTAATCTCTCGCCTGCCCGTCTCTCCCATGCTGCCTGCCCACTCTCTGGTGCTGCACGCTGCACTAGCAGCCCGGCTGCAGAGGGGCCAGAGCCACCTCTGAGAGACTTGGGGCTATGGGCCCCAGATTCGGGGCTATAGCCCCAAAAGCCACCCCCTATTGACGCCACTGCATGTAACTTTCTGTAACGTTTGCATAGAAGTCTATAGGGAGTTAATGCATGGATGCAGCCAGCAAAAAGATTTCTGCTATGTGATCTGTAGATTGCAGCAGCTTGCGGGCATTTGATGCAGGTAATTTTACTTCTGTGGAAGTTAAGGTAGGTTATTTTTGGTCATATCGGTTAGGGATGCACTTTCTGTGAAGCTTCCCTTATCCTTTAACTCCAATTTAAAAAAAAAAAATGTTCCCTTTGTCTGAATGGATTTAGTTGAGCCCAGAGAGATATCACAGTTCTGTACCAAGGCCTAAAAATCATTTCATTTCCTCTGTGCTAGGCCAGGAGCACAATAATAAACTGAAGCATTCCCACCTTCTCTCATTCTCACTTTCTATTTTCATATTTCCAACAAATAGCAGGAAGGGTTTCTAACTGTACCGTTTGCACATGAAAAGCCCTTTGCTGTGTGGCTTTGTAGGCCTTAAGAATAGATTCTCTACATTAGCTGTGAAATTCCTTAGCCTGGTGCTATGGAATATACCTCATATTGAGAATTTGTACTTGGCACTACAATAAGCTCAGTGCTGAAGAATGCAGTCCCTTTTCTCTGTTGAGTATAATTGAGGACGCTGCACGAAGCGCTAAATGAAAAGCTTACATGCACGTTGGAGAATCCCCAAAGGTCTGCAGGCTTTGACAATGTGAGAAATATTACGATAAGTCACATAGACGTATTTTTCAACATTTGTAGGAGATTCTACAAGACATGAATAGGATGTGGGATGGTTTATTACTAATTTTCTATGAAGTCTTGAAAAGAAAATAAACTCCCCATTCATTTTAGCCAAAAGGTTTCTGGAGATCAGTAGATGTGAAAACACATTTGTTATGCCTTTCACACAAGCCTGTGTCATCTGCAACAAAACTGATTTTTAACTGTCTGATTAGATAAAATGGTGTTAATGCCTTTTCCAGACAGTTTGCACATACTGCCACACTTCTCTCCGATTTTTACAACATTCTGTCAACTATTTTTTTTCCATCTTTTTTAAAATATTTATGAACTAAAATTTGACACACATTTCATCACTGTGTGTTTCTAAAAAAAAAAAAAAAAAAAAGAATACAATTTTTATATAAATCTGTCACTTTCTAAAGTCTTATAAACTGGTTACATGAAAAATGTAAGGTGCCTAGAGGTGCACATACCTTCATCCTTGTTTATGAATGACATGTGAGCTCTGAAACTACTAACCTGCTTAGATGCAAATGCTGACATTTCTTTTCGCCAGCTTTTCCAATCCCACCTCTTGCACCTCTCTCTTAGTAATTGGGTATTCTATTATAGTAATTGGCTAATAGGGAGATTATTTAAATGGGAAGGCACAGGACAACACTTGGCTTTACCAACAAAATTCAGGTTTTGTATATATGAGCACTCATGGAAATGTTTAGCCACTTGCCTGCCAAGCCAATTCTGACACTTCTCTCCTACATGTAAAAATCATATTTTTTTTGCTGGAAAATTACTCTGGACCCTTAAACATTATATATATATATAGATCTATATATATATAGATCTATATATATATATATAGAGATCTATATATATATAGATATATATATAGATATATATATCTATATATATATAGATATATATATAGATATATATATCTATATATAGATAAATATATAGATATATATATCTATATATATATCTATATATAGATATATATATATATTTTAGCAGAGACCATAGGAAATTATTTCTTGGGAAAAAAAAAAAAATTCATGAAAAAAACAAAAAACATAATATTTACTCCATTTGTCTTGTATAATGTGAAAGATGATGTTAGGCTGAGTAAATAGATACCTGTCACACTTTAAAATTGCACACATTCATGGAATGGCGCCAAACTTCGGTACTTAGCAATCTCCATAGGCTACGCTTTAATTTTTTTTACAGGTTACCAGTTTAAAGTTTAGAGTTATGCCCCGTACACACGGTCAGACATTGATCGGACATTCCGACAACAAAATCCATGGATTTTTTCCGACGGATGTTGGCTCAAACTTGTCTTGCATACACACGGTCACACAAAGTTGTCAGAAAATCCGATCATTCTGTACGCGGTGATGTAAAACACGTACGTCGGGACTATAAACGGGGCAATAGCCAATAGCTTTCATCTCTTTATTCATTCTGAGCATGCGTGGCACTTTGTGCGTCGGATTTGTGTACACACGACCGGAAATTCCGACAACGGATTTTGTGGTCGGCAAATTTTATAGCCTGCTCTCAAACTTTGTGTGTCGGAAAATCCGATGGAAAATGTGTGATGGAGCCCACACACGGTCAGAATTTCCAACAACAAGGTCCTATCACACATTTTCCGTCGGAAAATCCGACCGTGTGTACAGGGCATTACAGTGGAAGGCTAGTGCTAGAAATATTGCTAGAAATATTGCTTTCACTCTAACGTTCGTGACGATACCTCACATGTATGGTTTGAATGTTGTTTACATATGCGGGTGTGACTTATGTATGGTTTCATTTCCGGGACCTGTCAGTGTCCCAGAAGACTGCAAGGGGAGAAAGGGAGAAAGGGAGGAGAACTGCCATTTCCATGGAAATGGGAAGGGGGTACATGTCAAAATTGGGTACCTGCCCCCCCCCCCTGCTCCTCAAAAGTGGCAATTGTTCAAAAAAAAAAAAACTTGATACATTTTGCAGCTGAACAAGCTTCTTCAGGGGTCCATTGTCTATCAGATTCTATAGTAATACATACAACAATAATTATACAATGTATTTGCAAAAAAAAATGTGTAATAAACAACCTAATTTTTTAACATCATCTCTCATACAAACAAACGGCCTTGGAGTCATCAGCATTGTGTTTCGACATCATGGGGATGTTTACTTAGTTACATAGTAGGTAAGGTTGAATGAAGACCATCCAGTTCAACCTGTGTAGGTGTACGTTTGTCAGTGTCTATAATTATTTCCCATATCCCTGTATGTTGTGTTCTTTAGGATGCACATCCAAGAGTCTTTTAAAAATATCTATATTCCACGCTGCCACCACCAATGTTGGAAGAGTTCCACATTCTTACCGCCCTGACAGTGAAAACCCCCCTGTGCAGTTTAAGGTTAAACTGCTTCTCTTCCAATCTCATTGTGTGGCCCGTGTCCTCTTACACTCCCTGAAACTGAATCGTTTTTTCCTATGCTGGGATCACCATTGAGGTATTTGTAAATTGCTATCATGTCCCCTCTCAAGTATCGCTTCTCCAGCGAGAATAAATTTGTTTGTAGTCGTTCCTCATAATTGAGGTCCTCTAGTCCCCTTATTAATTTTGTTGCCCTTCTTTGGACTCTCTCCAGTTCCAGCACATCCCTTCTGAGGAGTTTTATAAAGTGGCAGGATTATTGTTTTATCCCTAGAGTAAATTCCCTTTTTTATGCATGCTAGAATTCTTCCACCTTTGGTAGCTGCAGCTTGATGTTGCATGCTATTGCTCAGTTTGTCATCTACTAGGACCCCCAGATCTTTCTCCATCCTTGATTCCCCCAGCGGTTCTCCACCTAATGAGTAGTTTGCATTTCATTTTTTAGCCCCCAAGTGCATTACTTTACATTTCTCCACATTAAACCTCTTTTGCCATGTAGGCGCCCACTCCATCATTTGGTTCAGATCTTTCTGTAAAATTTCTATATCCTGATGTGAAGTTATTGCCCTGCTTATTTTTGTGTCAGCCAAAAAAACTGAGATTGAGCTATTTATCCCATCCTCTATATCATTTATGAATTAATTGAATAGAACTGGTCCCAAGACAGAACCTTGGGGTACCCAACTTACCAATTCAGACCAGTTACAGTACAGGTTATTTATCATCACCCTTTGGACATGTCCCTGTAACCAGTTTTTTACCCAAGAACAAACCTTACGGTCCATGCCTGCAGACCTCAGCTTGTAAATTAAGCATTTATGGGGAACTGTATCAAACGCAGATACACCAAATCCACAGGTCTCCTCATATCTAAATGGCAGTTCACTTCCTCGTAGAATGTTAGCAGTTTGGTCTGGCAGGAACGACCCTTTGAAAACCCATGCGGATTACTACTAATGATACTTTTTTCTTCAGTAAATTTTTGGATATAGTCCCTTATCATCCCCTCCAATAATTTACCTACTATTGATGTTAGGCTGACTGACCTGTAGTTTCCAGGGATTTGTCTCTGCCCTTTTTGAATATTGGTACCACATTGGCTTTTCTCCAATCAGCTGGTGCAATTCCTGTCAGTATGTTGTCCGCAAAGATTAGGAACAGTTCTCTGGGGACTCTCGGGTGTAAACCATCTGGTCCTGGTGATTTATTTGTGTTAGGCTCAATGTTTCTAGGATTTGGTCCCAATTGATATTATGTAGTAATGACCGCAGCTCAGAAAATGTGGCTCATTAGAAATCTAGTGTTCCTGTGCTACCCTCGTGCCTCCTTTTTTATGATTTACGCTAAATGTAATCATACTATGATCGCTAGATCCCAAGTTGTCCCATATTGTCTCATCTAAGATCAGACTTGAATCATTCGTAATTAATAGATCTAACAGTGAATTCTTTCTAGTTGGGGAATCCACTAATTGAGACATGAAGTTGTCCTGTAAGACATTCATGAAATGACTGTCATTTAATGAGTAAGCTGTTCCCTCTGCCCAGTCAATATCGGGATAATTGAAGTCCCCCCATTATGATGACATTTCCCAATCTCGCTGCCATTTTTAACTGTGATAGTAGGTCCAGCTCCTCCTTCAGGTTGTGGGGCCTATAACATAGCCCCACTATTATTTTCCTACTTGCTTCTTCTCTTTGAAGTTCTACCCACATGGATTCCGCCTCCCCCTTTCCCATTTACAATGTCACTCCTCTCTACCATCCTTGCATCATTTTTGACATATAGACACACCCCTCCCTCTCTTCTACCTTCCCTGTCCTTCCGATACAAGGGATACCCCTGGATATTTGTTTGTTTATTGGAGAGATGATGTTTCAAGAAGTAATTGTTTGTTACACGTTTTGCAAATACATTGTATATTTATTGTTATATGTATTATTATAGATTTTGATAGACAGTGGACTCCTGAATAAGCAAAATGTTCAGCTGTAAAATGCATGCATTATGTTTGTTCTTAATAAATGATTTTACAATTTTGTACAAATAAATTATATCTGTTTTATATGCTGTAATTTGTTTATTCTGGTGCGATAAAAAAAAAAAAAAAAAAAAAACAAGTGCTAAAGTGTTTGTAGTTTCCCATTGTTTGAGATTTCAGTTCTGTGAACAAGAAGTTAAAAGGATACAATATTTCTGACAAAGTAAATAATGTGTCCTTCGCGCTCGTCGGATGAAAACTTATAAACTTATTTCAAAGTGAAAAATGCATAAAATCGCATAGTGAATTGGTAGCAATATTGCAGCAAAATAAGGTTGTTCACACCAACACTTCATACAATATATAATAGAGATAAATTTTGCGCAATATTAAATAAAGTAAATAAAATAAATAAATATCCACGTGTATCAAATCAGTGTAAACAAATAGAAATATAAAATAAAAAATGGTGCCAATTAAGATACTGGTCGATAGGCTATCACTGCAAGGACCAAATGTCTCTAAATTGCAGCATATAGCTGTGGCCACTATCTTCTAATTGTGATAGTTAATTACAAATTTAACGTGAATAAAAAACAATAATTTTATGCAGCCATTATTTAGAAGTGGTTAATAAAATGTGTAAATAAGTGCAATGAATCACATCCTGAGACATCAAATATAATAATCTAAAAAATAGTGTGAAGAAATCCTCATCAGCGCTCTGTTATAATGGGGAATGAAAGTTTTTTAGGAGATCAATGGGTTGCAGCATACAAAAGTCTGTAAATATATATATGGAGTTCTTCTATTCAATTCTGGCACATAGGGTATAATATGTGTGTGACCCTGCTGGTGGTGTCTCCTCTAATAGTCTCTCAGAACCCTCACCTTCAGATTGTAGGAAAGAAGCATTCAGTAATTAAGGATTTTTGGTGTGGAAGCTGTCACTGGAATCCTTGCTTTCTCTATCACTGATCCTCCATCATTCTTTCTCTGTGCCTCCAAGCTGGTTCTCTCTTACATTAGGGTGCTTCGTGTTATTTTTTTTTTAACATGTTTTCAATTTTGTCTTCTTTTTCTTTCCATGTATCCAAATTATCCACAGAGCCCAAAGATGTTCACCTTGAAGAAATCCCTGTTACTCCTTTTCTTCCTTGGGACCATCAACTTATCTCTCTTTTGGGGCCTAGTAGTCACTCGCTGCTCCCTCCCTCCACGTGGTGCTAATGGCCGAGTGTCCGCAGACGGGCTTCTGGCTCCTCCGGGCCGCACCACGGAGACTGTCCGGACCTTCCCAGTTAGTTCTCCTCCGCGGTCCCTCCCAGGCAGTGGCAACAGGCGAATCAACCTTCTGGTTTCCCTTCCTACACAGCACCTCCTTCTGCCTCTCATGCGCTCCAAGGACACGTTGGAGCGCATGAGAGGCAGAAGGAGGTGCTGTGTAGGAAGGGAAACCAGAAGGTTGATTCGCCTGTTGCCACTGCCTGGGAGGGACCGCGGAGGAGAACTAACTGGGAAGGTCCAGACAGTCTCCGTGGTGCGGCCCGGGGGAGCCAGAAGCCCGTCTGCGGACACTCGGCCATCAGCACCACGTGGAGGGAGGGAGCAGCGAGTGACTACTAGGCCCCAAAAGAGAGATAAGTTGATGGTCCCAAGGAAGAAAAGGAGTAACAGGGATTTCTTCAAGGTGAACATCTTTGGGCTCTGTGGATAATTTGGATACATGGAAAGAAAAAGAAGACAAAATTGAAAACATGTTAAAAAAAAAAATAACACGAAGCATCCTAATGTAAGAGAGAACCAGCTTGGAGGCACAGAGAAAGAATGATGGAGGATCAGTGATAGAGAAAGCAAGGATTCCAGTGACAGCTTCCACACCAAAAATCCTTAATTACTGAATGCTTCTTTCCTACAATCTGAAGGTGAGGGTTCTGAGAGACTATTAGAGGAGACACCACCAGCAGGGTCACAAACATATTATACCCTATGTGCCAGAATTGAATAGAAGAACTCCATATATATATTTACAGACTTTTGTATGCTGCAACCCATTTATCTCCTAAAAAACTTTCATTCCCCATTATAACAGAGCGCTGATGAGGATTTCTTCACACTATTTTTTATGTTATTATATTTGATGTCTCAGGATGTGATTCATTGCACTTATTTGCACATTTTATTAACCACTTCTAAATAATGGCTGCATAAAATTATTGTTTTTTATTCACGTTAAATGTTTTATTAAATATCACAATTAGAAGATAGTGGCCACAGCTATATGCTGCAATATAGAGACATTTGGTCCTTGCAGTGATAGCCTATCGACCAGTATCTTAATTGGCACTATTTTTTATTTTATATTTCTATTTGTTTACACTGATTTGATACACGTGGATATTTATTTATTTTATTTACTTTATTTAATATTGCGCGAAATTTATCTCTATTAAATATTTCTGACAAGATCAACCAAAATTCTTCTATACTTACAGAAAAAGTACTTAGCATGAAAGAAAACTGATACAGCTACATCCAGGTCTTTTTTTCAGTGGGAACGCTGAGGGTATTTTGTTGTAAGGGATCAATTGTTGCTGGGGAGGTCTGTTGTTGCTGGTGGAGGGGGTAGTAGGTTGCTGGGGAGTCCATTATTGCTGCAAGAGATCTCGATGGATTGGGTACATATAAGGAATTCTTCTGGCAGAGAGGCTGGACCACCACTGCAATCTGTGCTCTTAAGGTCTTAGGTTTCCCTCAAGGGAGAAGGACTACCCCAGTCCGGAGGGACATGAGTCAGCATTCTTGCCTAGCAATCAAATGGGGTTGAGGGGCTGAAGAAAAGTTCAGAGCATCATGCTAGTACTGCTGGTGAGTCGGTGGCATGTGTCATAAAGAGTTGTTTAGTTGGAAACTTGAGAAGTTAGCCATTGGCTTTTCCCAGTGTCTGTTTTGCACAGCTTGTGGAAGCTGGTGGGTATACCCACAGGTGGTCTGGCTCTGATTTGGGACCGTCAGCCCCTGAGTTTAAAGAAAAATCCTGGGAGGATCAACCTCTCTTTGTGTCTTTGGTTTGTCCCTGTTAGCACCAACAAGGGAAGGCACCCCCCATTGGACCTATACACCCAAAGGGTCCTTAATAGGAGCCCACTATTATGGGTTTGCCACTGGACATTGATCCTTCCGGCATAGAGCCGGTATGCAAATGGTTCGTTTGAATGCTCTATTCTTT
Organism: Aquarana catesbeiana; assembly: GCF_042186555.1. NCBI lineage: Eukaryota > Metazoa > Chordata > Amphibia > Anura > Ranidae > Aquarana > Aquarana catesbeiana. The sequence goes on along the minus strand of NC_133325.1, from coordinate 720,077,598 downwards.
AGTCGGCTCACCAATTATGCCTGTTGATATCAGCAACTCAATGTATGCATTAGCTTTACATAGCCCTGGTCTGGCACTTACAAAAACACGTTATTTAATCCCAGGGGCCATGGGTGCTATCTGAGCACAGAGTCATTCTTTTTTTAATTCGCATATGCACAAAATATCTACAACTCTCAAACCTCTGATGAAGGTACTAGATTACCGGAAATGCGTCGGGTATCAGGGTACACTACCCTTGTGAGAGTATATCTATTTTTTGTCCCCCTATATATATTATCTGTTTTGATTGTTGTATCTATTATGGAATGAATTTTTATTTTGTTTGTTATAGACGCTTGCACGTCTTTTTTTAAAACATATCAATAAATTTTGTATTTTTTTATTTCACGAGTTGGTGGCCTGTTAAAATCCCACACTTAGGGGGATTTCTTTTTCTATGGTTGGTTTGACAAAGGAGCACATGCTCCAAAACATGTAACTGCCACTTCTGACGTCACTTCCAGTAAATGTGCTCCAAGCTGGTCCTGAAAGTTGCTAGGCCATCTTGCTTCTAACATCTGTCTTTCCCTCTGCTGCTGGTCGGGTAGTGAGGATCCAGGAGAGCCGTGACAGGAGACCTACCACCACATCTGTGTGGGATGATGAGCTCGTTTTACACTACTTTTCTGTGAGTTTTTTTAGCGCATTTGTTTAATAAATACTGGTGTTACTGCACTCAGAAGTGCCTCTTTTTCCATTTATCTTTGTGTCTTTGGGAGCTGGAGTTCAAGGAGGAGTCAGTGGAGGAGTGAGTAGAGAAGAATGGCCTGGGGAAACATAGGCTCCCAGTGTAGGGGAAAGCCGCCAGGGCCTTGTGTACTCCCTAACATTGGCAGAAAAGAATATACACTATATTGTCAAAAGTATTGGGACACCTGCCTTTACATGCACATGAACTTTAATGGCATCTCAGTCTTTGTCTGTAGGGTTCAATGTTGCGTTGGCCCACCCTTTGCAGCTATAACAGCTTCAACTCTTCTGGGAAGGCTGTCCATAAGGTTTAGAAGTGTGTCTATGGGAATGTTTGACCATTCTTCCAGAAGCACAGTTGTGAGGTCAGGGACTGATGTTGGATGAGAAGGCCCGTCTCGCAGTCTCTGCTCTAATTCATCCCAAAGGTGTTCTATCAGGTTGAGGTCAGGACTCTGTGCAGGCCAGTCAAGTTCCTCCACCCCAAACTCGCTCATCCATGTCTTTATGGACCTTTCTTTGTGCACTGGTGCGCAGTCATGTGGAAACAAGAAGGGGCCACCCCCAAACTGTTCCCACATGTCCAAAATGTCTTGGTATGTGACGCCTTAAGAGTTCCCTTCACTGAAACGAAGGGACCAAGCCCAACCCCTGAAAAACAACTAGGCATAATCTCATCTCCACCAAATTATTTGGACCAGTGCACAAAGCAAGATCCATAAGGACATTGATGAGCAAGTTTGGGGTGGAGGAACTTGACTGGCCTACACAGAGTCCTGACCTCAACCCAATAGAACATATTTGGGATGAATTAGAGTGGAGACTGTGAGCCAGGCCTTCTCATCTAACATCAGTGCCTGACCTCACAAATGCTGTTCTGGAAGAATGGTCAAACACTCCCATAGACACACGCATAAACCTTGTGGACAGCCTTCCCAGAAGTGTTGAAGCTGTTATAGCTGCAAAGGGTGGGACAACTCAATATTGAACCCTATGGACCAAGACTGGCCATTAAAGTTAAATGTGTGTGTAAAGGCAGGTGTCCCAATAATCTTAACAATACAGTGTATATAAACACCTATAAAGTACAGAAGGGGTAGAGGACCCCTTTACTTTTTTTGTTTTAAAATCTTTTTTTTTAACCACACAAAAGTCACAATAACAATAAATACACAAGTGAGAAGAACATGTACCTCCAGGCATTTGCAAGCTGAGAATAGTTACGCTGTTCAAATAATACGTCCACTCCGTATTAATGCCATCATTAGATAACATCTGTTAGTATCTCTGCACATAGAAAACACACAGCTCTAGAAGGCAAATGTATCACAACTAAAAAGCCCCCCAGGGATTGCTTAGCTTCATGAGATGCCTCATCCAGGTACATGTTCTTAATACGTAATGTAAAAATAAATGGGGGATGTTTCTGCAGCCTTGTAATTTCCCTAAAGGGAGTTTTAAACACCAGAAACAACATTGTGAAGTATCTTGGGGAGAATGGGCTTCCTTTTTTGTTATTGAGCTGAAACTCCCAGGATTCCATAGTTCTAACAAGCAAAAAAAAAAGATAAATTGCCTTTTATTCTGCACTGTTAGCCTTTCTTATGCCTAGGGGTATATCCAACAATCGTGCTTAGTATGTATTATATAATGTGTCCTACAAGACTTCTCATAAAAAAAAATCCCCTGTCAGATGATAACTGTTAACATGTCTTCGGTATACCTATTCATTTTCTCAACCTAAATTTCTCTGCACAGTGTGGGCTATTTTAAGAAATGGATATAGTAGATAAAACCATTCCATGCATGTCTGTACACTCCAGTTTTAAAACCTTCAAATACATAATGAAATAAAAAATACTTATTTAAGGAAAACATCTTAATTGCAGTCCTAAAATAATAAATTAAAGATACTTAGGACTATGGTTGGATAGAGGGGGGCAAGTTCTGTTATTTAAAGGGAAAACTGCACTTTTGCTAAAAAACGATATAGTATTTAAATGTTATTAAAAATTACTGCTCTATTCCATCTTCAGTTTTCCATCCATCAAAAGCCTTTAAAAGCATTTTTAAAGCAAGGTGGCATATTAAATATCTTAAAAGAATTGTAACACACCTCTTTTTTAGGGGAAATGTAGCTGGATGTTTGGATTTCTCTTGCATCTTGCTACACCTCACTGGAGGGGATGTGCAGGACTGATCAGGGTTTTTACATCATTTTACTAAGCCCCTGCAGACAGAGCAATGTCCTGTAAATCTAAAGGGCTGTAGGTAGAGCTAGACTATTCACTGACAATCCAGCAGGAATTTTACTTTAGTTTAGGAGTTCCTAAACAGTGGTTCTACTTGGTGGATCAACAGTTGTTTTCAAAATGCTTTACTAGGTACTTCAAAAAAAAAAAAAAAATGAGATCCCAGACTAACTGTAATGGAAAACCTACATCACATATGAGATTTTATAATTTGACTATAGTTTAACCACTTAAGGACCAGAAGGATTTGCCCCCTTAATGACCATGCCATTTTGTGCGATACAGCACTGCGTCCCTTTAGCTGACAATTGCGCGGTCGTGCAAAGATGTACCCAAACAAAATTTACATCCTTTTTTCCCCACAAATAGAGCTTTATTTTGGTGGTATTTGATCACCTCTGCGGTTTTTTTTTTTTGCGCTATAAACAAACAAAGAGCAACAATTATGAAAAAAAAAAACTTCTTTTTTTTTTACTTTTTGCAATAATACATATAAAAAACAAAAATATAAAAAACAAATGTATTCATCAGTTTAGATATATATTCTTCTACATATTTTTGGTAAAAAAAAATACAATAGGTGTATATTGATTGGCTTGCACAAAAGTTATTGCGTCTACAAACTATGGGATAGATTTTTTTATTTCTACTGGTTATGGCAGCGATCTGCAATTTTTAGCAGGACTGCGACATTGTGGTGGACAAATCTGACCCCAAATGACACTTTTTGGGAACCAGTGACATTATTACATTGATCAGTGCTATAAAAATTCACTGATCAATGTAAAAATGACACTGGCAGGGAAGGGGTTAACACTAGAGGGCGATCAAGGGGTTAACTGTGTTCCATGGGTCTGTTCTAACTGTAGGGGGGATGGGCTGCCTGGGACATGACAGAGATCACTGTTCCTGATCACTGTGAACAGTAGATCTTTGTCATGTCTCCTGTCAGAATGGGGATCCGCCTTGTTTACAAAAGCAGATCCCCATTCCGCCTCCGCAGCTTGCAGCGAGCACAAGAGCACGCCAGCGGTGGTGCATGCCTGCCCGCAACTGCGCCTGCGCGAGCTGACATACAGTGAGGGTGTCATGGCTATGGAGTAATGTTTGTTTGTCAGCTTACCTCTCCATGTGTTCTGCTTAAGAGGTCAGCCACTCTCACCTGGCTGCTTAAGTAATCTCTCCTCAAAGCATGGCTCCACCCCAGCCCATGTCAGGGAATTCTATATTAACCTGTGCACTGCAAGCCAGCTCTGCTGATAAATATTGTGTGATTTTGTGTGCGACTTGCTGTGTTTTCTACATCTGATTCCAGTTACCGATCTTGGCTTGTTCTTGACTATCCTTACCTGCTTGTTTCCCTGACCTTTGGCTATCACCTGACTATCCTTCCTTGCTTGTTGCCCCGACCTTTGGCTAACTCCTGACTATCCTTTGTTGTCGCTGTCTGCTGCTTCCACTCTACCTCCCTGTAGTCTACCATGAGCGTGAGCTGGGAGGCCCTAGAGGTCACGACCTGGGGCCAGACTGCAGCTAAATCCATCCCCACCACTAGGGGCTTCTGGTGAACACTCACTGGCTCTTAGATTCTGCGCCCTGGGAAATCTCATGCTCTAGCTCCCAGTGTCATCCATGTAGGTACTACAGAGTGCCTGCTCTCCTGTATATCCTAGAGCTCCATCTGCAGCAGTCAGCCGTTGGGTTCACTACCTTGCGGTGCATCTGTTGCCTGGGCTCAGGTGACCTGACAGATGTGCAGGAGAGCCAACCTGCCGCAGTACAACTGTGGTGGGCAGTCATTAACTGGTTAAAGTGATTCTAAAGGCATTCTCTGCATTAAGGTAAACAACCTTCAGTATGCAGTAGCTCCCCTCAGCCTCCCCCCTAATACTTACCTGAGTCCAATCTCGATCCAGCTCTGTGCACGAGAGCAGCAGCTCTCTTGATTCTCTCCCTCCTTATAGGCTTAGACACATCAGTGGGGGCCATTGGCTTCTGCTGCTGTCAATCTCATCCAGTGAGGAGGAAGTGGGGGGTGGGGCCTGAGGAACATTCGGGATCGAGCCTGCATGAGTGCTTCCCTAGCAAGCTGCTTGCTATGGGGCACTCATCAGGATTGAGAAGCCAGGAGTGCCAGCGGGTGACCCTAGTAAAGAAGGATTGGAGTTTTTCTGCTTAAAACCTCTGGACAGAGCAGGTAACTATGACATTTTTTAAAAATGAGAACCTTTACAATAACTTTAACTTTAAAAATATAATTTAAAAAAATATATGAATATTGCTTTCTTGCAATATGCGAACAGTGAACATTTTATGCATTGTATATGCATAAAAGACTTATTTTCAGGCCTCCTTCTGTCCAGACCCAAAAGGTAATGTAGATCCCTCTCCTCAGCTCCTGCCTGGAGGCAGAGCCCCCAGCTCCAGGATCCCCTCCTAGGCCTCACAACAGCAACCTCAGGACTCCACCTTCAAACCAACTCCCTTGCTGGCCAGGCTCCATGATATTTAAGAGCTGACCCAGCCACCCTGCCAAGGCTTTCTGCCTGGGGATTGGTCAGATTCCCTCAAGTATGCAGATCAGGACCTCCTACCCTCCGCTCACTAACTTCCAGAAGCTTCTCCAAGCTTCTAGAACCAGGGGGATACCAGAGACCTGCCTTGTAGAGCCCTCCAGCCTAACCTGGAGTAACCCGACCCAATTACAGGCTTTATGTTTAGTTGTGTATTTAAAGGAAACCAGTACACATTATTCATGTAAAGCTAGTATTAATATTCAAATCTGCTATTGTGTTAGCTTCCCAAAAAAACATAAGGTCAGCACGCTTGAACAGCAAGGTGCAACAGTTTCAGCCAGCCAGGCTGTGTAGCCTTAGACTAGAAGACTGTTGACAGAAGGAATGAGAAGCATGATCACCCCATCAGTGTACTGCTGCACCTTCTTTTTTCAATCATCAGGCTTGGGTGTAAGTGACAAAACCATGTAGCTTGAGAGAGGAGTTCTCAGTACAGCCAGACCATGCATGTCTAGTGTGGTCAGTTGATAGGAAAGAAGAGGCATTAGCAGGGACACCAGGGATTTCATACAAAGGAAGCGATACAAAGAGAACAGGATAGTTTTTCATACAAGTACATGATACAGCAGGCACATATCAGTAATATGAAATGTTGGTTTTACATATTCTTTAACCTTGTCCCATTAAATTATCAACAGCAGGATAGAGAAGGGCATGATCAGCTTCATCCTAAGAATGAACCTTATTGCCATCTAAATGTACTTTTTTTTTTTTAACACAGACTGCTTTGCCTTTACCAGAATATTCATGTTATCTGTCTGATACAGAGGGAGAACATGTCTGCACATATGATTAAATAGCTATTACATCCAGTGTTTTGAAGCTTTCCATGCATCTTTACACACTCCATTCGGCTGGCAACCTATATTTTATGCATGTTGTTGCCCATGGCACGTTTGCCAATCCGAAGCCAATTTCAAAGTTTTGCTAGCACAATATGTCATATTAGATCATAGAAACAGTGATATAGAAATGTTACCCAACAGTGGGAGAGATAACACGAGTAACATCTGAATTTTAATAAATGAATGTATGATTGCCTCGCGGTATTGGGATCTGGTAGAAGATATATTGATTTGCCTTTAGCTTTAGGGCATCCTAGCAGTGAGACACACTCAGGAATATTAAGACAGAAGATGAGTGTTTTATAATAATGGGCTGATGTGTGGGAGGCGGCAGTATTTTGTGCTGGAGTGTAGGCGTTTGGAAAAACGCAGTCCCTTCGTTCTGCTTTCACTGCGCTAGAGTTCAATGGGGAATGAATGTGATGTGCAGAAATTCAATGATGTGAAACAGTGATTATAGGTTTACGGCAAAAAGTAATCCTCCCTATACCTTAATTTTACACACACCATCAATTTTATTTTTTTTCTCTTCTTTAAAAACAGTAGTGAAATTACAAGCAATGGCTCTGTTTAGGTGAGTTTTAGATTGCAATGCTCAGCCGTCTGGAAGTAAGGTGTGACAATGACTCCCATAGCTTTCATGGGAGTTGACAGTAGAATAGGAAAAATATCTCATTGCCAGGCTTTATTTTGTAAAATCTACTGTTTTGCATTTAGGTTCTAATGATTCTTTGTAATTCAGCTGGCATTTAAACTATGTGGCTGAGCAATGTTTTCTTTTGTGGCATTTTGTCTCCTATGCTGTTAGAGGTTATTGTATATTAAATATTAAAGTAGAACAAAATTCTAACTGCATTTGGTTTGCTAAAGTACTGTGCACTATAAACAATTTATGCATTTGTTTCCATGTAAAAAATACTATGTTTATATCTTTATTTGTCTCAGTGCTGCTGATCTCCTCCAGCTGTTTTGTAGCCGCTGCCTGTCAACATGCTTTTGCTCCAGCAGTGACTGCAATATCATTACTTAGGACAGGTTTGACAACAGCAGAACATATCTATGTAATGATTATTGGCCAGCCACTTAGTATCACTAATGCCCAGGCATCTGGGGCACTTGCACCACATCTGCTGTTCAGTGCGCCAGGTCCTGAGGCTGAAAGCCACCTCCCATATAATTTAATTTCCTTTTTACTGTGCACAGTGTGCAGCATGCACTGGTACCCCCTGCCCACCATATTTGGTTGCGGGCATTCAGGCAATATTTCCATGTGGTGCTTCTCTCCCCAAGGCCATCCATATGTATTTCTCCAGGAGGAGCACCCAGTAGATGTACACTTTCAACAGCCTTGAAATGAGAGCTGGAGACTTAAAGCTGAATTCCAGGAATTCAGCTCCTTTGTAAAAGGAGAAGGCACACTATGGGGTTGATTTACTAAAACCGGAAAAGTGCAAAATCTGGTGCAGCTATGTATGGTAGCCAACCGGCTTCTAACTCTTCCAGCTTGTTCAATATGGCTTTGACAAAAAAAAAAGCGGCACCGGCTTTTGCAATCTTCAGTTTTAGTAAATCAACCCCTGTTAGTTAAGTCTAAGGAGGTACATGATCCTTCAAGTCCCAGCATCTTCAACAGTAGAGTTGCTGCAGCTGCTGAGCCCACCCCTCCCCCCTTCTGCCCAATCACAGAATTCTTTGAATTAGGTAAACTCATTTACAAAATACAAAGGCTTCTCTGAATGGGCAGCAGAGGAGAATGGCTGCTCTGTGTGCATCTCTCCTGGGTTTTTACTAACAGAAGCTAGACAGTACTAGGAGAATGCTGAACACCTTGGCACTGCTTAAGGTACAAGAGGGATGAAAGGTGGTCTCAACTCTGGGGCTCCTCCTGATAAGCCATGCCTCTAATGCATTTCACCCCCCCCCCCATATTTACAAAGAAGCTAGATAGGGTTTTGTCATTTAGTGGTGGTAGTACTACCTCCATTAAAACTGTTTGTGAACAAAAAAAGTCACTTTTAAAGAATGGCATGGTACTACTCCTTAATTTCACATGCAGGTTTAAGGCACCCCCTAAGCAAATTATTTAGTTAGTATGGTACTATATTTGTGTATTTTTAATGTTGCCCTTCAAGCTACATGCTACATTAAAACACCCTTTCTCCAGTGAACAGTATTTTTAACTTATTTTTGTTTTATTGGTACATGTCCCCAATGGTGATGCCCAGCGACTCATGTCTTTTAATAAACTAGCCTGTAAATTAGTCTTTAAAAGGGCCAGGAAAAAATAACAATAGACTTCAACGGGGTTCAATATTATGATGGGGGTTCTGAAACTTCAGGTTCTTCAAATGTGCAGTGAACCAAACTTTTGCTCATGACTGGCTTAAAATGGTTAAGATTAGGCCCTTCCCCTTTTTGATGCTAACTCAGTCACCTGTCATTCAACAGGCAAATGCCAGAGGCTCTACTGCTCACTGAGGTTTAAAAGATAACTATTCTTTCCCATAAGTATCCTTTATATTAACATCTCTCCAATGTTTTATATTTACTTGTCCACACTTATGCCAGACCCATGCTGTGCAGCCCATGGGGAGCTGCAAACTATCCAGCCAATCCCTTCTACTTCTCATGCATGGAAAACATCCAATTCATCCCTCTAGATAGGTTTTCTACTATGCATGCTAATACTAGATAGCCTACCTTTCGGAATGTATGAGATTTTTCTGTGTATGCACAGAGCAAGGGGCTGAATATAAGAATTTGCAGCAGCAATTGTTTGTCCCCCATGAGCTGCGCAATGCTGATTTCACAGGAGTGTAGATGGGTGGGTATAGACCCTCCTCAGTACCGATCCCCACCTAGCTCAACCCTTTAGTACAGACCCTCCCACAAAGCCCCTTCACAGGACAGACATTTCAATACAAGCCACCCCTGACAACAGACCCCATCCCCACCCACCAGTACAGATTCCTTCCCCCCTTAAACTCCCCCACCAGATGCAATGTAGACCTCACATGTAGCAGATTTGGAAAGCCCTCCTTTTGGCTGTGCTAAGTGATAGAAGCCTCCCTTGGCTTTGCATATGAATAGGAAGCAGTCCAGTCATATGCAAATCCCTCAGTCACCTTATTTATATGTCAGCATATGGTGACTCGTTCATATGCAAATCATATATTTAACTGTATATGAAGGAGGTGTGGGCACACTGTAGCCAGGGCAAAGCCTTTGCAGAGATTTTGCTGAACAAAGCCTCTGGATCTCCGGACAACACTGAAAGTGTAGGACAGTCCCTCACAATCTGGGGACTGCTTGGAAGTGTGCTTTAACCCTTTATATGCAGCAGCAGCAGCATATACAGTGATTCATCCATATACAAATTCCATGCCAAATTGCATATGAATGCAGTGGGCACATTGTAGCAGGGGCAGATCCTTTGCACATTAAAACTACACTGAAAATGCAGGACAGCCCTCACAATCTGGGACTGTTGGGAGGTATGCTTGAATCCTTTAACTGTCACTGATGTATGTTAAAGGTCATAGGAGCAGTATATCTCACAAGCTGACTGTCGGCTTTTAGATGAAAGCAGCCAGTCTAAAATTAAAGTTACACCCAAGCACCTACATATGCACACATTCACCTGTAAATGCATACGTTGGGGCATCTACGTACGAAAACATTTGTGCTACATATGTTATATATTGCCACATATGCTGGAATGGGAGCAATAATTCCAGGCTCAATATTAACAGTTACAGTAACTCTAAACTGATGACCTGTATAAGCTTTTAAAGCGCCAGCGCACCTATGGAAACTTTAGGCTACTGAAGTTTCTCGCTGTTTCATTGTCACATGCAGTTATAAGACTTGACATGTTGGGTATCTATTTACTTGGCACAACCTCATCTTTTATATGTTACTGAAAAAAAATAGATATTATATTGCAATGTTGCCCTAAAATTCAGTTCAGTGTTTTTTATTTTTGTGCTTGATAAACAGTTGCCCTAATATTGTATGACATTAAAAATGTCTATTAATATTGTATTCTCTAGGATCTCTGCTTTACTTCTGTGTGTCTTCAGATCTAGAGATTACTAGCAGGTCTATGGCCCTGGGGAGACCAACTATTCCTCTTGCTTTTAGAATGCTTGCATTAACCCCTCATTGCCTCAGTCAACGATTTGGAATAGTATTTCTACTTTTAATAATGAAAATTTAAAATGAGAATAAGAATTAAATAAAAAAATGAAGAAAAAAAGTTTAAAAAAGGTTTAAAAAATAGCATACAAGTTATCATTTTAGTTACTTGTTGGTAGGATTCTGCTTCAGATTTAACCCTGAAACAGCATGCAAGCCTGACTGATTGTTCAGTGTGGATGATCTGAAGCGCTCTAGACATCTGTCAGACAGGGCATGTCTGCAAAAGTCAGATCACAGCACAATAATTGAGTGAATGGTTGATGAGTTGGAAGTTTGTTTGCTCATTCATGGTCAGACTAGGACAACTTATGAAGATGTTTACTAGCAAGCTTCAATAGTTCACTGAAATGTGCATACATGATCGCTCTTTAAATCTGAAACTAGTGATAAAAATTACTATATAGTGTCCTAATATATGGATGTAAAGTTGTATACATGCCTGTTTAGTGCAAAACATATGATTACCTTTCCCCAGTATATGGGTTCTTTAAAACAAACTTTAAGATTACTGTTCAAGGTAACAACAAAAAAAAAATGATGCCTACCTGGGGTTTTGATAGTCCTCAGATCATGTTATCTTCTCAAAGGGAACTCCCCAATTTTGATCAGTGATGAGCCAAACATTCATGGGTTCAGTTCGGGGTTTGTTTATTGAAAATGCCTAAAGTTTGGGTGCTGAATCCAAACCTCATTGAAATCAATAGCAACCACATTTTAAAAATCAGTTCCAGCCATTTTCTAGTCTAATATGATGGGGATTGTCAAACAAATGGCACATGGCACTCCAGTTGGCGGGGGGGGGGGGGGGTTAGTAATGCTTAAAGAGGAGCTTCAGTCATTTCTTTTAAAAAAAAAATGTGGCTACTGACAGTTTCTTCACCGGTCTTCAGGGTAAAGGCGCCAGCATGTTAACTGTGGGCAAGCAGCTGTGACTCCTCACAGCTGGCTGCCCACTGCACATACGTGAGCCATGTTGCACATTGTGAATGATCCCGCAGCATTCTGGGACCTGTCCCAGAAGTCTGTGGGCACGGAGAGGGGAGGAAAGTTCCACTCGGATTGCCTAAGTGATCCGAGTGGAAGTGGGAGCGAGTACCTGTCAAAACTAGGTGCCGTATTCCCCCCCCACCACCCCCAAAAAAAGTGTTCCAAATGTGACAGAGGAGGAGGAAGAGCGGAACTTCCCCTTTTGAGTGAAAATAGAAGAAAGAAAGCTTAATAAAGAAAACAAAGGCAGCCATTACATCTAAGGATTGGCAAGCTGCAATATAATACATGTTCATTTTTGGGTTTAATGCTGCACATCTTTGCAAAAACCCTGGGGGCCAACATCTGGTTAGTTCTCTTTTATTGATGAAAATTGCAGTGAAATGCATTTTTTTCGGTCTTTTTCCCTGTTCTTTATGACTGCATAACAACGTCAATGTACACATACCCTTAGTGATGTAGCAGTAGAAACCTAAGAAGTCATTTACTTCAGTCAGCTACCCACAGAAATTGAAAACTCCAATATGCACACTGCTAGAGAGAATATACAAAGATTCTGCTAAATGAAGTTCTGCTTTAAACCTCCTTGAGAAATAAATCTTGTTCTACAGTAGGTTTTAGTGTTCTGCTCTCCAGGCTTGGTAGGACAATAGTTCTGACTAAACAAAAGTTGCCAATGAAAAGCTTGAAATCATTTCATTCATTTTTGCTCAAGACAGCATGATAGAAAATTTCTGACACGGCATGTACAATGATGGCCTAAAAATGAAGGATGGGGCTGAAAAGAAGGAAGAATTATGCTTTTGAGTTAAACCATGGGGGACTTCTGGAATATTTACTGGCGTATTGGCTCATTGCTTAATCAGATGGCAGAAAGATTTTCACAGTGTGAATTCTTTTATCCTAATTTAAATGACTATTAACCCACAGTAAACTATATTCTCAAAGTTTTTTTTCTTTTAGGTGATTGACATGCTTAGTCATTTCACAGCTCCTTAACTTTTTTTTTTATGCTTCATTATTTTTTAGATCGCATCTTACAAAAGAGCAGGATCAGGTCATTGCCCCAAAGATGAAATATTTTATTAATCTCATCTTTAGGGTATGTTTGGAGTCACAGCATTGTGTTTAGCACAAATGTTACACAAAGAGTTTTCTTTATTTTCCTTTTTTTCCTAATAGCTATCAATTTTTTAACAGTACGGTGCAATATTTATCTTCACTGTCCACCATGTGAAAGTCATTACAGAGGACAGATTTAGGTTATGTTGTCCCACAGGGTAATGAAAAATAATATCAATTGGTCTAACATTTAAATAATGTATTTCCAGCAACCCTAAGGAAGATTCTTTAGCGGTTATGGATTTGTATTATAATCTTAGGCTTGGACTTGGATTTAATAAAAATGTAATATTAAAAATGGCTACAGCATTCACCTGGTAATTTGACACAAATGACATTTGCAGATGACTCTTAAATATCTCTGCTATTAAATCAATGTGTCAAAAGACACAGGATGTGGGGAGATTTTCTTGTGGCAAAAAAGGTAAAATAGACCCTTTAATAAATCTTCAGACTATTTACCATATTATAAAATAGGAATGACATTTACAGATGTCTCCCTTCTATTTATATCTGCTTTTGTGAATATTTATTGGAAGAATACATCCCAAAGGCTTGGTAGGCGCTGTTAGGTTATACATCATGTTGGGTATTTTAGTTTTCAAGTCTTTTTTGACATTTTCCCATAGTTTTAGAAGGAAGCATACACAAGAATTCTCTCTCTGACACACAGCACAACATAAATCATCTGAGATAAAATCATGGTGTGTACAAAAATCTATCCATACAACATGATGCATAAGCACTCACGCAAGAGTAAATAAAATAAGAAAATGGAACAAATGTGGCTATTATTACATTCAAGAAGGGGACTTGTATTTTCCCATTGTTTTATGCAAGACTTATTGAAAAATGCTTATAAGCCTGGAATGCCCTGAAGAAGTAGAATGTGCTTAGTACTATTTTGCTGAAGTTAATGACTGCACAGTTGGGTCTTTCCTCTAGTGGGGCCAGCAGAGGATAACACAATCATTTCCCAGGGCTGTTCTAGAAGATGAATAACATCGAGGTTTATGGCTTAACACTGCCAAGAAGAAGTACAAAACACAGCAAGCAAGATAGTATAGAAAAACTCCACTGCATCAAAGGAAACATGTACATACAAAAATAAATAGTCTTCCACTGCTAACAAGTCCATTTGAAAATCTTAATTGGCCAACTGTCATATTGATCCTAGGGATTCTAAATTTTTTTGTGTCATTGACCACAGAACGGGTATGAAGATTCATGGATTCGGTGACTCAGATTGTAGTAAAGCCATTGACAACTAAGTAACTAACATTGTCAGAAGAAGAACAGCAGTGGGGGCCTCTGTATTTCTATCACTACATGTTTCCTTTAACCCTTCCACTGCCAGAGCCATTTTTTTTTTTTGCACACATATTTAAAAAATCATTTTAGGCCCGAAGATTACCTAAAACCCACAAACATTATATATTTTCTGAAAACAGACACCCTAGAAAATAAAATAGTGGTTGTTGTAATTTTTCATGTCATGTCAGCTGATATTACCACAAAGGTCTAGGAAACACTAAGTTTCAGTAAAAAACACACTAATGTGAATTTTAGGGCAAACAGGTGCAATACATCATCCACATTTTTTGTAAAATATAAAAGATGAGTAAATAGGTACCCAACCCGTCAAACCTTAAATTTGTCTGTGGCCATGAAATTGAGACAAGCTTCAGTATCCTATATTTTCTATAGGCGACGCTTTAAAAGCCCCCTATAGGTCATCAATTTAGCGTTATAGAGGGGGTTTTGTGCTAGAATGATTGCTCACACTCAGGCCCGTTGCCACAGGACAGGCAAAACAAGCAATTGCTTGGGGCCCTGAGCTGGCCTGGGGCCCCAGTCGTGCCACTGGCCGCCGCTTCCTATAAGCTGCAGCCTGTAGCGTGGCCAAGCTCCTCTTCCTTCCTCCTGCAGTCCGCTCGGTACGCGCTAGGGAGGGGGATTAAAAAGAACACGGGGAGGGGGAGTAGTAAGGGGGGAGGTAGTCATCAAGACCCATTTAGTAATAAATATATGGTAGCTTGCTGACCATAATAAAAACAATTACCATAGCTTTCTTTCCATTTTTTTCTTTCTTTACCATCCCATTTCCATCTTATTGCTTCTTTTTTAAATCAGGTAATATTTAGCTTTTTGCAAAAATTTACAAAGCAGAGAAAAGTTAGTATGTGTGCGTGTGTTTTAAGTATGTTGGATTTAGTTATTGTGCACTTTTTCAATGTATATTTGATTTTATGGTACAGTGGTGTTTTTTTGCAAATGTTCAATTGTTGAAAATGTTCAAATTTTATGCACATTATATGCAACAGCAGTATTTGCAATGTAAACCTTTTTTATTTATATAAAGTGTTGGTGAACTTAAACTGTATTGCTATGCTGTGATTCCTGTAGGCTTTGCGTGCATGCGTGCGCGGGGGGGTTGGGGGGCCTCCATGTCCATTTTGCTTGGGGCCCCCAAATTCCTTCAAACGGCCCTGCTCACACTCCATTATGCGTGGTGTTATGTAACATGTGCATTGCAATCACACACATGTGCCTTTGGACGTGTGCGTTTACATTGATACGTGCATATACAATATGTGGGGGCCTCAAAAAAAATTGGGGGGGGGGGGGGATTTTATGTGTTTGGGTGCAACTTTATTTTGTTGCAAAAAAAATTTTGTTTTGCTCAATTTTTCTTTTTATCACATAGGGGACAAAAAGTCCCCTACGTGATGATCCTTAATTGACATGTTCTCTTTAACCACTTGATGACTGCCTCACGCCGATGTACATCGGCAAGGTGGCACGGACAGGCAAAATCACGTACATATACGTGATTTGCCTTCCGCGGGTGGGGGGTCCGATCGGACCCCCCCCCGGTGCCCGAGGCGGTCGTCTTTTGTCCCACGGCGATCGAAGGTGAGGGGGAGGCCATCCGTTCGTGGCCCCCCCCTCGTGATTGCCGCCGGCCAATCGAATCATTCCTTTGCTGCTGTATGCTAAACAGCAGCAAAGGAAATGATGTCATCTCTCCTCGGCTCGGTAATTTCCATTCCAGCCCGAGGAGAGAAGACAGGTATGTGAGTGCACCAACACTACACAACACAGTAGAACATGTCAGGCACACAAAACACCCCGATCCCCCCCCCCGATCGCCCCCCGATCCCCCCCCAATCACCCCCCCCTGTCACAAACTGACACCAGCAGTTTTTTTTTTTTCTGATTACTGCATTGGTGTCAGTTTGTGACAGTTACAGTGTTGGGACAGTGAGTATTAGCCCCCTTTAGGTCTAGGATACCCCCCTAACCCCCCCTAATAAAGTTTTAACCCCTTGATCACCCCATGTCACCAGTGTTGCTAAGCGATCATTTTTCTGATCGCTGTATTAGTGTCGCTGGTGACGCTAGTTAGGGACCTAAATATTTAGGTTTGCCGTCAGCGTTTTATAGCGTCAGGGACCCCCATATACTACCGAATAAATGTTTTAACCCCTTGATGGCCCCCTAGTTAACCCTTTCACCACTGATCACCGTATAACTGTTATGGGTGATGCTGGTTAGTTTGTTTATTTTTTATAGTGTCAGGGCACCCGCCGTTTATTACCGAATAAAGGTTTAGCCCCCTGATCGCCCGGCGGTGATATGCGTCGCCCCAGGCAGCGTCAGATTAGCGCCAGTACCGCTAACACCCACTCACGCAGCATACGCCTCCCTTAGTGGTATAGTATCTGAACGGATCAATATCTGATCCGATCAGATTTATACTAGCGTCCCCAGCAGTTTAGGGTTCCCAAAAATGCAGTGTTAGCGGGATCAGCCCAGATACCTGCTAGCACCTGCATTTTGCCCCTCCGCCCAGCCCTGCCCAGCCCACCCAAGTGCAGTATCAATCGATCACTGTCACTTACAAAACACTAAACGCATAACTGCAGCATTCGCAGAGTCAGGCCTGATCCCTGCGATCGCTAACAGTTTTTTTGATAGCATTTTGGTGAACTGGCAAGCACCAGCCCCAGGCAGCGTCAGGTTAGCGCCAGTAGCGCTAACACCCACGCACGCACCGTACAGCTCCCTTAGTGGTATAGTATCTGAACGGATCAATATCTGATCCGATCAGATCTATACTAGCGTCCCCAGCAGTTTAGGGTTCCCAAAAACGCAGTGTTAGCGGGATCAGCCCAGATACCTGCTAGCACCTGCATTTTGCCCCTCCGCCCAGCCCAGCCCACCCAAGTGCAGTATCGATCGATCACTGTCACTTACAAAACACTTAACGCATAACTGCAGCGTTCGCAGAGTCAGGCCTGATCCCTGCGATCGCTTACAGTTTTTTTTGTAGCTTTTTATTGAACTGGCAAGCGCCAGCGGCCTAGTACACCCCGGTCGTAGTCAAACCAGCACTGCAGTAACACTTGGTGACGTGGCGAGTCCCATAAGTGCAGTTCAAGCTGGTGAGGTGGCAAGCACAAGTAGTGTCCCGCTGCCACCAAGAAGACAAACACAGGCCCGTCGTGCCCATAATGCCCTTCCTGCTGCATTCGCCAATCCTAATTGGGAACCCACCGCTTCTGCAGCGCCCGTACTTCCCCCATTCACATCCCCAACCAAATCTGCAGCAAGCGCGGATATAGGCGTGACACCTGCTATTATTGTCCCTCCTGTCCTGACAATCCTGGTCTTTGCATTGGTGAATGTTTTGAACGCTACCATTCATTAGTTGAGTATTAGCGTAGGGTACAGCATTCCACAGACTAGGCACACTTTCACAGGGTCTCCCAAGATGCCATCGCATTTTGAGAGACCCGAACCTGGAACCGGTTACCGTTATAAAAGTTAGTTACAAAAAAAGTGTAAAAAAAAAAAAAATATATAAAATAAAAAAAATAGTTGTCGTTTCATTGTTCTCTCTCTCTCTATTCTCTCTCTCTCTATTGTTCTGCTCTTTTTTACTGTATTCTATTCTGCAATGTTTTATTGTTATTATGTTTTATCATGTTTGCTTTTCAGGTATGCAATTTTTTATACTTTACCGTTTACTGTGCTTTATTGTTAACCATTTTTTTGTCTTCAGGTACGCCATTCACGACTTTGAATGGTTATACCAGAATGATGCCTGCAGGTTTAGGTATCACCTTGGTATCATTCTTTTCAGCCAGCGGTCGGCTTTCATGTAAAAGCAATCCTAGTGGCTAATTAGCCTCTAGACTGCTTTTACAAGCCGTGGGAGGGAATGCCCCCCCCCACTGTCTTCCTTGTTTTTCTCTGGCTCTCCTGTCTCAACAGGGAACCTGAGAATGCAGCCGGTGATTCAGCCAGCTGACCATAGAGCTGATCAGAGACCAGAGTGGCTCCAAAAATCTCTATGGCCTAAGAAACCGGAAGCTACGAGCATTTTATGACTTAGATTTTGCCGGATGTAAATAGCACCATTGGGAAATTGGGGAAGCATTTTATCACACCGATCTTGGTGTCGTCAGATGCTTTGAGGGCAGAGGAGAGATCTAGGGTCTAATAGACCCCAATTTTTTCAAAAAAGAGTACCTGTCACTACCTATTGCTATCATAGGGGATATTTACATTCCCCGAGATAACAATAAAAATGATTAAAAAAAAAAAATGAAAGGAACAGTTTAAAAATAAGATAAAAAAGCAAAAAAAAATAAAGAAAAAAAAAAAAAAAAAAAAAAAAAGCACCCCTGTCGCCCCCTGCTCTCGCGCTAAGGCGAACGCAAGCGGCTGTCTGTCGTCAAATGTAAACAGCAATTGCACCATGCATGTGAGGTATCGCCGCGAAGGTCAGATCGAGGGCAGTAATTTTTGCAGTAGACATCCTCTGTAAATCTAAAGTGGTAACCTGTAAAGGCTTTTAAAGGCTTTTAAAAATGTATTTATTTTGTTGCCATTGCACGTTTGTGCGCAATTTTAAAGCATGTCATGTTTGGTATCCATGTACTCGGCCTAAGATCATCTTTTTTTATTTCATCAAACATTTGGGCAATATAGTGTGTTTTAGTGCATTAAAATTTAAAAAAGTGTGTTTTTTCCCCAAAAAATGCGTTTGAAAAATCGCTGCGCAAATACTGTGTGAAAAAAAAAAATGAAACACCCACCATTTTAATCTGTAGGGCATTTGCTTTAAAAAAATATATAATGTTTGGGGGTTCAAAGTAATTTTTTTGCAAAAAAAAAAATAACTTTTTCATGTAAACAATGAGTGTCAGAAAGGGCTTTGTCTTCAAGTGGTTAGAAGAGTGAGTGATGTGTGACATAAGCTTCTAAATGTTGTGCATAAAATGCCAGGACAGTTCAAACCCCCCCCAAATGACCCCATTTTGGAAAGTAGACACCCCAAGCTATTTGCTGAGAGGCATGTCGAGTCCATGGAATATTTTATATTGCGACACAAGTTGCGGGAAAGAGACACATTTTTTTTTTTTTTTTGCACAAAGTTGTCACTAAATGATATATTGCTCAAACATGCCATGGGAATATGTGAAATTACACCCCAAAATACATTCTGCTGCTTCTCCTAAGTACGGGGATACCACATGTGTGAGACTTTTTGGGAGCCTAGCCGCGTACGGGACCCCGAAAACCAAGCACCGCCTTCAGGCTTTCTAAGGGCGTGAATTTTTGATTTCACTCTTCACTGCCTATCACAGTTTTGGAGGCCATGGAAAGCCCAGGTGGCACAACCCCCCCCCAAATGACCCCATTTTGGAAAGTAGACACCCAAAGCTATTTGCTGAGAGGTATAGTGAGTATTTTGCAGACCTCACTTTTTGTCACAAAGTTTTGAAAATTGAAAAAAGAAAAAAAAAATGTTTTTTCTTGTCTTTCTTCATTTTCAAAAACAAATGAGAGCTGCAAAATACTCACCATGCCTCTCAGCAAATAGCTTGGGGTGTATACTTTCCAAAATGGGGTCATTTGGGGGGGTTTTGTGCCACCTGGGCATTCCATGGCCTCCGAAACTGTGATAGGCAGTGAAGAGTGAAATCAAAAATTTTCACCCTTAGAAATCCTGAAGGCGGTGATTGGATTTCGGGGCCCCGTACGTGGCTAGGCTCCCAAAAAGTCCCACACATGTGGTATCCCCATACTCAGGAGAAGCAGCTAAATGTATTTTGGGCTGCAATTCCACATATGCCCATGGCCTGTGTGAGCAATATATCATTTAGTGACAACTTTGTGCAAAAAAAAAAAAAAAAAAAAGTGTCACTTTCCCGCAACTTGTGTCAAAATATAAAATATTCCATGGACTCAATATGCCTCTCAGCAAATAGCTTGGGGTGTCTACTTTCCAAAATGGGGTCATTTGGGGGGTTTTGTGCCACCTGGGCATTCCATGGCCTCCGAAACTGTGATAGGCAGTGAAGAGTGAAATCAAAAATTTACACCCTTAGAAATCCTGAAGGCGGTGCTTGGTTTTCGGGGCCCCGTACGCGGCTAAGCTCCCAAAAAGTCCCACACATGTAGTATCCCTATACTCAGGAGAAGCAGCTGAATGTATTTTGGGGTGCAATTCCACATAGGCCCATGGCCTGTGTGAGCAATATATCATTTAGTGACAACTTTTTGTAAATATTTTTTTTGTCATTATTCAATCACTTGGGACAAAAAAAATAAATATTCAATGGGTTCAACATGCCTCTCAGCAATTTCCTTGGGGTGTCTACTTTACAAAATGGGGTCATTTGGGGGGGTTTTGTACTGCCCTGCCATTTTAGCACCTCAAGAAATGACATAGGCAGTCATAAACTAAAAGCTGTGTAAATTACAGAAAATGTACCCTAGTTTGTAGACGCTATAACTTTTGCGCAAACCAATAAATATACGCTTATTGACATTTTTTTTACCAAAGACATGTGGCCGAATACATTTTGGCCTAAATGTATGACTAAAATTTAGTTTATTGGATTTTTTTTATAACAAAAAGTAGAAAATATCATTTTTTTTCAAAATTTTCGGTCTTTTTCCGTTTATAGCGCAAAAAATAAAAACTGCAAATACCATCAAAAGAAAGCTCTATTTGTGGGAAGAAAAGGACGCAAATTTCGTTTGGGTACAGCATTGCATGACCGCGCAATTAGCAGTTAAAGCAACGCAGTGCCAAATTGGAAAAAGACCTCTGGTCCTTAGGCAGCATAATGGTCCGGGGCTCAAGTGGTTAATGTGAAATGCAGGGTCCAAAAGATCCACTCTTGGCTCCACTGAATGTATTGCAATGCATATCGCATTGCAATACATTCCTTCCCGGCTATGCTAGCCAGGGACACTGGGAGGCTGACCCGGAAGTGACATCATACAAGTCACTTGTTAAAGGGGGCTTCCAAAGTCCGATAAGCCCCCTGCCTGTAGACCCCCACAACCACAGCCCAGGTTTGTGGGGAAGTGGCCCCCGCCCCAAAGCAGCCCCCATGCTGAGGGCATGTGGCCTGGTATTGTTCAGGAGGGGGGATGAGTGAGCATCGCCCCCCCTTTCCTGACTTGCCGAGCTGCATGCTCAGTTAAGGGTCTGGTATGGATTTTGGGGGGGACCCCACGCCATTTTTATTTTTACATTTTGCCATGGGACTCCCCTTAAAATCCATACCAGACCCGAAGGGCCTGATATGGATTGGGGGGGACCCCACACCATTTTTGTTAACCTTTTTGTATTGCCGGGAATTTAAATGTAATTTTTTTTCTTTTATAAATGTCATTGTGTCTACAGATCTAGAGATTACTAGCAGGTCTATGGCCCCGGGGAGACCAACTATTCCCCTTGCTTTTAGAATGCTTGCATTAACCCCTCATTGCATCAGTCAGCGATTTGGAATAGTATTTCTACTTTTAATAATAAAATTTTAAAATGATAATAAGAATTAAGTAAAAAAATTAAGAAAAAATTGTTTAAAAAAAGGTTTAAAAAATAGCATACAAGTTATCATTTTAGTTACTTGTTGGTAGGATTCTGCTTCAGATTTAACCCTGAAACAGCATGCAAGCCTGACTGATTGTTCAGTGTGGATGATCTGAAGCGCTCTAGACATCTGTCAGACAGGGCATGTCTGCAAAAGTCAGATCACAGCACAATATTCGAGTGAATGGTTGATGAGTCGAGTTGGAAGTTTGTTTGCTCATTCATGGTCAGACTAGGACAACTTATGAAGATGTTTACTAGCAAGCTTCAATCGTTCACTGAAATGTGCATACATGATCGCCCTTTAAATCTGAAACTAGTGATAAAAATTACTATATAGTGACCTAATATATGGATGTAAAGTTGTATACATGCCTGTTTAGTGCAAAACATATGATTACCTTTCCCCAGTATATGGGTTCTTTAAAAACAAACTTTAAGATTATTGTTCAAGTTAACAAAAAAAAATTATGCCTGCTAGTGCTTTTGATAGTCCTCAGATCATGTTATCTTCTCAAAGGGAACTCCCCAATTATGATCAGTGATGAGCCAAACATTCATGGGTTCAGTTCGGGGTAGGTGTATTGAATATGCCTAAAGTTTGGGTGCTGAATCCAAACCTCATTGAAATCAATGGCAGCCACATTTTAAAAATCAGTTCCAGCCATTTTCTAGTCTAATATGATGGGGATTGTCAAACAAATGGCACTCTATTTGGTGGTGGCGGGGGGGGGGGGGGGGGGGGGTAGTAATGCTTGAAGAGGAGCTTCAGTCATTTCTTTAAAAAAAAAATTGTGGCTACTGACTTTTAATAAACAGACACTCACCTGTTTAGGGATCCAGCGTGGTTCTCACCGGAACCGGTTTCTTCACTGGTCTTCAGGGTAAAGGCGCCAGCATGTTAACTGTGGGCAAGCAGCTGTGACTCTTTGTGGCTTCACAGCTGGCTGCCCACTGCACATGTGCAAGCCATATTGCACTTTGTGAATGACCCTGCAGCCTTCTGGGACCAGTGACCTGTCCCAGAAGTCTGTGGGCAGGGAGAGGGGAAGAAAGTTCCACTTGGATTGCCTAAGTGATCCGAGTGGAAGTGGGAGCGAGTACCTGTCAAAACTAGGTGCCCCCCCCCCCCCCCCAAAAAAAAAAAGTTTCCAAATGTGTGGTAGAGGAGGAGAAAGAGCGGAACTTCCCCTTTTGAGTGAAAATAGAAGAAAGAAAGCTTAATAAAGAAAACAAAGGCAGCCATCACATCTAAGGATCGGGTTTAATACTGCACATCTTTTCAAAAACCCTGGGGGTCAACAGCTGTTTAGTTCTCTTTTATAGATGAAAATTGCAGTGAAATGCATTTTTTTCGGTCTTCCTCCCTTTTCTTTATGACTGCATAACTACGTCAATGTACACATACCCTTAGTGATGTAGCAGTAGAAACCTAAGAAGTCATTTACTTCAGTCAGCTACCCACAGAAATTGAAAACCCCCGCCCCCGCCCCAGAGCAGCCCCTATGCTGAGGGCATGTGGCCTGGTATGGTTCAGGAGGGGGGATGAGTGAGCATCGTCCCCCCTTCCTGACTTGCCGAGCTGCATGCTCAGTTAGGGGGCTGGTATGGATTTTGGGGGGGACCCCACGCCATTTTTATTTTTACATTTTGCCATGGGGCTCCCCTTAAAATCCATACCAGATCCGAAGGGCCTGATATGGATTGGGGGGGACCCCCACATCATTTTTGTTAACCTTTCTGTATTACCGGCAATTTAAATGTCATTTTTTTTTCTTTTATAAATGTCATTGTTGCAGCAGGTTCTATATACAGTACAGATGCGCCAGGCACTATAATTAAAGGAATTTTGTATTTTTATTGTTTCACGTTAAGCATAATTAAAATCATTGCTCCTGTAAAAACATTTTTTTGCATTGATATATGTCCCCCAGGGCAGTACCCAGGCCCCCATACCCTTTTTATGGCCAATAACTTGCATATAAGCCTTCAAAATGGGTACTGATTTTTCAAATTCGGGTCCCATAGACTTTAATAGGGTTTGGGTCGAAACTTTTACAATTGAGAGTTCTGGTGCAAATTGAACTGGGGGTCTTCAGCCCAACTCTAGTCCCCATTTTTAAGGCTTATTTGCGAGTTATTGGCCATAAAAAGGCTATGGGGGCCCTAAAACTGCCCTGAGGAACATGTATCAATGCTCGATGCAAAGAAAATAAAAAATGAAATATGGTTTTTAAATGAGGAGTGATTTTAATTATGCTTAAAGTGAAACAATAAAAATGAAAATTTCCTTTAAATATAGTGCCGGGGGGGGGTCCCTCAATAAAACTGACATATATAAAGAAAAAAAATTACATTTAAATTGATTTTCCCTGCAAACTTTCTTTATTTTGCAAAACAACAGCTTGGGGAGCCAATCTGTATGATGAGACCACATTTTAGTGAACACAGACACTGTTTGTACCCTCACAGTGGCATGGGAACCTCTGCCTCTCCTAGTTGGCCTCCCAGACATAATCGGGGGGGGGGCTTATTATACAAATTTATTAGAGAATAGGAAATGGGTGATTGGATGCACTTTATTTAATGAAATGTGTACAATTGAGCATTGCCACTGACACAAATTGAAAAATAAAAAAATAAAACACCGGGGGAACACCGGCGTCGTAGTAAGACAAACTGCGGCTGACAATTTAAAAAAAGGGTGCAAGGGAAAGAAAAAAAAG
The DNA here is from genome assembly GCF_042186555.1 of Aquarana catesbeiana. NCBI lineage: Eukaryota > Metazoa > Chordata > Amphibia > Anura > Ranidae > Aquarana > Aquarana catesbeiana. The sequence goes on along the minus strand of NC_133325.1, from coordinate 720,053,256 downwards.
TGTGTATACAGCACTGTATACTGCACTAACTGTAATGATGTTAAACACTGCACTACACTGACACTACACTATACTCATACTACACTCATACTACACTCACACTACACTCACACTACACTAATACTACACTCTGGTCACACTACACTCACACTCTACACTCAGTCATAATACTACTAATTAGCTATCACTGAGCTTTGCTCTATCGATCTCCAGCAACACACTGCAAAAGGTTTCTGTGGGAAGGAACCCTTTATAGTGTGGGGTGGGACTATGAGCACTGAGACATGATTGGGCAAAGTCATCATGACTTTGTCCAATCAGGGCTCTGACAGTGCTCTGTGCACTGATTGGGCAAAGTCTTGCACCTGACTAGCGGTCAGGTGCATTGCTTCAGACAATCAGGGCCCTGGAATGCACTGTGCAGCACCAGGGCATTGTGGGGCATTTGTCGGGATGTTCACCCGCAAATTCAGGTGCTCAGCGAACACCCGAAGGGGTGCTTTTCATGGCTGAACCAATGCTCGGCCTGAACCGTTCACCCATCTCTAGAAAACAGCCTGCATGTTCTCCAGTAGCCAAGACATCTGCTGACACGCCCCCCCCTGCACAGCCCTTCACTAGGAAGATCAGTGTATTGCTCTTTCTCTGCCACTTGCTGACAAGCCCCCTGGCAGTCTCCACCTCCACTTCTCCAGACCCCTTAGGCAGCTGAGAACAGAGGTCATGTGATTACTTTAAAAAATGTATATATACATGTTTTGCCTTGCATTTCTATTTTAAAGTAAATGGGTTGTTTAACAAGGTGAGGGCTCACATACAGTATTAAAGGGACTTGGTCATTAACCAAAGTACCTGTGTTAAGCTGCCAATCCAGAGCATATGTTCAGCTTCACTGCACTCAGAGTAATATAGCCGAGTGCTCTGCCAGTTCTGCACCTCTCCCCTTGCTCGACTCCTCCCCCTTCCCCCCCAGAGTAGCATTCAGAATGGTTGTGCTGCGACAGGGGTGAGGTACAGCTGCTGGCTCTGTGTAATTCCTCGCTTACCCTCCTCATATCAGCAGTGGTAAGACTGTATAGAGTAAGAGGAACAGAGAGCAGCTGTTCCTTTTCCCTCCCCCTCTAGAGGATGTGAGCAGGCAAAGGACACTGGGACATATAGCTCCCACAGGATCCCTGGTTAATGGAGGCTATGAGGATTTGAATTACAACCACCAGAGAGCTCTGTTTAAAGAGGAGGAGAGAGCAGAGATTTGCCCAGGCAAAGATATAAGCAGAGTTCAGTGTGGTGAGGGACAAGCCTGTGAGAGTAAGGTGCTGTGCAGCACAGTCCTAAAGGGAGAGAATGAGACACTGGAAAACCACAACTGTGTGGGGAAGCCAGAGAGGACAGAGCTGTGACCTGAGTGTGGAAAGACATGGACACTACCAGGATACAGGCTTTGCTGTGCTACCTACTGGAGTCGCCATAGGCAACCCAAAGCAAGTGGATGCCTATTCTTTGGGACCACTGCTGCTGTGTTGCTGGGATTGATGAGAGGGCCTTGCAACCATTTCTTTATGCCACCACCATAGACAGAGCCCTTAGGTACTACCTAACCAGCTGCCTTATAGCAGCTGCCTGCAGGTCTTGTTGACTATCTCTAAGCGCACCAGCAGTTTTTGGGCTCCAATGTTACCCAGCTGAAGATTCAGGACTAAAGAGTGCCCCTTAACAGTTACTAATCAGGGACCTTTGCCCCTTTTCTTAGTTTAGGACTCGTATTACATTTAACATTTATTTACATTTACAACATGTTTATTGCTGATTTGCTAATTCATATATTGATTTCAGTTAGTGCTATAGAGCCTGATTCTTAAACACTTTGAAATAGTTATTATTCAGTCTAGCAGACTGTGTCTGAATTTCCCAATTGTGTGCTCATTTATCTTTGAACCACCATTTATTCTAACCTGTATCAATATATCAAGTGCGTCTACCACTACACAGGTGGTATTTCTACTTGTGTCTTTATATCTAACTACCATTACTTTTATTCAACCACGTGTATCAGAGGGGCTTAAGGTTGTTTTTTGAGTTGATGCATAAAACAGAGAACCCAGTGGCTCCTTCAGGGGTAGCTACACTAATATTTAGCACATGAGCCATTGAATGACTGCTTCCATAATTTCCTAATCATACAGGTACAGTATTTGTTTGAAGTGCAACTTTTAGTTTTGTGGGAGTGGGAAGTATTAAAAACTCTGTCAAAATTCTATATCCTCTTAGGGAGATTTCCATAAATCTCCCACCTCCAAAGACACAACAGAAAGTAAGTGGAAAAGTTCCCAAAACAAGAGAAATCTCACCTCTTACTGTTGTCACAGAACTAAGTGTCCTAATTAGAAGATATCATTTCTACTCCTATTACTGTGACAACCATTACATCTTGGATTTGTCTCACTTTCTTTCTCAGTGACAGCGGTCTTGAGAACAAATAGTGAAGGTAGATCTCTTCAGCGGTGACGCAGACTGCAACAAAAAACCTGGCAGAGGATCTAGCCCTTTCCCACTCTATCCAAAAGTTTCTAGAAAAAGTTTCAGATTATGTCCTTTTTTGTAGTAGAAAGTGTTGTACTGTCAGAAACCATGAAATCAGACTGAGACAGAAGTACAGTTAAATCACACTTGTTTAATAATAGTAGTAAAAAGAACAAACGTGGTCAAAACATAGCCAAAGTTCAGTAACAGGAATGGATCGTCAGCCAAGCCAGGAGTCAGGGATCCAAGTAGTGGAACAGCAAGCAGGATCTGTAGCCTGAAGGGATGTCAGCAAAGCCAGTCTTTAAACAGGAACGCAGGAGATAGTTTCTTGTGATGTGACCAAGGCGAAGGCAGAGCTCCTCTAGACTGGACGGCTTAAATAGGCAGGACTGATGACCAGGATCAACAACAGCTGGGTAACTGTGGAAAGAGATGGGAGCTGGCAATTAGCCGACAGCTGAGCGGCCAGCTCAGAGAAGGAACGGCTGAGCCCAGCCCTGATATGTACTGACTAAATCTGAAAAAATGTGTCAGCTGAGACCATGGTGAAAAGCTAAGAAGCAAAGTGGACAAACTTAAACATGAGAGGATAAGGACAGACCTGGCACCCAGCCACGGGTAAAGGGAAAGTGTCCACAACCTGTGCAACATGTTCCTCCACCTATTGCAACCAAATTTGAAAAAGACATCCTGCATATATTAATACTTGATAGCCTGTAGATCATCTGCTTGGCAAACCCCTTCCAGGACCCATATGAGGTACCTCAGAGTGGCATGTTGGTTATGCTTTATGCAATATGCCTGCTTCCCACATCCTTCCTTAGTGCAGTACAACAGCTCATACGCTGTATGGTTCATGTCCCACTCATCTTTAGAGTAAAGCCCAGCTAAAGCACAGCAGACAGCAACAAGCAACCAGCACTGGCCTGCCCACTCACTGTCAAAGTCTGCGCCTCTGTGGCATTCACTCACTGACTTACTCAGTGTTAGTGGGTCTGGCTTGGCCAAACAGTCTGTCCTGCCTCCCTGGCTGCTAAGCACACTAATATTCATTGTTCTGCTGGAGGTACTGAGCCACAAAATAGTTAAAAAAATGTGTTACATAGTGCATAATAGGTGAGGTTGAAAAAAGACACAAGTCCATCAAGTCCAACCTATGTGTGTGATTTTATGTCAGTATTACATTGTATATCCCTGTATGTTGCGGTCGTTCAGGTGCTTATCCAATAGTTTTTTAAACTACTGATGCCCCCTGCTAAAACCTCCACCTGTGGAAGAGAATTCCACATCCTTGCTGCCCTTACAGTAAAGAACCCTCTATGCAGTTTAAGGTTAAACCTCTTTGCTTATAATTTTAGTGAGTGGCCATGTGTCTTATTAAACTCCCTTCCGCAAAAAAGTTTTATCCCTATTGTAGGGTCACCAGTACGGTATTTGTAAATTGAAATCATATCCCCTCTCAAACGTCTCTTCTCCAGAGAGAATAAGTTCAGTGCTCGCAACCTTTCTTCACAACTAATATCCTCCAGACCCTTTATTAGCTTTGTTGCCCTTCTTTGTACTCGCTCCATTTCCAGTACGTCCCTCCTGAGGACTGGTGCCCAGAACTGGACAGCATACTCCAGGTGCGGCTGGACCAAAGTCTTGTAGAGTGGGAGAATTATCGTTTTATCTCTGGAGTTAATCCCCTTTTTATTGCATGCCAATATTCTGTTTGCTTTGTTAGCAGCAGCTTTGCGATGCATGCCATTGCTGAGCCTATCATCTACTAGGACCCCCAGGTCCTTTTCCATCCTAGATCCCCCCCAGAGGTTCACCCCCTAGTGAGTAGATTGCATTCATATTTTTGCCACTCAAATGCATTATTTTACATTTTTCTACATTAAACCTCATTGTTGGCTGCTGTATTTAAAAAAAGTAAGATACTTATAGGTTTCATGCCAGAAAGCTGAATGAGTGTGTATGTGTGTGTACAAATCCAAAAAATGAAAAGGATGGAGCACAATTTTTTTTTGCTTTGTCTTTATTCAAACGTACAAACGTAACACTGATTTTCTGTGTGTGTGAGATCTGTACTGGTCACTGCTAGTGACACTGAAACCTGTACTGGTTCCTGACGGGAAAACTGTGATCTTTACTAGTCACTGCTGAGGGCACTGGATGACACTGAGATCTGTGCTTGTCACTGCCAGAGATTCAGAGCTTATTACTGGTCACTGCTAGAGACACTGAGATCTGTACTGGTCACTGCTGGGGACACTGAAATCTGTACTGGTCACTGCTGGAGACACTGAAATCTGTACTGGTCACTGCTGGGGATATGGAAACCTGTACTGGCCACAGCTGAGGACACTGGGATTTGTACTGGTCACCACTGGGACATTGAGTGTGTGGAAAATATATGGAACTTTACTGGTTACTGCTGAAAACTCAGATCTATACTGATCACTGAGGGCACTGAAATCCCCACTGGTCAAAGATGGCAACACTTATGCCCCGTACACACGGTCGGATTTTCCGACGGAAAATGTGTGATAGGACCTTGTTGTCAGAAATTCAGTGTGTAGGCTACATCACACATTTTCCATCGGATTTTCCGACACACAAAGTTTGAAAGCAGGCTATAAAATTTTCCGACAACAAAATCCGTTGTCGGAATTTCCGATCGTGTGTACACAAATCCGACGGACAAAGTGCCACGCATGCTCAGAATAAATAAAGAGATGAAAGCTATTGGCTACTGCCCCGTTTATAGTCCCGACATACGTGTTTTACGTCACCGCGTTCAGAACGATCGGATTTTCTGACAACTTTGTGTGACCGTGTGTATGCAAGACAAGTTTGAGCCAACATCCGTCGGAAAAAATCCTAGGATTTTGTTGTCGGAATGTCCGATCAATGTCCGACCGTGTGTATGGGGCATTAGATCTGTGCTGGTCACTGCTAGAGATGCTAGCATCTGTGCTGATCACTGCTAAAGATTCTGAGATCTGTGCTGGTTACTGCTGAAATACTGAGATCAATACTGGTCACTGCTGGGAACAGTGGTATCTGTACTGGTCACTTCAATGGACTCTAAGGTCTGTATTGGTCACCGCTGGGGACATTAAGACCTAAACTAGGCAGTCATGAAACAGAGCATTGAGACCTATACTAGGCAGTCATGAAACAGAGCACATTTTTGTGTGCAGAAAATCAAATGTAATGGAAGAGTTTAACTTATAAAAAATATATATCCTTTGTCCTGAGGTTTGTGCAAGTCTGTGAGAATGTCAACTGCAGCACAATCATTAGGAATATTTTGTGGGAACAAAGACTTTGGCATATCTGGGCAGTGTATAAAGTGAATAGGCTCAGGTTTATCTTGAAATGTTGATTAGATTTTATGAAATGTGTATTTTATTCCAGTGAAAACACAATTCTGCCCAAGTTTAGGCCTCTCTCGACCTAAGCTTTGTTGCAGGGATATAATGTTAAGGCAGCATTTCATATTCAGCACTAGGGATGAGCTTCGTGTTCGAGTCGAACCCATGTTCGACTCGAACATCGGCTGTTCGATCGTTCGCCGAATTGCGAACGATATGGGCCGTTCGCGCCAAATTCGTGTGGCGCGTCACGGCCCATAATTCACTGCGGCATCGCAGTGCATTGCTTGCTGATGATTGGCCAAGCATGCACTATGACCCGCATGCTTGGCCAATCACAGCGCCGCCTTAACAGAGAGCCATAATTGGCCAAAGCCAAGGAGGCTTTGGCCAATTATGGCTCAGGGGATTTAGTACACGCCCCACACTATATAAGGCCGCCTGCACGGCGGCCCTGTGCAGTGTGTTCCGGTGTGCTTAGAGAGAGAGAGAGACAGTGTCATTTCATTTGAGTTAGCTAGATTAGGCAGGACAGTCAGTCAGTTAGCTGCACTTAAAGTGTATTGTGTATATATATGCATCCCAGGTGTTGCATATATATATATATACACTGTATTCAGTTTAGCTAGATCCGTTCCTGTTATCTTCTAGACTATTTACATTTAGTGCAGTGCGTCCTGCTCACAGTGTTCAGCTAGATCCGTTCCTGTTATATTCCTACTGACAGGCAGGCTTGTCTTGTTACAGTATTTTGAAGAAAATTACTGGTGTTCTTTTGATCCTATTAGTACCACAGTCAGGCAGCTAGACTATTTACATTTAGTGCAGTGCGTCCTGCTCACAGTGTTCAGCTAGATCCGTTCCTGTTATCTTCTTACTGACAGGCAGGCTTGTCTTGTTACAGTATTTTAAAGAAAATTACTGGTGTTCTTTTGATCCTATTAGTACCACAGTCAGGCAGCTAGACTATTTACAGTTAGTGCAGTGCATCCTGCCCACAGTGTTCTGCTAAACCTACAAGTAAGTGGGGTGCGTCCTGCTCACAGTGTTCAGCTAAACCTACAAGTTAGTGGGGTGCGTCCACCTCACAGTGTTCAGCTAAACCTACAAGCTAGTGGGGTGCGTCCTGCTCACAGTGTTCAGCTAGATCCGTTTCTGTTATCTTCTTACTAACAGGCAGGCTTGTCTTGTTACAGTAAATACAGCTACCTGAAGAAAATTGCTGGTGTTCTTTTGATCCTATTAGTACCACAGTCAGGCAGCTAGACTATTTACAGTTAGTGCAGTGCGTCCTGCTCACAGTGTTCTGCTAAACCTACAAGTTAGTGGGGTGCGTCCTGCTAACAGTGTTCAGCTAAACCTACAAGTTAGTGGGGTGCGTCCACCTCACAGTGTTCAGCTAAACCTACAAGCTAGTGGGGTGCGTCCTGCTCACAGTGTTCAGCTAGATCCGTTTCTGTTATCTTCTTACTGACAGGCAGGCTTGTCTTGTTACAGTAAATACAGCTACCTGAAGAAAATTGCTGGTGTTCTTTTGATCCTATTAGTACCACAGTCAGGCAGCTAGACTATTTACAGTTAGTGCAGTGCGTCCTGCTCACAGTGTTCTGCTAAACCTACAAGTTAGTGGGGTGCGTCCTGCTCACAGTGTTCAGCTAAACCTACAAGTTAGTGGGGTGCGTCCACCTCACAGTGTTCAGCTAAACCTACAAGCTAGTGGGGTGCGTCCTGCTCACAGTGTTCAGCTAGATCCGTTCCTGTTATCTTCTTACTGACAGGCAGGCTTGTCTTGTTACAGTAAATACAGCTACCTGAAGAAAATTGCTGGTGTTCTTTTGATCCTATTAGTACCACAGTCAGGCAGCTAGACTATTTACAGTTAGTGCAGTGCGTCCTGCTCACAGTGTTCTGCTAAACCTACAAGTTAGTGGGGTGCATCCTGCTCACAGTGTTCAGCTAAACCTACAAGTTAGTGGGGTGCGTCCACCTCACAGTGTTCAGCTAAACCTACAAGCTAGTAGGGTGCGTCCTGCTCACAGTGTTCAGCTAGATCCGTTCCTGTTATCTTCTTACTGACAGGCAGGCTTGTCTTGTTACAGTATTTTAAAGAAAATTGCTGGTGTTCTTTTGATCTTATTAGTACCACAGTCAGGCAGCTAGACTATTTACAGTTAGTGCAGTGCGTCCTGCTCACAGTGTTCTGCTAAACCTACAAGTTAGTGGGGTGCGTCCTGCTCACAGTGTTCAGCTAAACCTACAAATTAGTGGGGTGCGTCCACCTCACAGTGTTCAGCTAAAGCTACCTGTAGAAGGTTGGTGGTGTTCTCATACTACAGGCAGGCAGTTGATTTTGCTAGCTGCAGTATCAGTACATATATATATATATATATATATATATATATATATATATATATATCCCAGCTTAGTGCAGCTACAGGCCATTAGTATGTCTGGAAGGCCAAGAAGGAGAGGCAGAGAGTCACAAGCCAATAAGAGAGGGCAAGCAGGCTCTGTGTCTAGTGCTGGTCATGGAGACGGTGCATCCTCATCAGCACGTGGCCATGGGACACGCTTGGCCTTTTTTTCGGCAGCTGGCCATGTTGAGCCGCAACATGCGGAAGACTTGGTCGAGTGGATGACCAAGCCGTCCTCATCCTCCTCATCCTCTCTCACCCATGCCCAGGGTACTTTGTCTGGCAAAGCAGCGGCCTCTTCCCTCGGCTCAATGTCATCAGTGACTCCTTCCCTAGCCCCACCATGTCCTCCTGAGGAGTCCCTCGAACTGTTTGACCACAGTGTTGGGTACATACTTCAGGAGGATGCCCAGCGTTTGGAAGGCTCTGATGATGATACTGAGCTCGATGAAGGCAGTAACACGAGCACGGACAGAGGGGGTGCCCAAGAAGGACAGCAATCTGGCAGTCATGCTCCCCCTGCTGCAGCATACTGCCAGGTTTGCTCCAGTGATGAGGAGGGAGGGGATGATGAGGTCACTGACTCAACGTGGGTGCCTGATAGGAGAGAGGAGGAGGAGGAGGAGGAGGAGGCGGCACATCACCAACGAGGCAGGATGCCCTCCAGGGGCCAGCCTAAGGGCAGCACATTGACTGCATCACACCCCAAAGCTCCACATGTGCAGGGCGCTGCAGTCTCTGCGCGTTATTCAAAAAGTTCTTTGGTGTGGGCCTTTTTTGAGACGAGTGCATCAGATCGCACCGCTGCTATTTGCAACATATGTCTCAAGCGTATCTCGCGTGGCCAAAACATCTCCCGCTTGGGTACCACATGCTTGACCAGACATATGTTGACCTGCCATGCAGTTCGTTGGCAAGCGTATCTAAAAGACCCACACCAAAGAACAAAGAGGACCTCTGCTTGCTCCTCATCAGCTGAGATTTCCAACCCCACTAGACCTTCAGTCCTCTCTGAGACCTGCACTGAGAGGAATGAAGGTGTAGAATTAGGTGTGTCACAGCCACGTACTTGTGGGCAATCTGATTTTGGTACACCGACGTCAGATTGTACCAGGCAAATTTCCCTGCCCCAGCTGCTGCACCGCCGAAAGAAGTTTGCTCCCAGCCATCCACATGCCCAATGGTTGAATGCTAGCTTGGCAAAATTGCTAGCACTTCAACTGCTGCCTTTTCAGTTGGTAGACTCTGCCCCCTTCCGTGAGTTTGTGGAATGTGCGGTTCCTCAGTGGCAGGTACCCAAACGCCACTTTTTCTCACGGAAGGCGATTCCGGCTCTCTACCAGCATGTGGAAGGCAATGTCCATGCCTCGCTGGACAGGGCGGTCAGCGGTAAGGTGCATATTACCGCTGACTCATGGTCCAGCAGGCATGGACAGGGACGTTACCTAAGTTTCACGGCGCATTGGGTGACTCTGCTGGCAGCTGGGAAGGATGCAGGACAAGGTGCAGTAGTGTTGGAGGTTGTTCCGCCATCACGCCTCCAAAATGCTAATGATTGTGACACACCTCTCTCCTCCACCCCCTCCTCTTCTTCTTCCTCCATGGCCTCTTCCTCGGAACCAGCGGTGCTCCGTAGTCGTTCAAGGGGCTACGCAAGTACGCAGGCCAAAAGATGCCATGCGGTGCTTGAGCTGGTGTGCTTGGGGGACAGGAGCCACACTGGGGCAGAGGTTCTGTCAGCTCTGCAGGGGCAGGTTCAGAGGTGGTTGACGCCACGCCAACTTAAGGCAGGAATGGTGGTTTGCGACAATGGCACCAACCTCCTCTCTGCCCTCCGACAGGGACAAATGACCCATGTGCCCTGTTTGGCTCACGTCCTTAACTTGGTGGTGCAGCGGTTCTTGGGCAGGTACCCGGGCTTACAGGATGTCCTGAGGCAGGCCAGGAAAGTCTGTGTGCATTTCCGCCGGTCATATAATGCCAGTGCTCGGCTGACGGACTTCCAAAAGGAGTTTAACCTGCCCAAGAACCGCCTAATCTGTGACATGCCCACCAGGTGGAACTCAACGTTGGCCATGCTGCAGCGGCTGCACATGCAGCAGAGGGCCATCAATGAGTACCTGTGCGACTATGGCACCAGGACAGGGTCAGGGGAGCTTGTTTTTTTTTCCCCACGCCAGTGGGCCATGATCAGGGATGCATGCACTGTCCTGTCACCATTTGAGGAGGCCACGAGGATGGTGAGCAGTGACAGTGCATGCATCAGTGACACTGTCCCCCTTGTCCACCTGTTGGAGCACACGCTGCATGGAATAATGGACAGGGCACTTGAGGCAGAACAGAGGCAGGAAGAGGAGGACTTCCTTAGCTCTCAAGGCCCCCTTTATCCAGACAGTGTTCCTGCGTGCCCGCCGATCACACAGGAAGAGGACGAGGAGGAAGAGGAGGAGGAGGAGGAGGAAGATTGTGTCAGTATGGAGGTGGAGCCTGGCACTCAGCATCAGCAGCAGTCTTTAAGGGATCAGTCCCAAGAAACACATGGACTTGTACGTGGCTGGGAGGAGGTGGCTGCGGACCATGTCGTCCTTAGTGACCCAGAGGACTCCGGACCGAATGCCTCAGCAAACCTACGCTGCATGGCCTCCCTGATCCTGCAAAGCCTGCGTAAGGATCCTCGTATTCGTGGTATCAAGGAGAAGGACCAATACTGGCTGGCAACCCTCCTTGATCCACGTTACAAGGGTAAGGTTGCGGACCTTATCTTGCCATCACAGAGGGAGCAGAGGATGAAACATCTTCGGGAGGCCTTGCAGAAAGGTCTGTGCAACGCGTTCCCAGAGACTGGGAGGTTACAAACTCCTGTTTCTGGACAACGTGTTGCTGAGGCTTCGGTCAGTCAAAGAAGGAGCGGTGGAAAAGGTGGCCGTCTGACCGATGCGTTCAGACAATTTTTTGGTCCGCAGCCCCAAAGTATGATCAGTTCCAGCAACCATCGCCAGCGTCTATTTTACATGGTGCAGGAATACCTAGGGGCAAGATCAGACTTGGACACCTTTCCCACCGAAAATCCTCTGGGTTACTGGGTCTTGAGGATGGATCACTGGCCAGAGCTTGCACAGTATGCAATTGAGCTACTGGCCTGTCCTGCATCCAGCGTTCTTTCGGAATGCACATTCGGTGCTGCTGGAGGCGTGGTAACCGATCACAGGGTGCGTCTGTCCACTGACTCGGTCGATCGACTTACCTTCATAAAAATGAATGAGTCTTGGATCACCACCAGCTACCAAGCACCTGATGCTGATGTAACCGAATAATTTTTTTTGAAATCTCAGATCCCTTCAAAGACTGCCTATGCTGATGCTGAGTGACTATCCCTGAGTAATTATCCTCTTCCTCCTCAATCATCACGCTGATAGCTTGTAAGAACATTTTTGGTTCTGGGTGCCACCACCAGTGCCTAAGGCACAATTTTTCAGCCCCTGTTTAACAGGGGCGTGTAATTACGATTTTTGATGTAATACTTTGCAGCAGGGCTCGTTCCTGCATTCCAACTAGAGTGTCTGTGAGGGGTTGCAGTGTTGTGGCACCAGCACCAGTGCCTAAGGCCCAATTTTTCAGCCCTTGTTTAACAGGGGCGTGTAATTACAATTTTTGATGCAATACTTTGCAGCAGGGCTCGTTCCTGCATTCCAACTAGAGTGTCTGTGAGGGGTTGCAGTGTTGTGGCACCAGCACCAGTGCCTAAGGCCTAATTTTTCAGCTCCTGTTCAACAGGGGCATGTAATTACAATTCTTGATCTAATATTTCACAGCAGAGCCCTGTGAGGGCTTACAGTGTTGTGGCCACAGCAACACCTAAGGCCCAAATTTCTGCTGAGTATATAGGGCAGGACCCTACTTTCAAACAACTAACTTACAAACGACTCCTACTTGCAAACGGAAGGAGACAACAGGAAGTGAGAATAAATCTACCCCTAGGAAGGGAAATTCTCTCCTGTAAGAGTTAATATGGGAAAAACATTTCTCCTTTCCACTGATGCTTTCCAATCCATTGGGACAAAAAGTGAGGTGAAATCTTCTGAAGAGGAGGAAAGACAGCAAAACAAATGTCACAGGGCTGATAACCCTTCCCTATGTTTTCCAAAAAGCTTAAAAAAGATTTTTTGGCTGGAGCTAAACACGTTAAAAATGTACCCGTTCAAAATTACAAAGAGATTCTACTTAACAACAAACCTACAGCCTGTATACTGCTGTTCAGAGTATATAGGGCCTGGTGGCCCCACACCTTTCCTTATTTTAATTTGGGTGCGGGGTTCCCCTTAATATCCATACAAGACCCAAAGGGCCTGGTAATGGACTGGGGGGTACCCATGCCGTTTGTCTCACTGATTTTCATCCATATTGCCAGGACCCGACATTACATTAAACCCGCAAGAAGTTTTAAATGAGATTTTTTCCTTTAAAAATGACATTTGGTGCAGGGACTGTTCTAAACACGGGAAACACACGTCACTTTACAGGCATACTATAGACACCCCTCAGGTACGATATTTAAAGGAATATTTCACTTTTTTTTTTTTTACTTTAAGCATCATTAAAATCACTGCTCCCGAAAAAACGGCCGTTTTTAAAAGTTTTTTTTGCATTGATACATGTCCCCTGGGGTAGGACCCGGGTCCCCAAACCCTTTTTAGGACAATACCATGCAAATTAGCCTTTAAAATGAGCACTTTTGATTTCGAACGGTCGAGTCCCATAGACGTCAATGGGGTTCTAACGTTCGTGCGAACTTTCGGTCCGTTCGCAGGTTCTGGTGCGAACCGAACCGGGGGGTGTTCGGCTCATCCCTATTCAGCACCTCATACAGCAAAAATCCTAGGAACACCCTTGGCTAGGGGAAACAGAGATTAGGATGTAAATAATGTACACAAACATTTATACGAGGTTATGAATACTCAGTACAGGTAAACTCGAGACTCACTTACACTAGAGCTGAAGAGGACAAGCAACAAATTAGGAATTTCATAGGTCAGCTGGAGAGAAAATGAAGCACCAAAAGAGAGGAAAAGGAGACAGACTGTCAAATGAGTGAGACACAAAGTATAGAAACTTCAATGCATGAGACAAAACAAACATTGGGTTGGGAGGTGATATGGGAAACATGACCAAATATAGGATCTGCCATTGGGAGTCAAACAAAAGAAAGAAAATGCAGAGCCCAAGCTGAAACATAGAGAACACAATACCACAAAACATTAAAGGAACTGTCATAAATGGGGACAACCAGACAGTAGAGGCTGAGTTGCTAGGTTTCCAGGGATGACTGCACAGAGGCAGAAGCCAAAGACAGATGCACATTGGCATGGAAGGTGGGAATGTTGCCAAAGCAGGATTATAGACCTCATATACACTAGGTCAGGCTGGCATAAACAGAAGGCAAATTACGCACATTACGTGCCAACATCAGCTGCTATTAGCAAAGAATATAGGGAAAGTCAAGGGAAATGTGAAAAAAAACTATTGCACAACAGGTAGTATTCCAAATGTATAACTGAGCTAATGCTGAGTTTGAGTTTGGCAAATGTTTTTGCAATTCGGAGGTGTCACTGTATGTGAATAACAATTATCTTTACATACAATTATGCATTTATATGTTTTGTTTTTTAATTGTTATATTTTATTTTAATATATATATACTGTGTGTATATAAACACGATTTTTTGGAATACATGAAAAGGTTAATCCTGATTGGTCTAGGAAGGGACATAAATGAATAAACAAAGTTCAAAGAATCTTTCCATTTTAATTACATTTTCTTCTTGGGAGCTCTTTAGAAGGGTTATGCAAATATTAAAATGCCTTGCTGGGTGGGTGTCTGAAGGAGTTGGCATTCCTAGGCAGACTGCATTTGTATGCAGAATGCCCTAGATAAGGCCCACATATGATGCTGAGCTACTATAAGTGAAAAAAAATGAAATCCAATAAATGAAAGAAATGGACCAGGGGCCGTAATGACCAGCGACGCAGAACATCCTTCATGTACAAAATTAGGTGGGCTCTATCTTTCTTTCCGCAGCTTCTAATACACACTGTGAGAGGCTCACATTATACAGTAAAAATAGGAGTAAGCAATTTCAGTACAGAAGAGGAACCTCTACAACTGCACATGTCTGACTCTGAATGTAAGGCTCAGCTTTAAGGGATCAATTTGGGAACAGTACTATATCCGAATCTGTACATTATTAAGGTGTATTATATGAGTCCCCCGTTGTAGTTAAATCAAGCAAATCAAAGAAATGTATTATTATTTAAGTTTGCCTAATAAAGAGAATGATAATGTTATAAAATAGCAGACAAATGGTGTGCGCAATGTGCACATGCCTGAGCTGCTGAACTAAATCTAGTCTCTGTAGGTATTATATTGGTATTATAATACTAACATGAATGTTCTGTCATTATACCACCTGAGGCAACACTTAGCATGCTCCCCTCATCCTTCACCTCATTACTTTTACAGTTACTGCCATTGCCTGTTATCAACTGGAGGGGAAAGCAATGATCTGGGAGTTGGGAGGTGAAGTGAGATCATTGTTTGCCTTTTGGGCAAGAGGGATGGGACCCTCGCCTACACTCCTGGCAGTAATATATCTGCATACTTCTATTAATTGTCATAGTTTTTCCAGAATGATACAAAAATTCTTGTTCTAGGTCACCAGATGTGGCTGTGCTTTTTGTAAGAATGCTTGGTGATGATCAACTATTGATTTTCTTACATGTGCAAGTTGAAGTAAAACTTGTCCTGTTGTTAAATGGGAAGAGGTCATACCAATCCAAGAATGTCTGATACATTCAGCTCCTCTGCTAGATATATATATCTATATATATCTATATATAGATATAGATATTTATTACAGTATCTCACCAAAGTGAGTACACCCCTTACATTTTTGTAAATATTTTATTATATCTTTTCTTGTGACAACACTGAAGAAATGACACTTTGCTACAATGTAAAGTAGTGAGTGTACAGCTTGTATAACACTGTACATTTGCTGTCCCCTCAAAATAACTCAACACAAAGCCATTAATGTCTATACCGCTGGCAACAAAAGTGATATAATAGATATAATAAAATATTTACAAAAATGTGAGGGGTGTACTCACTTTTGTGAGATACTGTGTGTATATATATATCCAGTCCAAACAGCACAGACAGTTGCCTTGCTCCCATCCCACACACAAGGCTCTGGCCGCTCGGCTTGGCTCCCTTGCACCATGACATCACACAAAACACTCAGGCACTGCCTGCCCCAGACCAGCCCCCCCACCGGCACCACCCGAACACACTGTAGCAGTCACTTTGATGGTCTTGGTGGCTCTGGACCCGAGCTGCCCATGCCCAGTTCCGAGCCAAGCGTCACAGCCATATTTTTTACTGGCATTTACTGGCAGGAGTAAAGTGCCCATTTTTTACTGGCTGTCAGTAAAAATACTGATGGTTGGCAACACTGGTTCCTGGTTTATTTTAGTATATGGCTTATGCGTCTGTTCCCGATCTGGTCCAATACTTGTCTTATATAGTCTCCTCCCATGTTGCTCTGCATGATTGGATGCTGTCATTTTTTTCAGTGTGCTATTTGCTGACCGCTGTGACCATTTAAAACCTATTGTGGTTTTTTTAACCACTTTAGCTCCAGAAGATTCACCCCCCCTTCCTGACCAGGCCATTTTTTGCGATACTGCACTGCGTTACTTTACCTGACAATCTTGTGGTTGAACAAAAGAAATGTTCTTTTTTCTCCACAAATAGAGCTTACTTTTGGTGGTATTTGATCATCTCTGCAGTTTTTATTTTTTACACTATAAACAAATAAAAAAAGGCAATTTAAAATTTTTTTTTTCTACTTTATGCTATAAAACACATCCAATAAAAAATGTAAAACATCTAATTTCTTCATCAATTTAGGTCAATATGTATTCTGCTACATATTTTTGTTAAAAAATCCCAATAACAGTATATTGATTGATTTGCACAAAAGTTATAGCGTTTACAAACTATGGGATATATTTATGGAATTATTTATTTATTTATTTACTAGTAACGGCGGTGATCTGCGACTTATAGTGGGACTGTGATATTGCAGTGGACAATTTGGACACTAACTGACATTTTTGACACTTTTTTGGGGAGCAGTGACATTATTACAGTGATCAGTGCTAAAACTATGCACTGTCACTGTACTAATTACACTGGCTGAGAAGGGGTTACTATCAGGGGTGATCAAAGGGTTAACTGTGTGCCTGTCTGGTGTTTCAGTGTAGTGGGGGAGGTGCTTTTACTAGTGGAAAGCATGGATCGTGTTCCTACTTTACAGGAATACAGAATCCATGCCTTCTGTACTGGCAAAACGGCAATTTGCCTTGTTTTGTTTTCTGCCTGTGTACTCAACGATCAGCAGGTGTCGGCGGACCCAGAAGTGTAGGATTGTGTATATATACATGATCCTGCAGAGCATGGTCACCCTGTAGCAGGAAAACTGCTATGGGGCAGTTGGTAAGTGGTTAATTTTCCTTGTGTGTGATTTGGTATTCTTTTCAAAGCAAAATTTTACCACATTCACTAAGCTCTAAGGAAAACTTTCTTGCAAGGTGCAACATCCATAGCAAAGTGAACAGCCTATTTGACTTTAATAAATCAATAGACATGTGCAATTTGTTTCGTAACCAATTGAAATTCGTCCAAACTTTGCATCTTCTGAATGTCCGAAGAAAAAAATTTAAACTAATACGAAAGAAATTATAGCTAAAATAACAAATGAATTCCACATGATTCGTTCATTCGTTACAGGTCTAATGAAACAAAAGGTCAACCCAGAGTAAATCGTATGCCACGTACACAGGATCGGAATTTCCGGCAGAAATATCTTGGATGGTTTTTCCTATGGAATTCCGCTCAAGCTTGCCTTGCATACACACGGTCACACAAAAGTTCTCTGAACTTTTGACCGTCAAGAACGCGGTGACGTACAACACTACGACGAGACGAGAAAATGAATTTCAATGCTTCCGAGCATGCGTCGAATTGTTTCTGAGCATGCGTCATTTTTTGCCCGTCCGAATTGCATACAGACGATCGCATTGTCAGATAGGAACTTTTCCCGACCGAAAAATAGAGAACATGCTCTCAATCTTTTGCTGGCTGGAATTCCGCCAGCAAAAGACTGATGGAGCATACACACGGTCGCATTTTCTGACAAAAATCTCTCATCGGAGTTTTGCTGGCGGCATTTCCGATCATGTGTACGCGGCATTACAGTCCAATCAGCTGATTAATTTTGTGCTGGAGGTTGGATTTCTGGCAAAGTGCATTCCTGAGAACTGAGTGAGAAGGGTGTTGTATTGTATTTGAGCAGAGGAGAAGAGATATTGTCATTGTGTGTTAATAGATTTAATAAAAAAAACAACTTTCCAAACTA